>NW_024043372.1:31084654-31352716 GCF_014851395.1 Micropterus salmoides
GCCTTGATTCATCCCCAGAGAGCTCCAGGTCCAGCGTGGTGAGAGAACAACAAAAAGAAGAAGGAAAAAAAAAAAACATCACACTACAAACGCGCCACGAAAAAATATAAAGCCAGAATACAGTTGCGTAGCAGTGGAATTCATGTTTTTGCGGGCTCGGTCGCTGTGAGCAAGCTAACGCAGCGCATGTCTGCCATGGAGACTGCGTCATGTTCTTGGCCCCTGAATGTGGTTTCTAGGAGCTTCCACCCAACCGATCACGCCTCTCCCAAACCCTGCTGTAGCCCCACCCAGCCTGCCGCTCCGCTCTCAGTCATCGTCCCCTCCTCCGTAGAGGTCGGCCAGCTTCTTGAAGCGAGGGCCCCAGTCGTTGAGGTAGTCGTAGTCCTGGTCCCCTGAGCTGGTGGAGTTGAGCGAGCTGACGGAGCCGGCGGTTGAACCGCTGCCCTCGTAGTCGAACACCAGCAGGGAGTCGTAGGGAGGAGCTGTGGGGTCATTGTCTGCTGCCCTCAGACCCTGGAGACATAAAGATTGACAGATGACAGATCTGCAACCCACACTCTACAGTTATAGTCTTTCCTGTTCTGTGTGGTTAGACCGACATATCAAAACTGGATTTAGGCCAATCATTGTTGTTCAGCAACAATGTAATGGAGCACAGGTTTAGGTGGCCAGACTGTAGAAGTTCCAATAAACCTAATAAACCAATTTGCTTACGCACCAATTAAGGTTTTAATGTTCCATCACGGTCTGAATGCCGTTTTAGAGCCAGACATTGAGCTGTGTACAGGGGCCAAATATTTCTCACAGCATCTCTGCTGGCAGGAATACAATTCTGGAGTGAAAAAAGTCTGCAATTTGTTTTGAAAAACGTAACAATCCCTCCCAAAAAAAGGTTCAGATCTCATGTAGTGTAAGCCTTTGTGTGAGTCACATCAGTCAGGTAACATTAAAGTCTGTGAACACCCAGCTTATAAATAGGAACATGAAATCAACACAACACCACAAAATATTTCCTCACTCTTCAACTTACATCATTAATGAAGTCTCCTATATCTCCAGGGTGGGGCAGACTGGGTCTGACAGGGTACTGGGACTCAGCAATCACTGGTCTCTCATCCACCCTGCGCACCCCAGCTGGCTTATTGATGATGTGGTCTAAAGACTCGGGCTGCTGCAGCTGGCTAAGGTCATAGTCCTGGATGAAGTCCGTAGAGAAAATGTTGAGAGACATCCTAATGTTCATTTCCTATACATATACAGTATATATAATTTTTTTTGGGGGGGGGCTTTTTGCCTTTATTTTGGATAAGACAGCTGAACAGAGACATGAAATGCAGGAGAGAGGGGATGACAAGCAGCACAGGGCCGTGGGCTGGATTAAAACCCAGGTCACTGCCATAAAAACTCAGCCTTGTTCATGGGTATGTGTGCTATACCAGTTGAGCTAACTGGTGCCTCAACTTCTTCTGCTTTTATTCGTAATTTACTAATCTATTTATTTTTTCAGATTTACTTTCATTGAACAATGTGTTTTTTTACAATTTTTTTTTTTAACAATCAAACCCCAAATTAATAACCTCCTTATATTCTGCTGATTCTCTAACTACAGTGCATGCATTGAGTTTTGAATTGTGCTCAGTTTACAAGTTGGTACATATCCTGTGGTTTCGTTGTCCACCCTCACAGACTCACAGGCTTTGATGTGCATTCATGTTGAGTCTGCGAGGGCTCAGGACTGACCTGCAGAGAAATATGTGCAACAGATCTGTGGTTTCAAATGGACTTTTGAGCCCTTTTGCTTGAGGGAATTACCCATAATTCACAGTAATGTTAGAAACAAGAATGTTAGGGGAAGTCTGAAATGATAAAAAAGATACTAAAAGAGCTTGCAAGAACAAGTAAACATTCATCAAACATTACTGATATTATCAATGTTGGTGTTTAAAATTATATAAAACAACTCACGCTACTCTTTTTCATATGAAATATGAGCCGCACATTTTACTGTCACATTCCTCTCAAAGCATAGTTGCTGATCATGCAGGTGACATCTTTGACAACTCTCTCTCACACTTACACACAACACTCTTACTGCTTATATTTATGTGTTAATTATTCTAACTGTTATATTTATGTGTTAATTATTCTAACTGCACTAGGTGCTTGCTGTTCAATCTATATTCACTGCTGATTTCTAAACAAAACGGTACGTAAATAGTCTGTGGTTCATACAAATCAGCTTAGGTTAAAAATCTATTTAAAATGTTTAACTATGTGTTGTAAATAGAGCAGACTGTTGACTTCCCTTAACTGCTGCAGCTGATAAATAATTGTACCCACTAAATCCTCATGCAGGTGCCTAAGAGTGACAATATGGCTATTTACACTGCAGCCATCTGATTCTAACGTGTATTTGCATGTTAGATATCCGGTGTGTGAGGGTGTTGTAAAATAGCAAGTATCAAAAATGGTATAATTAATAATACATTTATGAATTAATCAAAGCCTTTGCAGCTTAACATTATTGAAGGTTATCGTTTATTTAGAAAATAGTGTGTTGTGGTGGCAGCCCGGCTGACGGTGAGGGTCCTGGTTTTTTCTACTTTTTATCAGTTTTTCTGCTTTTTCCCTTGGTTTCCTGTTCTCTGCCCGCCTCTCTGTGTTTTCTCCCCGTGTGCTCTCTCTCCCTCTGCTCCTGAGCCCAGCCAACTACCTGCACCTGCAACCCATCATCCACCTCGTCAGCCTGCCACACCTGCCAGTAATCAACCTCATCCCAGCCTGTATTTCAACCCCGGTTCTCCACACCATCCTTGCTTGATCGTCGTTGCTCCATACCTGGTGCCACTCCTGTGTTCAGGCTTCCTCGTTTCTTGTTTTTTCAAACTTACCCTGTGCCTTGTCTTTGTCTCCCCTAACCTTGTCTCTCTGTTTGTTTCCCTCCCAGGTACACTCACCTTCGTCCTCCGCTCGGCTGGGCTCATCCACTGGCCCACTCCCCTTCGGACCGCCCTCTCGGCGTCCTCCCTGTTCCCCTGCCTCTCCTCGCTTCCTTGGCCCGTGTTCCCCGGCTCCCTGGCCCTCGTTCTCCTTGGTTCCCCGTGCCAGTACTTCCCCGACGTCCTACTCTCCCTCCACTCCAGTCCCTCTCACCCTTTTTCCCCCAATAAACCTCCTTCCCCCTGAACGCTGCATTTGGGCCCTCTCTGTCCACACACCACACCCCGTAACATAGTGTTACATAAGAAGAATTGGTGTGTCGCACTTGTATAACTTATATAACAATTTCTGGGCAGAAAAAAGTGGCTGGTGTTATATGGAAAGATAGATTTTTCAAGCCCAGGAGCATTTTCTGCTCCAGCATTTGTTCGTAAGGAAGAGGGCAGATTGCACCCTGAAAACATTTTTCTCTCACTTCTAGAAGAGTATATTTTGTTCTCTACAGACTCAATCTACGGCCTTTCCCAATCTTCCCAGTCTTATTCACAAATTTTACAATTTTGGTAGATGGACTCATTTTCTGTGTTCTTTCACTTTCAGTATCATTTTATACTAATAGGTCCTTAGATATTAGCAGAAAGCTTTAAACTGTCTCCAGTCAAATTTTCTGGTGAGTGCCTTGTTTTATTTAGTTAGCATTACTGCCAATGATTGCCAAGACTAACACATGTATGGTAAAGACTGGCTTGATAATTGGTTTGACTCCTGACTCATTACAAAATGTTTTGGAGGAAAGAACCAGGGGTGTGTTCAAACTGTACTTCAGTTTAACAGTTGACTTGTTGACTTTTTTTCAAGCGAAAAATGCCAAAAATTCGCTGGTTCCAGCTTCTCAAACAAGAGGATTTGATGTCATATATTATAGTAAACTGAATGTTCTGTGGTATTAGACTGATGGTTGAATAAAACAAACAATTGGAATTCATTACCTGGATTGCTATTTTCTGACATTTCATAGACAAAACTATTAATTGATTAATCAAGAAAATCAATTTATTGATCGATATTATTATTATTTTTTGTGGCTAGGCAGGCTACATCTACTGTCCTCTTGGAATTTGTATTAGTTTGACTTGTATTGATCAAACTACCTTAAGGGGTTTAATAAAGTCATTTAATTTAGTCTATTAATATTCTATAAAAATTCCTGACCTTCCGTAAGAGACAGTAAATGCCATCTTTGACCAAAAATGAGAGTTTGTGTTACAACAAATAACATTTCTCAAAGATGCCACAGCTGGTTATTTGCTTTTTATGACTTTTGTTATTATTATGTATTTATGAACTTCAAATGATACCTGATCCTCCTCTCCTCCTCCTCCTCATCATACTTTAGGATGTTGTCCCTGACATCGTCCTCGGGATCTATCAGCAGGGGCTTTGCCTGCCGCTCCTTCTCTCTGCGCTTCATCCACACCACAAAGAGCAAAACCATACCTATGAAAAACAGAAACGTTAGTAGTAGTCAAAGGCCCGGTTTATGAACAGCTGTCATAGAGAAAAGGTGTTGGTGTAACAATTGGTTCAGCAGTCTTATATTTACATTTACATTAGTCATTTGCACAGTGTGTAGGTTTGATCCTTCTACTGTGTGGTACTCACTGAGCAGTATGATGATGCAGATAAGTATAGCGATGATGGCTCCGGTGCCAAGGCCGGCAGCTGCCACAGCCCCTGTGGCGCTGCAGTCCCCGTTGTCGTCACAGGGACAAACTTTGACTCTGATCACAGAGCGATTGGACAGAGGAGGGTTCCCCGAATCTGACACGATGATGGGGATCTCGTACACACTCGCCTCCAGGTAAGGAATCCTTAGCCTCAGCTGAGCATAGTCACCTGGAGAGTGGGAGTGAGATAGTGTTGATGATGGAGAGAAAACAGTAGAAAGGTGGGGAAACATTAGGGGGAGTTGTAGGAGGGAAAAATACATGAAGGTAGAGAAGAAGAAGAAGACAAAGGGGAAAATAAGATTGTTAGAGAAATTACATTTTGTTGTACACTGCAGAATATCATGTCATCATGTGCGTAGGTACAAGTGAATGACATACCAAATAAAAGCTGCAACCAAACAAACTGCACAGCAATCATTCTGACATGTATGTATGCGAGGAGGCATTAAAGATATAAGAAAACAACAGAACATATAACCTTGAGCATCTATCACTCAGTCAAGCTAAGACAAGAGCCTCAGTGGGAGAAGAATCCAGGTATGCGATCAGATTTGTCCTCAAGACAACTGCTGTGATACATCCATCTGGGTGGATGAGGTGACAGATCGGCTGCTCGGGGGACAGAGAGATGAATGGGTCTCATTTGTCACAAACGATAGATCGTACGTCAACACTGGATGGCACCCGCGTCTCTCACTGTGAGCTTTGTGAGACATTTTGTTAAACTTGGACTTCTCTCACAGCTTACAGCAATCCCTGGTCCCCTGATTGATGTCACCAGTTACTCTGCAGAGGGGTTTTGCATCCCATCTGTTAAGTTTATGGTTTAATTCGGCTGGGGATGCAGAATGGTCATATATCATTCCCACATACCTCCTAAATATCACAAGGGTGGGTAAAGTATTTGCAATATGAATCGTAGCTTTACAGCATTTATTTACCGCTGAGTCTTGAAATAGTCCAGTTGCGGCGAACGCTGGCGGGAAAAGAAGGCAGCTCGAAGACAAAGGGCCCCACGTTGGGGTCGGCGTCAGCGTCAGAGGCTGTGATGTTGATCCTGGAGTTGGGGCGCGCACGCTCGCACACCTGGGCCTCCCGGGGTATCAGCACCGGCGCATTGTCGTTCACGTCAATCAGGTAGATCTGGAGGGTTCCTGTCCCGCTGGCTTGAGGCGAGCCTGAGGGGAGGCGAGAGGAAAGAGAGGAGGCAGAGAGATCAAAGGAGGAGATGGTGAGAAAGTAACATAGCGAGGCAGAGGAGTAAAGATGAAATGATTGGAGATGGAGCAAAAAAAAAAAAAGCCAAGTGTGATGAGAAAGCTACAGAAGACTGCAAAACAATCCCTCCATTTCAATTACATTCTTGTAGCTGATCCATGTGTGGAAGTGAGAAAATGAGGCGTACTGCACAAGCAAAGGAACAATCAGGAAGAAAAAGGTTTTGTTTACTGAGGGACTGTAAGTGGAGGGATAATACTGTACACATTTGTGCTGGAGCACCGAAACAAAACAGCCAGAACAAATGAAAGGACACATAAATGTTTTAGTCCTTGTGTTTAGAACTGGCTGCTTTCCGCAAAGACTCGAGCGAGACTCGCATTGGAGGGGACAACGCTCACACAAAGATTGTTGTAATCTGCACTCTGCAAAGCCCACTGGGAAACGACTCAAAGACTAACCCTTCACTACTTTCAGCAACACAAGCTCATCATAACTTATTCAGGGTTTCTCACCACTGTCAGAGCAGAACAGAACCATCAGGTTGGGAGACATCTTTTTGATGTTTTATGCATTAACAGCAAATCCTCTAATGTGCTTTGATTACAGCAGACACAGTAACTGACCAGCACTTAAACTGACTGAGAAATGTTTTTCTGCCACACTGTTTCTGTTGCCCTTCGTGCTGTACAACATGGTGCTGGGAATAAGCGCCTCATTGTTTTTGAAGTACACTGCTAGCTTTGAAAAAAGCAAAGTGAACTTGAAGCTTTGCGGCTCAGTGAAACATGAAAACAGTGAAAACATTTGCAATGAGCTTGAACTCTACTGTGAGGTTAAATTTTTAACTCTTGGACTAAAAATTAACAAGAATGTCTCTTTAAAAAACACATTTTCTCAATTAGCTTGTTACTTTGAGCGATGGTGTCCACATAAGATCTGCCAAAGTTTGAGATAGTCTGCTGTTTTGTCTGTGCTCATCTCACTGGTTTGAGGTGGGTGAGGCTCATTTTCCCCATGCACTAATCAGGATTCAGTAACAACTGAATCTGAACAATGTGACAGTTATGGGGGTTGTTTATTTCTGTTGCCATGCCAACTGTCAACCAAATCTGATCAAACCACACCCAAAAAGTCCCAATGAAGCAGATTAGCTCAGTTTTCCAGTGCTAAGCTCTTATAATTAATAATAAAGAAGGATGTTTTCTTCCAAAATCTAACTATGATAGCTGCTTGTTTAGTCATCAGTATTTAATGTCATAGTGAAATACTCAAGGTGTGAAGTTTTCAAGGGCTCAAAGTCATTCAAGCACTGGCAGAAGTGTGGCCACATTATGCAGAACAAATCAGCAAAAGAAAGATTCATAAATGATAATCTCTCATTTTAAAGCGTTTGGGTTCACTGGGATGTTGTGCAAATCACTGACATAAACATATGGGCAGAGTAAAAATGATCAAAAGACTCCAGTGTGCTTCAAAGGCACAGCACACAATTTGAGTATTATGTGATCAGAAATTTATTATAATCACCAGTGTAAATTTACTTAAGTAGTGTACTTAAGCGCAAGTTTGAGGTACTTGCACTTTACTTGAATATTCCCATTTTAAGCTACATTATACTTCTACTCTACCACATTTTAGAAGGAAATATTGTACTTTTTACTTTCAGATTGTACACAAAAATCTCATTTCAATATAGGATGATTTACTACACAGAAATATTTAAGCAATTAGCTTCACCTCAACCAGTTAGATCATCAGAAATGTTGGGAACTTGATGTCATGATATTTATTTATATTTATGACATTATATATTTCACAATATAGCAAATGTATTCAAAATCAAATCTAAAATCATACACTGTGTTCCACTGTTATGGATTACATCTGACAAACCTTGTTACCAGTGTAGATCACAAACTTTAATAACTTACTGCGGTGGCATGTGTTTAAAATTTGCTCAGAATCATTCATTCAATCTTGTACAACAATAACAAAATGTAGATTATCAATAATTCCTTTTCATCCTCAATAACAGTAACCAGTAATAATTTGGCAGTAATATGCATTAAATATATACCACCTTAAGTCATTCTGCAGGAAGAGTGCTTTGACTTGATACTCACTTTTGTTTGCTGATAATACTTCTGCACATTTACTTTAAAAAAATTTAATTAAGACTTGTAAATAAGTATTGCTATTGTAATATTACTACTTTTACTTGGGTAAAGGAATATTTCTTTCACTACAGACAATCATTAACATTCTTCAGTGACACTTACATCATAACATTACAACCTCAAACTTCAGATGTAGAAAGTATGTCCACTGCTCTGTTGAACAAACAGACCGCAGTGATATATAGTGGCCTTGATATTCAGTTGACAACCCCCAGTACACAGACTGTCAGCATGCTGAACAAAATTCCTGATGCAGTGCAGCATAGATAGAGTTTACCCCAGTAGCTCATCAGTGTTGTATTTCAACTTTTTTCCTCTATCAGACAGTAACTTGGTGCATCAACTATGTAAAGGTCTGTTGCCCCAGGCCCCAAGGCCCATCGACCGTCTTGTCGGTTATGATTGGCTGGGTGCTTTGTTGCTTCTTACGCTTCGCTTGAGTAGAATAAGTAAAGAGAATTTCAATCAAAGTAGAATATATCCCCTTGTTGACACTGGGCTCTGAAATCAATAGGCAGTCAACACTTTGAGCTTAAGTTGGTGTGCTTCGGGGCAACCAATGCCTCATTTCTCACTAGAGTAAAAACACCTGGGTCCCTCCTACTTACACAGAGAGTAAGCACCTCTATTTGTACTACTTTAGTTCTTTAGCTGCGTTCATTGTTGCAGCACCTGAGGCTGATACTCAAGACCTTCAAGACATATATTATTCTGATTTTTCCAGGGGTATGAAGGTCAGTGCATATTTATATACAGTATACCTACATACATACACTGATGGCAGTGGCATGCTCATCAGAAACAGGGTTCAGTATCTTGTCCAAGGACACTTCGACATGTAGACTGGAGGAGCCAGGGATATAACCACCGACCGTTTGATTAGTGGAACCTCCTGAGCCACAGCCAGTGGGTGAGGTGGGGTGTGCTGAAGTGAATGAAACAGCTTACAGACTGTTTTCAGTCACATGTTCTCTGCAGTAACCCTGCACTGTTATGTCAAGAGAAGCAATTCACAGAACGAGACCATGTCTGAAGGTACAGATCCAATATATAATATAATAGCTACATTATGTTTCATAATGTGAGCATAGTTTTAGATGATCGGTGCCTGACTAGTGTGAAATATGCTAGAAAAATGTGTTACTCGATTAAGTTGGGCTGTTATGACAACTGTTCATCCCCCGCCTGTGCTACAGTACTTTCCTCCTGATGATGAATGACGATGAAAACCTATAACAGCTTCCTTTTCATTCTTCTGATGATGATTGATGATTGAAACATAGCTGAAGAAAGTTTTTCACAACGACAAAAAAATGTTAGAAAATGTTAGAATGCTAATATTTGCTAGTTAGTACTGAGCACAACTTACCAGTGAGGCTGATGGAGATGCTTTTTAGTTATACATGACGTTGGTCATAAACTAGTACTGGGTAGAATTGTGAGCTGATGATGGCGCTAGATGGAAGATTAAGGGATCGCCAAAGTTATTATAATTCATCCTGAAGGGAACCAAATTTCATGGCAATCCATACAATATTTCTTGAGATCTTTCAGTCAAACCACTAATGTCAAAGGTCAGGGGATCACCAAAGTCATCCTCTTGGGACCATAAATGTCTGTACCAAATTTCCTGGTAATCTATCCAAGTTGTAAAGATATTTCAGTCTGGACCAAAGTGGTGGACCAACATCCATTCCATCCCTAGTGCCACGCTGCTAATGTGGCTAAAAAGGGCCTCTATTGTCCTGTATATGCCGTACTGTTCATCGGATAATCACGACACCCACAGTCATCCTGACTTACCAGACTTACCATTGTCGAATGCCAGGAATGTGGCCTCGTACATGTTGTTTTTGACATACATGGACTCGCGGTCCAGCAGGGCCGTGGTGGTGATCTGACCATTGGTCCTGTTGATCTTCAGCCAGTTAGCTGGGTCTGACAGCTTGGAGTACCTGTACATACACACACACACACACACACACACACACAGCCACAGAGACAGACAGACAGAGAGTGAGAAAGCAAGATACCTTATTAAATACATATGCAAATATACAGAAACATAGTCCACATATTAACGTTTGCAGCCAGCTATTACTTGAATTCCAGCAGCTCTGAATCTTTATTTGTTGATCTAAAGTGCCCATTATCAGGTTGAATGTTCATTACCATAATAAGCAATACCAGCCAAGCACCTTTGAAATATTACAGAGACATGGAGAGCGGAACATATGTTCACCGAGCTTATCATAGCAGCAGCTCATTACCATGAAAACCTGTACTCGTATGCAGAACAACCAAGCAGTGCTCTTAACAACTTCGCTGCTCTTTGTACCCACACAGCCCATACAGCAACTGTCATCTGTGTCACCAGTTGTGACATTAACGCAGTGGAAAGAGACAGGTGCAATTAAAGTCCATAAATCCCATTAGCAAGTATGACGAGTCTAAACAACAGGCCGAGTGGAAAAATTGCTTCTCTCTCACATCTAATGAGAGATGGTTAATTACAGACAAGCGAGAAGTCTCACTGGTAGGTAGATGGTCAGCGTGTCACCGCAGTGACAGGAGGACGGGGTTAGAGACATGCTTCTCAATGTAAACATGGTTGGTAGAAAACATGATGAGGGTGAAAGGAGGCTTAATTACAGCAGTGCGTTGGAGGCTGACACTAGTTAGCCAGAGATGGAGAAAACTTTTTCCACCTCCAGCTAAAGACGCACACTTCTGGACTTCTACACACGCTTAGCAAACAGACAGACACCCTCCGTCAAATCTTTCTTCTTGAGAGAACAAAATAAAATTAAAATGAATATAATTTCTGGTGAGAGAGCTTGTCAAACAGCATTAGTCAGGATTTGATGTTGCCCTGCATCTTTGATTCTGGTGTTTGCGTGTCATGCCTGGCACTTCAATCCTGTGCCAACAAGATGTCACCTCCTGCTTTCTTCATTTTCAGCTGGCAGAGCAAACTGTCATACTATGCATATGAGGACTGCCACACCCTTAACCTACAGCAGGGCTATTCAACAATATTGTTCAGGAGGCCACATTTTCAGGCTACGGCCCAGGGCCAGACATTAACTTGCAATTATTCTCATTACGTATGTACACTTGATACAACGTGCCTCCACACACCACAGCAGACAAAGAGGCACCATATCCGTTCAGTATTCTGCAGTTCTCTTAAACTCTCACAAATCTCTCTGCTGGTTTGAAGGGTTTATTATGGGAAAATGTCTGTATTTCGCTTGTTTTTACAATTTTTATTAATTTCATTTATTTGATCAGCAGGCTGGTCTGACTTAATTGGCGGGTCAGGATTGGCCCGTGGGTTGCCAGTTCAGTGGACCTGCTCTACATTATTGTTCTGTCAGCTTTGATACTTATTATTTTCATAATTTTATCAGAGTTGCTTATAAACAGAATTTTGAACTGAGTCCTCTAGAGAAAATGATGCATTAATTCACTCTCAGAGGGAGCAGCTGTAAAACATGCTTAAATACAATATATTTTATATCCTCTTTGTCTGTTATTGGTGTTGACAGCACTACCTCTTCCAAATTCCAAATAAGTCTATTTGGATTTCTCTATTTAGAGTTTTTTCACAAGAGGTCTAACAGGGAGTTTGCCCTTTCTATAGTATAATTGACCATAAACACAGGCAACGTCATTATGTACAGTACAGTTGTTTATAACACTGTACATGTCTAAATGAATATATATTTGTTCATGCACAGCCGACATAACATAAAAGATGAAATAGTTCCTTATTTGGTGTAATAATACTGTAATGAAGAACATTGCATTGTGGGCACTGCAGAATATAGCTTTTTTGGAATTTGCCTCATATTGTACTTGAGACTTCTGAAGGGACAGATATGCTTGTATTCTGCTCTGCTAACGTGCTACTTCTGCTATTCAGGCTGCGCGGACATTGTGGAAATGTGAGGATATCTCTGCCTATGTTGCGTCGATTTTAACCGTTCTTTTTTTTGATTCATAGACATGCATTATCAAATTGCTGGAGTACACCTTTAATCATAAAACCAAAGCCCTGGACTAAGACGGTTAGAAGTGATGACCAACCAACGTGACCTTAAACCACAAAAATGTCCTCACTCTGCAGGGCTAATATTCTAATACTGACATGAACAGAATCACACACGCACACATAAATTAGCTCTTGCTTCCGCTTAGATTACATCTAACAGTAAAGTCAGCTGGCAAAAAGGCCTGACCTCACATCATCTTTACTTTCCTTTCCACCAAAGAGAGAAAAAATTGAAAACATAAAAAAACACAAGCTGGCTCCTCTCCCATCCATTGCTCATGCACAGGCCTTTCACTCATCCTCTGCGGATGCTCGTGTGCAGGCTCGCGTGCGTTTGTGAGTCCACAGTTGTGCATTTCTGTGTCTTCTGTGCGTCCTTTAGCGATGGTTCAAGCGAAGTCACCTAATGGGAATACAACAACAGGAGCGGCAGCAGAGATGTGGCTGTCTGAGCATGTGCTGAGCGTCTGCTGGCAAGCTGCTTTGGAGAAGACAGCAGCTCTGAGGTCCCATCAATAACAGACCCACAGATTGACAGAGAAGAAAGTGACAGGGTCAGCAGGAGCAAGAGGGAGGGAGGGATTAGCGAAAAGAGAGGGCAGAAGAGCTCAGCCCACTTAGTTTGCATGACACATCATTTTAGGAGAAGAAACCTGAGATGTGGATATTGCTCACCCTTCTGTACAGTATATATATATGAGTCCATCACCCACTACCTCCCTCGCTATCAATTCAGTAACATTTCCACCGGGTTCATCAGTGGAAGAGGCCGTCACACTAACATTAAGAAAAATCAATCTCTCTCATTGGAGCTGGCTATGGAGTGGAACGGTGCCGCTGGACCTTAGTGGGCATGTGGGAGTTTCTATCACACAGGGTCGATGCCTGGATGGTACAATGCCTGCTGTGTGCCGTCCCAGTTTGGAAGGATGGAGGGAGGGATCAATGAGGAGAAAGAGAAGAGGAAGATAAGGATCTAAGGAGGGCAGACACACAGTTTCCAACTCATTACAGGATGACCTCTTCACACCAGTCTCCTGGCAACAGGGAGGTAACTGGAGCTCGGGCTGTGGGAGGTCGGTCGGTTGAGAATGTCACAGAAGAGCCACAAACTTCGAGTAAGCACTGGTGACACTCACGTGTATAGTGAGAGACACAAACATGGGGTTGACAAAATATTGTAATATTGTAAATTTTGCACAATATCCGACTGTCGAGTAGTCTTTGGTCTTCAGAGGAGCTTCAGTCCTTCCTCTGGCTACTGTAATATGAAACCTGAATCAAAAATATATCTATAAACCTGCATTTTCATCTAAAGAAATTACCCAGCAGATGTTGGTTAGAAATAAACAGAATGTAGTGGGTAGGATGAGCAGTGATTGCAGAGATGGCTGGGCGTTACCAACAGCAACTAAAACTTTGTCAAAATAAATAAATAAAAAAATGAATAAAATAAATACAGAAAAAAATAAACAATTTGAAGTAAAAAGACACAGCAGTACAATTCATCCTTCATTTTCTTAATGCTACATGCATCTTCTAACAACTGACACTTCTCTTATTTTCTTATTAAATTATCGTGTTTGTAAAATAGTCTTTATGATGTATGTCTGTGTAATTAATTTTCTTGAATATTGTATGCATTTATAATAGAAGGAAATTCTAATATATAAAGTAAACTGGAAACTAAATAAGAAAAAATGTGTTCAAATGTGTTGACACTGTGTAAGACAACTAAATATAAGCATGGAATATTAAACATGGATCAAATGATAACATGTACTGTAACTGAAAGGGGTTGCTCCAAATGACAAACCCACACAGAATAATCGTCCAACTGCTGTTGCCCTCCGCTCTTTTAGCTCATTGTTTTGGTTTAACCAATTGCAACTTAATTGTTGGTTCAGTCTCACTACTCTCATTATCCTCGTTTCCAGATTAAGCAGGGGGCTGTTTTTAGACCAAAACCCCCGATAAACTCACTGCAAGCTACCAAACAGCAGCAATGAATGCTAATGTTGCTGTGTGTCTGCTGGATGCGTAAATAAGCATCTGTTGCTAACACCATATTCACCATATCACAGCTCTTGTTTGCTCCCCCAGTTGCAAAAATAATAAAAGATTTTCAGGTGGTCCTGTCAAAATATGCTGACAAGGACAACCAAAGTGTACTTCTGTTGTGTCAGTTTACTGTTGACCCTCTATATTTTGGTGTCCTTTAAAGTACCTGACAATCTGGTGGATGAAGTGGTCGGGGTCCTGAGCGGCGAACACGGTAAGAGTGGTCCCTGCTGGCACACCCTCCTCAAAGCGGATCGTCTTGGGGTTGACAGGGAAGATGGGAGGTTCGTTCACATCCTGAACCGAAATGGTTACACCTGCTGTGGACTGAAGCGAGGACTGGATGCCGCTGGCCAGGTGGGCCTGGTTGGACACCACCACGGTCAGCATGAAGGCACGATTCATCTCAAAATCCACGGGCTACAGAAGAACCCGATGAGGTGGGAGAGAGGGGAGAGACATCCAGAACGATGAGAGATGGGAGAAAAATGAGTGTAGCTGATTGCATGATTGGTTCTAACTGTGTTCCAATTTGAGAGATGACATATAATTCTGTGAAAACAATGTGAGACCAAAGTACTCAGTCATCAACAGCTGGCACTTCAGAGCAGGTGGTAACAAACAAGATACAGGGTTGAATAATAATGGAGAACAACTGTCCAATTTAATTTTGAAAGAGGTAAATATCAGACTCCAGGATGTGTGTAGAGAAGCCGAATGAACAGCTTAATATTTACCTTGACCACTGTCAGCATGCCCTCATTGGTGATGGGGTTGGTGCGGATGGTGAAGTGTCCAGAGGGGTCTCCGCTGATGATGCGGTAGACGGCGTTCCAGTTGGGACTGTGGGGCTGATCCCTGTCCACCACTGTCAGGTTGGTCACCACCACATTCACCTTGTTCTCTGGCACCTCCCCTGAAAACTGCAGAGAGAAGGGAGCGAGAAAGTGAAGGAGAGAGGAGGGAGGGGAGATGAAAGCGAGGGGACAGAGATAACATTATGCTGATGCTGTTCCAGCAGTCAGCTAATGAATGTTAATAAGTTGATTTATTGAGATTTAATCATCATCATCGATCTTTTAGCATTTTACATAATTGTTATTATGAAAACAAACTGCGTTGAGGGTCATGCCAATAATGCTCATTACACTTAAACATGAATTAAAAGTGGTAGTAAAATAAATGGAGGTGAAATTTGAAAGATAGGAGAGGAAGAAAAAATACAGACGGAGACATATTTGGTTAAATGTGGATAATGGAGAATCATATCTTCCATTATGTTAATGCTGTACCTTCTTCCATGCCATGTCTACTCATTTGAAACTCTTTATTTGAACTAATGGATTTGTTCAATTAAGTGTTTACCCATTTAATTTAGATTCTGTGCATTCACCAAATCTAGGTCTTAATAAGCAATTAGATAAGTGCTGTAATTAAGGCAGCGGTAGGAATAATCTTTGGTTAATGATCTTCATTATATTGCAATCTGAAACAACTCCCCTCTGAACTTACTCTGGAGGAAACTTGGTGACAGCTGCAGAGCCCGAAGAAGAATTTACAACGCAATGGGATACATGTCCTCCTCTATAGGGATTTATCTGGCTACAGAGGGGTGGACACTTAAAGGTAGACACACACACACACACACACACACACACACATGCACACATCCACACTAAAAGCTCTCATTGTCATACGATAATCCTTGTTTCCTCTTGTGAAGCGTTAACTTGTTTATGGTGTGTGTCTGCCAGCTGCTGTTCACTTTAATGGCTTCATCATCGTGGGATTGAAGTAGCGTCCAAACTAACCGATTCCTCTCCTCCTCTTCTTTCCCTCCCTCCCTCCTTGCCTCCTCTTCTCCTATCCCCTGCAGTACAACCAGGCTGATAAGCACAGAACAAATTAAATATGCACTCTCAGTCTCTGGTGTGCGGACTCCATTTCATTTTCACCCCGAGCTTTAGCACAAACACCACCACAAACCTTCCAAGCTTGTTGGGCCACGCTGTCAGACGGCCAAATGAAATATGCTCTCTCAGAGGCATGCACAATAGTGCTGACTGTGTGTATGTGGTGCTTCCAAAATGGCCACTCTCTCTAAAATGCAATGTGGACCCATTGATAAGCCACTAGAGAGACAGACTTCAAGTTTCTGAAGGATTTTGTAATTACAAAGAAGGAGGGAAAAAAGGAGCAAGGCAAATAAGATTCATTTGTAGGTAATTGTCCAGCGGGACCTCAGTCTACTTTGCCAGTGAATGTAAAATTTAAATGAGAAAAATAAAAAGAATCATTAAACTATAATTTGAGTTGTTAAGTCACAAAATATTTTGTCAGTGTTACAGATTCTGGCTTTATATCCAAATTCTATGTGCTTTGCCTATTTAAACATTCAACAAGGAGAACTTCATTAGAAGAAAATCTTAGAAAACAGTGTGAGCTTGTTCAGCAACATTTGGTGAAGGCACATTTTCTAAAGTCCTGCAAAGAGGATGTACAGGATCAACAAAAACCCCCTTGAACAAAGTTTTTATGTTGAAAATGAACAGCTAATATGAATTCTTTAACAAAACATTTCTGTCACCAAGGTCTGACTATTTTGGCTCTAAAGAGAGACTGAGCAACAGCGGCCGCTGTGGCCACAAATTATACTTGGTGAATGCTAAAACATATAGAGGGGGAAATCCTACATCACTGTACTGATTCAAATAATTTCATCACTGTTTAAATGCACTTCAAAATGTACAGTGACGTGCACCACTGCTTCTGACTGACTACGGTTTAGTATTTCAGTCTGTTGCTAGTTCAAGCTAATATGCAGTCCTAAACCAGGCCTATACAAGCACTGTTTATAAAGTTAATCACTCAGCAGGAGATTATTAATTGCGACAATAATGACATCATGAATGTTTCTGTGGTTGTTGTGGCCTTTTAATTATTTCTTTTAATTATTTATTTCTTCTTTCAAAAGTTACATATTCTCCTTAAAAGCTCTTGAGTAGACTTTAGACTAAGAGTTGTTGACCCTTGGTAGAAAATTGCTTTTATAAACTTCACCATTCAAAGCATACACATCTGTTAATGTCACACTTTATGTCAAGGTCTTTTATGAATTATTTTATAAACCTCCAACATATCAATGTATGAAGATGAGCACCAAACAAACCCCAGCTTTTCATGTTTTAAATGTCTATTGAAACGACTAGCGTTAAACGTTTGAGCTGCAGTCCAGCCAGGAGAAATTAGTGGGGCTTCAGTGCTGTACAGGCACCAAATCATTTTAGGAAATAAATCTGCATCAAGGTACACTGCCCTGCAGGAGAAATCTACTACCTTCTGGATGAAAACTGACTCTGGAAATGAAAATGAATGTTCCATTGTAGACAGCAGAGCTGCAGCTCAACAAGACTAAATAAGCTATTCCTTTTCTTCATGGGGTGTTGAACAGAGCGCTAAATGGTAATGACAGCATTAGGTAGGAATAAATGTGCCACAACAGACTCCTACAAATATCAGACTGACATAAGTCCACTAAAGACGGCTCCTATGTTTTCACTATGGTGTAATAAAGATATAGCCACTGGCAACAGGTGTCTACCCTCACTCTCATTTTTCATGATATCCAGACACATCAGGCTGTTTTTTCTAGCAGTCTTTTGGAACACAAATCAATGTCAAGGAGTGGAAAGCAAAGGAAAGTGGTGAATAGCGATAATTTCTGGCACACCAGTTCTTTCAGGTATTTAGAAGCTGCAGCTCTACAGGTGAATCACAAATAGCACTCACCACTCATTCAGATCTGTAAGCCTGTACGAGTTCAAGCTTTCAAGCCCACAAGTCTCCCAACATCTCTCCCGCTCCTCACCACTGGGTACACTTCAGCACGGGTGTGATACACTTGATTAGAAAGATTGTGGCAAGTATCACTGTCATTATGTTATCACATAATGACATACATAGCACTAACACAGCGCGTTCAGGCCCATGTGGTGATATAAAGAAAACATTTGGCTTTTTTTTATTTTCAAATTAGATGCTATATATCAGTTGGTTTACGCCCCCGCAAGCAATTTCACTTAATTAGGGTTCCTATGTTTTCTCTATGCCTCCCCTAGAGAGCAATGAATTCTTCTCACGTCTGTCATGCACAAATAATTACTGAACTACTCCAAGTCTAGTTGCTTGTGTGGGAAGCAAAACAAAAGTAGAGATTGACAAAGCAGTGGAAATGGCATCTGGTGGAGAACAATTCTATTGCGGTGGATGTTTCATGTGAGAGTGTGTGGCTGTCTGCGTCTAAGTGCCGGGCGTACAACAAAGCCACATTTTCATTCATTTTTCCTCATTACCACCTTTGAGTCACACACCAAAATATGGTCAACTGCTCTTTAACGGACAAGCTCAGGCAAATCTACAGTCATTTAGTAAGGAGTGTTGCAGAGAAAAGTAGTGACAACATTTATCACAGTATGTGTGAACATGTAAATGCATGTCAAGGACAATGCACATGTGCTTTTGTGTGTCTATTGAAGCACAGCATTACCATTTTCTGGCCAGCGGGAGGACTGTGCTCCACAGCTCCTCCCCAGTGAAGAGCGGTGATGGAGCCAGCACCACAGACGGGGACAGAGCGGTTCTGAGCGGAGCGGCAGCCTTGTTCGGTGAGCTCTACCCCTGACAGCTGGGGAGCTCTTATCTGAGCATGCGGCTGGAACTGTACTGGCATGCACGCTGCCGACGGCCCCGCCGAGGAGACAGGGATCACAGTGTGTGACGCTGACACACTGTGCGCTCTGCCTCTGAGCTCGGTTGCAGACAACATCTGTCTCTCTCTGGAATCTCAGAAATCCAAGCGCTCACATAAAGAGCAGCTACAATCCTGTAGGTCTGTCAGGTTTGCGGTCAGCATTTGATTCTGTTCTAAGACCAGACTGAGAATAGATACAAGCTATATATCGGGAAAGATTCAGAAACTTTAAGGCATGCATGCATAAAATACACAGCATTCACACCCAGCATGAAAGAGCGTCTGCTTTCAGTTGCTGTTTCCTCATCAATAGCCTTTCATATTGCAACCCTCACTCTCACAAACAAACAACCCCATACCTAACCACACATAGTGCCATAGTTAAGTGGGCCAGCTGTAGCGTGGCTTCCTGTCAGACCAATGTGGAGGTATCAGGGCCCAGGGCCAGATGCCTGCAGACAAACGTTGGCCACCAGAGGCCCAGCTGGCAGGGAAAACACAGATAGGAAGGGAGGGAGGAGAACGCCTCCAAACACCAAAGCAGATCTCGATCTCACTTTCAGTCACAGTACCTTTTTCTGTCTCTCCATATGTTGTTCTTTCACAGTGTTATTTTATATTCTTTATTTATCTGTCCTTATCTTACATCTTTGTACACTGCATTCCCCTCATCTCAATGTTCTCTGAAAACATATTTCAGTTGAGCTACTATTGCATGATTGTTGTCTTTGACAGGGACCAGATAATGCATTTTCTAATAATATCTGAGAGCAGTATTTCACTTCAAGGACTGCATAACCTGTTGTGATGGAAATTTTATATTTTACTGTGTTAACTGTTTTACATTTTATGCTGCATTATTGTAGGCCTATGTTTCACTGTATAGTGTTTGATAATTTTATTATGTTGCAGCTAGGTGAAAGTTCCCATGGGAAAGTAGCTCATTAGAAGGTTTCCTCATTGGACTGTCCTTGATAGGCCTTCATCTCAGGGCAGTTGGTCCCTACTACCTTCCTCCCTATGACAGCTGCGTAAGACCCTTACAGTACTAACTCACCTGTTTCTTCACTGGCTCTTGGCCTGACATTCTGCAGACTGTTTGCACTCTGTATGTCTGTCTGACCCTTTGCAACGAATAAAAACCTTAAAAGATTTCTGGATTGAACTCTTTATTTCAGAAGACTTACTAAAGGGAAATTTCCATTACACCTGTTCTACCTAAGAAAAATGTACCCTCATCTGCAATATCCAGCATAATACATAATCATCCATCCACTCCATGTATATTCTTTCAATATTTATCGCTTTGCACTACTTACATTGCTTAAAACTTACAACAACACTTGAACACTTGTACATTTTATTATAGTAATTTTATTTTTGTGCTGTGCTTTTTATTTATATACACCTATTTTGTGGCGTACTTGTCTACATAATAGTCCTGCCTGTTCTTTTATCTTTATTTGGTCAGCTTTGTTGTCCTTGTTCTTAGCTGTTATGTCTATTTCTGTGTAGGTACATCTAGAGCAGTGAAAAAAAACAGAGGCAAGTTCCTTGTGCGTACACATACTTGGTAATAATGGTTCTATGGGACAGTGGGGTTGCACAGCGACTAAATAAGCAACTGTTAACGTCACAGATGCAAGATCAAGCCCGGAGTTGAAACTGCCTGTTTACACATATACACATACATTCTTTATATAGCGATAAAAATTATTGGGGTGGGAATTGGTGGCTGAATCCTATTTTTCATTCTAGCACCTTGACTTAGAAAACTACATCATCATCCCTCAAAGGTCTTAAAATAATATATTATATACAGCAAACAACAAAATAGTGGAAATACACATCTAATTTTCAATAAAGATTTGTTAAATAAGTAGTTATGACCAAACAAAATGAGTAAACCAGGAATGAACCCCACCCTCCCTCATTTTAGTAATTTTAATACAGTCCCATACACAGATCAATACATTCTATGGTAAAGTTTAGGACTCACCGTTCTAACTGTCAGTTCTGGAGGATTGTCGTTGATGTCAGTTATGCTGATAAGGGCTGTGGCTGTGTTAGACAAGCCAAAGTTCAAGTTTCCCTCCATGTCGGTGGCCTGGACAATGATAGTATACTGGGACACTTTCTGTAAAAAGAAGCAGAAAAAGAGAAAATATACTCAGGCAATGGTATATCAAATGCTGCAACAAACCGGACACAGGACTCAATCGAGAAATAAATATTTTTGCCATGTGACAATGGCATAGTGAGTCATGTGAATGAATAAATAAGTGAATGAATTAATGAAAACCCCCCAAACTACCAGCAAAGCATACACATCTTCCTCTCTTTCACGGTTACCCATTCACTGGAACAACTGCAGTCTGTTAAAACACCTTATTTGCTCAATAACAGATAGTTAACAGCACAGACACACACACACACACATACAAAGTTGCAAGGGGGGAGCAATGTGCTAGTAAAAGGCCCATCCATTAATGCTAAAAGTCTTGGCTTTCTGCTGTGGGAACAGACCTGGATCATCACTCATTTTAATGGCGACTCCATCACTTTAAGATGCGCCACAGTGCTGCAGATAATACTGGGAGGTGGACTTACTTAGTCCAGTTACAGCGAGAGTGAGTCACCCGAGAGTGTACTGCAGCACACGCTGCAATATTACAGTGCCATGACAAGAAACACCATCAAACATTAGGCTTTGTTTAGACACAACCAAAAAACAAAGAGGCAGAGAGTCGGTGCATCCACATTTGGGCACAGTGACACTGTCCATGGTGCTGAAAGTTCAGTCTGTCCCTAGGCTCACCATTGGAACGCTGACAGTGTGTGTGCGCATGTGTTTCATCCTAACAGTATAAGCCTATCTGCTTTATGGTCTCTTTCTCTTCCTATTAATCCATTTGGCTCAAACCTCTATTGTGCCACAGCAAAGTGAGAGGGTGAGAGAGAATGAATGTCAAGGACAGACCAGGGTTTGATGCACAGGGCCTACGGCTTTGTTCAGCATCCACAATGCATCCTATCGATAGTCTAATGTTCATTTTTTGCTAGATTAGTTTTTGCTGTATTCATCCCGGGGTCACGCCTTCTAACGACTTGACTGCCAGTGGCATTGATGTCAGGGACTGCCTGGAGGAAGAAGAACAAACCCAGGCAGAGGTCTTGTAGGTGTAGATGGGGGAGGTTTTGCTTCCCGCTTAGGTGGCTGCTTCTTTGCTTTTTTATTTCTTCTTTGAGTTGTGGCTTTTTTTCTTTTTTTTCTCCTCCGGTTTATTATGTTCTCTTTGTTAACTCACATTCTGTGCTTCTTTTGATCTCTTGCTATCTTTCTCATCACATCTTGGTTCTTCAGTGTTCTCTGCCTGTCGGTTTCCTATCTGTCTATCTCTCTGTCTGTCTTTCTGCCAGCCTCTGTGTATCTCTATATCTCCTTTCTCCCTCCCACTCTTCGTGAAGGATGCAGTTGATTGTTTGATCAGTCAAACCGTTGAGGCCCAGTTAAAGCACCCAACTGGTGTCATTTAGCTTCTCTCCAAGTCATTATGAAGTGCACAGACATGTTAATCTGCACCAAACCAACCCTATTAATGAAAATCCAATACTGGTTGCCCTTTATTAGACTCATAATGAAATATCAATACCATCTCCTCTCATACAGCGCTTCGGTAAATAGAGCCTCCAATGAATGTCTCTTTCTGCAGACTCATTTAGATCCTGTCACATCAATCTAGAAATAGCACCAGATGGCTGTAGGAAACTAATAGGCCCGAACTTTGATGGACACCTTTTTCTTTGGTCAGGTGAAAAGAAATGACAGGAGCTGAGCCAGCAGGTGGAGCTGTCACACAGTAGGAGGTGTGGTTGATGCATCCTATCCTGCAGGGTTATATCACTCATCTGAGGGTAGTTGTGAGTTTATGGTCTTTCTAGTGCACACATACATATCTGCTAATGCTCCAGTGAGTGGGAACAGGTGGGACACTCATACTCTTACACCGGGTGTACACGTGCATGCATATGCGCACTAAACACACACACACACACACACACACACACACACACACACACAGAGCCAAGCACACTCTGCTGTCCAAAAGCGGCTACCCTAACAAGCCAGTAAAGGGCTCTCTATGAGTCCTGTAGAAGTGCTGAACAGAAAATCTCTCTGTTAGATTAGAGTCCAGCGCTGGCAGTAGCCCAGACTCCCCTACACGCCTTGAGCCTCACAGACTTAATCTGCAATAGCTGAAAGCCATCAGAGACCAGAGAAACACCTGTACGCAGAGCTCCACCAACAATAAAACCCAACCTACCTTTTTCACATGGAGACCAAATTAGGTAGTTTACTATCTAGCAGACTGAAGACAGAAATAGGAAAATGGCTATCAATGTTAGCTCCTCAACAAGTCAAGCCAAAAAGCAGACGGGACAGGTGGACCAAGCTGGCTGCTCATGATTTGTAAGGAAATGGACTTGTGCTCCAGTGAGACTTTGTTAGCATGAGCAAAGTAGGGGAAGTAATGGCCCAAACATGTAAGGCGATGTCGAGCAAGAAAAAGCAGATAAGTGGTTTTCTGGCAAAACACGTACAGTGGTGAATTAATCATACCTGAGCTAAGTGTGCATTTTCACTTGATGTGCTATTAAAGACCACTCAAGGTAGGTAAAGAAAAAGAGACCAGAAGAATGACAGACTTGCTGTTACTTTTACGTTTGTGGATTGAGTTCCAGCCTGCCAGGCTCCTACTGGCCAAAGTCATTAGCTTGTCACTTACAATCTGTCTCAAATGGCCCAGTACTCGTGGCTAAAACTATAGAGACCAGCTTCCTTCCTTTCTTTGACTACACTCGCTCTACCTCAGTGACCCTCAGAGTCAGTGATCCCCACTTTAGGTTCAGTTCAGCTGAGATCGCTTCAATTAAATGTACGTAATGTATTTGATTTGATGCTTTTCCATTAAATTTTACATTACTTAAAATCAGTTAAATTTATATCAGTTCAGTTACACATCCACGTTGCCAATGAAAAACTGAGAAATCTATAGCTACAGGTGAAGTGCCTGCAGTTGGGGGGTTCTGACATTGAAATACAGTAAACTTCTACACAGTTATTTTCAATTTTCACATCTTTTCCCAGTTAGTACCAAAAATATGCACATAAGTCTGTTTTATCTCCATCTTTATTATCCATTCCTCTCTTCATCCCTCACAGGGATGTCTCTCAGGTTGGGTGGAGGACACAAACAGCTCAACACTGGTTTGAAGAGAACACAAGCCAGCGGTGACTTGTTGCAAGCAGCACACTGTTCTCTGAATCCCATTGTAGAGAGAGTCACTCAGATACGTAGGTAAATCTGAGATATAAACTCAGAATCCTCTTGATTAGATACGCCTCCACATTTACGCAAACAGCTCAGAGTCACATACTGGATAAATAAAAGCTGTGAGTCACATATGAATAAAGCTTTTAGAATAAAGCGTGCAACACGACTGGGCATGAACTTTAGTTAATCGTCCAACTGAGCTTTGCAATACAATGGAGAGGACATGATTAAGCAAATATGACCATGATGAACATGTTGTTGTCAGACTTGCTGGCTCCAGCATGTCACGAACAGATAACAATAGTAATGCCAAATAGCAGGCAAATATATCTTGTTCTACAGCAGTCAGGTCTCTCATCAAACAGCAAAACAATGCATATGGTCCCCAAACTCTGGGTACAATAGACCAAGATACCTGTGGAACTTTTCTAACATTTATTCGATTCCAGGCATTAAACAATTACAAAAAATAAAAAAATAAATAAAAATAATAAAATGAAATTACATCAAAAATAAAGGGAAACATCAGTCAGACTCTATGATATGCTGATAGAGTGCTGAAAATCTCTGTCCAGTAGACAACATTAATCACATGCAGGGGAAACATTGTTATAGATTACAATACACTGCATGATTTTGCATTGTATTAGAGCATGTCTTCTGCAGACACCATGCAGAATATTTGACCATAGGTCATTTGGTATTTCCTCCAAATCATTGTCCCACTGGACCCTTATTGGGTCTAACATTTGATAGGTGAATTCCACAGTAAACAAATGCGATCAAGCACTTTTCAAGAACAGGCTGGTGTCAAAAAGTCATCAAGGGATTGTCCATGTGTAAAACTGAAAGAGATAGAATCGACATAAGAATGGACTTGCAAATATCTGCAAATTCATCCAAGAGCTGTTGAAAGGTCATTGTCAAATATGGATCATTAAATTAGTGAATGACCAAAATAGAAAAGCATTATCTGCATCTACAAGAGAGAGTGGAAAGACATGGTTTGAAACCAGAGGGGCACAACTGCAACAATTCAGGCTTTTCTGAATTCAAAACCAAGTCCAATTCAGTAACAGCTAGGTGAACATAATAAGGTGGATATTGAGTATATATTCACTTGATTGAATGTTGGCTTCAAGCAATCAACATCCACCTACATGCACCAATATTCCTCATTCAGCAACCCACTCACAATCCCCTGATGGCTTGGCTGTCTGGCTCCTGGAGCTTTGTTGCTAGGTGGCGAGTTAACATAACTCAGCGTCTCTGAGACAATAAAGCCCCAGACCCATTTAGGATGTCTGCTCTCAGCCTGTATCCCTGCAGATCCTAATGGAGCCAGACTGCGGGCACTCATGTCCTTCAGGCAGTCCAGGAGATGTCTTAATAGACGGCAAGACAGTCCAACAAAGAGCTGGCAACAGCCTGGTGGACCGCCTGGCGCGGGGCCACACCACGCCATGCCACACCAGACCATTCCAATCCAGGGCTCATGGGAGACTGAGACAGCCTGGGGTAATGAAAGACAACAGCTCTGCCTGCCAGTGGAACCAGAGCCCTGGAAAGAGGACACAAAGGGAGAACATCCACACCAGCTGTGGCACCCTGACATCCCCCACTCTGCTACCTGCTGCACCAGCGTTGTACTTCATTAGAAATGGATTTCTTCCATAGTAGACTGACAGACTAATCTATTTTTAGTACAGCATTTATAGAAATAATTATACAGTACATAACTGTTTAAACCCTAACCTAAACCTTCCCCTACTCCTATTCTAATCTTAATTCTGTTCCCCAACCCCTTAAATGCAGTTCAACAGAAATACAAAACATGAAGCCACAACCACATACAAATAGCCTTGTAATACTCAAAATTTAGTGAAACACACATGCATAGCATAGTCCAGCATGTCAGCGTGTGGGCAGGGGCATGTGGAACCATGTGAGGTCAGGGCAGGAGAGGGGTTATGGGCGGTGAGTGAGGGAAAATAATTGGTATTCAGCTGTGTCAGAGGTAAGTGATACCAGGCTAACCTCTATGTACCCCCTGGTCTCCTCAACACGAGAGAACCTGCTTCACCCCTTAATTAGCACATGAATATTCTAATTAGACACCAGCATGGTGGATGAGGATTAGCTCAGGTGTGAGAGAAAGTGATGGGAGTGAAGACAGAGAATATGAAGTATGTGCTGAAATGGTGATTATATGAGTATTGATATATTCTTATGAGTATTCAGCATCTATACAGGAAGTATCATTATTCATGTTTTTGTCTATAAGCGTGTGTACATCACTCTGGTTGCAGTGATCCAGTTTGACACACTGGATTTTATTCACCATATTTGCAGCTTCTCCTCACAATGTGTGAGGACGTACCCATGTGCCTGGGATAGTTTGTATGTTTGTGTTGATGACCTTGACAGCAGGTGGGTGAACTCCCAGGTGTGTCCCAGTTTTAGTGGGAGGATCAGAGGCAGGTGGGACTGAGCCTGGCTTGATGTGTCCAGATTAATGAGCTTTCCCTCACTCACATCAGCTGCTACTGCTGCTGCCTGGGCCAAGCTGGAAACAGGGACACAGAGCTGGCTCGCATTCACTAGACTCATTTATATTGTCCCACAAATGTATCACACTATCATGGCATGCCAGCGCCAAATAAAATTTGGATAAGGAACAAGCATTGATGTATTGTATTCGTCTGCTTTCAAACCCTTTTTGTTCTTGAGATTTTAACGGTAATTATTCTCCAAATACGCTCGCCTTACTGTTGGTAAAATCCTGTTTTAAGTGTTGCCTGGCCAGTTTAGTGCCGAAAGGGACCAGCGGGACTTCTCAGAATATAAACATTATGAGACACACTCAGCGGTGCTTTTATGCCCACAGTAAAATCACCCAACTAAGTTATGAGGTTGAGCTTATCCTCATAATGGCGGCATATTAATTCGAACGTTACTCTGATTTTGCCAATTGTATTTTCTTCCATCTTGCACCACAGAGAGATAAGGGAAGGTTTGTGTGTGTGTGTGTGTGTGTGTGTGTGTGTGTGTGTGTGTGTGTGAGTGTGAGTGAGAGAGAGAGAGAGAAAGAGAGAAAGGCTGCAGGATGAACAATCCCCAATTGAACACTACTGCCCATAGCCACCTGATGCAGCTTGAGATAAACAAAAGTCGGGCCTGCGTGACCTCCCTCATTAGTAGAATAAGAAGGAAGATGGAGCAGGGACAATGTGTGTTGTGGTGGTGTTGATGTGTGGGTTGGCAAATAACCACAGCAAGCAACAGATGCACACCAGTAGTGGATGAGACAAAAGAAGACAATGAAGAGAAAGCTCCCGTGACCTTGTCAGCAGAGAGGTGCTGGATTTGTGTAGCCATTATATCTGTCTTGCTCTGTGCACTGAGACAAACATTAAATATCATTACACTATATTTATTTAGGGTGAGTGCTGCTGAAATTGACCTTGACTTTTTTTAAAGCTTTAGTTGCATTCAGGGATGATATTAGGATTTGTGAGGCAGGAATTTTACAGAATTATATACAGAAAAGTCATATATTTCGTTGTACCAACCTGATGGTAAAAAAAACCCCAACATTATTGACCGGTGAAATTTTAACTTTTAACTTCTCGAGTGTGTGGGATATGGGGAAGGAAGTAGCTGGTTAGTCAGAATGGGCATCCTGGTGGGGTGGTCAGAGAAAGAAAAGTAAGAAAAGAAAAGAATGTAAAGAAAAGTTTGCTTAGCTTAGTATAAAGGCTGGAAACAGCTAGCCGTCCTCTGTCTAAACTTTTATTGCATAGGCTATGACTTTCTGTCTCTCATCATTTCCTGTCTGTCTCTATACTATCAACTGTCCAATAAGAAGAAAAAAAAAGACTATCAACAGTACATTTAATTGCACTGATTGACATTTCCTGCCAGACTACCAGATGTTAACTAGCTCAACCCCAGGACATGAAGTCGAGCAACAGGATGCAATTTGGACTAGAGGAAGCCGAGATCTGCTCTGGCTGGCTCTGGTCTTCTTTAACCACTGGATGTATCAACCAAACTGCTGAGGGCCAAAAGAATGATGATACGACATCAAGTTACTGAATATTAGCCAAAGTTTTATCTTAAGGCCGGGTGTACACAAATGAGACACAGAATGATGAAATTATGGGAGTAACTGGGATACATGCATATACATAGATGATACTGACCTCTCTGTCCAGGCCGGCTGCTACTGTGACTATGTCTCCAGTCTCGCTGTTGATGGTGAACATGTTGGGGATGGGGCTGTGGGGTGTCTGTGAGAGGATGCGGTAGCGCACCATGCCGTTAGCTGTGGTGGAATCGTCCGAGTCGGTGGCTGTCACCTGCATCACAGACGAGCCTGTGGAGAGAAAGTTAGTTAGCTAGGAGTAGGTGGCATAAATCAGTGCACACAGCACCAGAGGAGGTCAAGTTGGGCAAAAAAAGTAAGACAGAAAAACAGGCAGGCAGCATTCATTAAAAATACAAATATTCACTTATTTTGAAAACACATGCGGCAAAGTGAAGGTTTCTTGTAAGCCCATTACTGTTAAGGAATTTGCAGAAAATATCAAAGAGAAAGAAGGTGGTTCAAAAGACAACAAACCCATTTATAAACAAGAAACAAGTCACTCAGACTTTGCAAAATTGCTGTGACATTCTCTGTTCTTTGGCAAGTGACTTTTAGAGCGAGTGCTATTACAGAGCGGAGTACAAAAACACAAACAAATCTGTTAAATAAGCCTATTTTAAGCTGTGCTGTTTTGTCCTCTGTATATAGCAAGCTAGTGGGGCAAAGTTTCCACCTCTACAGAGTCCATTTAGTAATGAGCTGTGCTGGGTCTTCTGCCATTTCCACCATCCATTATTTCAGCCTTCAGCGGCACCGTGGCTGCCCTTAATGCTCCAATGCTCTCTCCCTATTTGTCTTAGAATCACGGATAAACACTGCCATTTAAGGCAGACAGCACAGAGGTGGTGAGGGAGTGTGTGTGTGTGTGTGTGGGTAAAGAGTGTATGTATGTCTGTGTATAGTTACAGGTACATGTGTGCATCTGTATGCATGTGCGTGTGTTCATCCTCACAGCACGTATCAGGGTGAGAGGCCCTGTGTCACCGCATCTTCCCTGAGCAGAATTATTGATTTGCACGAGTTTGTCAGCTGGGCTCACAAATGCGACCAGGCAATTAGGAGCACTTTGTGCTGGAAAGAGGAGAGATCACCTCGCCTCTCTCACAGGGTTCTGTGAAAATGTCACTTTCCATCAGGCAGCCATTTACAGGCAGCTCCTGCTCCAGAGAGAAAAAGACTGTCAACTCGCAGGAGGGGGACGGCAGAGAGAAGAGATGGCTGCAGCACTAACATGCTTGAATGAAAAGACTGTGTAAGTGTAGACAAATCTAAAAAGAGGGAGACAAGGAAATAGGAGTTGAAGTATGAAAAAGAGATGGGGAATCGGAAAAGGAGAAAGTGGTCATTATAAAGCCTACATTTCTTGTCAAAATGAACTAGAAATCCATAATTTGGATACAATCTCTGATGTTTTTAAAAAATATACCACCGCTTTCATGTTAGTGGGCACCAAAAAGCATCTCAGCAACTAATGCATTAGCACTCTGGTTACCTCAGAGGGCACGATGGTGGGTGGTGGGTGCTATGCTGAGCAGGCACCAAACCAGCGATGTTCAATTATCACAATTAAAATTTGTCAGCAAAAAACACATCTTGTATATTTAGTGTGCAGCAGAAGTAAGAAAGTAAAGCTTGGCTTCACCACCTTCAAATCTGAAATTTCTACATTTACAAGCAGGCGAGCTGCTGGACTCGTGGTAGATTCAGCAGCCCCTTGAGGGTCTGGGTTGTTACAGGTGTCTTCATTCCCATAATTGGGCCTAAACGGCACCATCGTTCCTGTGACAGCCTGTATGGACAGGATATTGTAGCCTCGATTTCTATTTCAGACGTCATTAAGTTCCAAAACAAGATTTATCACTTTGTCCAGCAAGGAAAAGAAAAGAGTCCTAAAGACAGGAAGAAGAAAAACAATTACTGCTATTCCGCGAGGACAGCGCCAATACATAAGGAGGGAGAGGATGTGATGTTGAATCACACATCACTGCTACCTTTCATTGCAATGAAGAGGATTCAGTGATATCATGATGGTGCGCTTTTAGATCCAAAAAGGGGTGGCCATGCCTGAAAGGGTTCATCTCTGGGCATGTTTAATTCCTCCTTAATTTGAACACTAATTCCAAATCCTAATTGCTTTTCCGGTGAAATCGCTGGAGCTGAAAATTTTACTGGTGGCAGGCGCACATATTGTCAGCCATTTTGCTCATGTGATTTGAGATCACCGGTGAGGTCTATCTGCTGCCTAAACATTAATAAGCCAGAGTTAACATCTGCCTCCCAATGAGAGGGAAGATGGGGAAGATGCATAGAGATAGACAGAGTGAGCAGTAGCAAGGAAGTACACACAGAGATGCAAAGACAGGAAGCTGAGGAGGAAATTGCAAAGCAGAAAAAGAAAGTGGAGACCAGAATAGAGGTGAGAGGATTTATAAAGACCACTAAAAGCAAAAGTACAAGGGGAAGTCAGGGAGTGAAAGGGGATGGACGGTGTAAGAGGATAATGACTCTCATTAGTGGTGGAAGATAGAGGTTGAAAGATTGGCCACAGTACAGTAGATAGAGAGCAGGAAGGAGAAGTGGAGGTTGAGAGGGAAGGGAAGAACGAGAAAAGGTTGAAACCTGGTGAATCTTGGGGGAAGTGATAAAGGGGGCACACTGTGTTCACACAAGAGCCTCTAATGGAGCCCACTACTCTCTGAGGACACAAGTACACAGTCAAACCATTCAAAAACAGCCGCTGTGAATGAGGTCAGAAACATTCATAACTCGATGCAAAGGCCAGATCAAATACACCTTTTACCTTGATCACTGCTACTGCATGATATCCATGCCTGTGGCTCTCTACCTGCTGAGTCTTTTTCAGAGAAACATGGGCTAAAGCCTGTGCCAGTGCCAAGAGTAGACAGCTAAATGTTTTCCCTTCATTTAGCCCTGAGAAGCAAGTTGAAGCCTTCAGGCTTCAGGCTCATGTATCATAGTATTTACAGCCTTCGGCCATCCTAACTGACTGAACAGAAAACCGATGGCCATGACCCCAAGCCTTCAATGCTGTGAAATTATCCAGGAGATTCCATGTTTCTAGGATGAGGAACACTGAGGATATTATGAAAAGACAGCGTTCATATAAACATTTACAAACGAACCAGCAGGCCAGAAGACGTTTTGACAGCATCCCAATGGCAAAACGGACTATACGAGAAAACACTGAATTACAGATGCTGGTGGAACTGAAGCTAACTAGAAAAGGTGGCAAGACATCTACTTTATAACAGACATACTGGTCCAATACTGATGTGCCGGTGAGGTGGCGATGCTAACCACTGATGCTCAGTGTAAAAATGTGGCTCTGTGAGAAACACCTGCTCACTAAGTCTAGGTCCAATACGGATTGAAATATGGTTGTTCTCTTCCATCTCTCGCCTCCATCACTCCATCTACCCCCTCCTGTGTCTGTCCCTAATTACTCCCCCCCGCCCCCGCCCCAAGGCAAGATAGAGCGAGAAAGTCACTTAAATCTCTCTGCAACTCTTAGCAAACTCTTTACGAGCGAGAAAGAGAGGCGAGAGAAAGAGAGAGAGAGAGAGACATCCCCCCTGTCCACCCCCTTAGGAGGGCAAATCGACTGTGAGAGAAGGCACTCAGCTGCTGGTTTTGATCTTGCACTCTCATTTCCGAAGGCCTTTTTGAGAAAGACGGTCCATAAAAGAGAACAACTTGCTGTCAGAGTCAGGGAGAAGGGGGGGGGGGATGAGAATGACAGAACATCACAGGGCAGATGTTCTGAGTACACTACAGCCTCACACCAGCCGTGCCATATTGACAAATCTTTATGACGCCACTTAACACAACACAAGGGCTGTCTCATGTCACTGTCCTGAAGATTTAATAGAAATTCTGATAATTGAGAGAAAATGTCAGAGGTTGTTAAGGTATTTTTTCATTTTGTGTGTGTGTAAACTGTTCTGTATGTTAGCCTGAGCTTGTACAACAGCTCTTGAGGCCACAAGTGATTTTTTATGATACTAAATGAGAAGAACTACCAAAAGAACCTATTTCCAGACATTTAGCAGGTTCCCAGGATAATCCTCCTAGTTTCACATCGAATCCCATTTATTCCTCATTAACAAGAGCTGAATGGGATCAGATAGCTCATTTTGTCATGTACTGTTTTGTTACGTATGATTACCTGCACAAATTAAATTCTATTAGTCAAAGGTTCATTTGGTGCTGTGCGGGAGCCCGGTGGCAGAAAGTGACAAATGAAGCCGTTTCAAACTGATCCTGGCTGACGTTTGATCGGATCTCTCCTACGTAACATCTGGTAAACGTGATAAGGGTGGTTCCCTGCAGGTTTCCATCTTTGATAGCTTTCACGCAGCGCTAGATGTGAAGATGTGGTGTAATGCTTCAGAGTACCTTTGATATCTGGGTATAGATACAGAATGTGATACTACTTCATCTTTACACATATCCCCTCTTTGCTTGGTATTTAGAAGAAAATTAGGGGCCACAGATTTTTACTGAACAACCATTTCGATAGTAAATATTAGAAATTGGATATTCATTGTGCAATTGAGGCCAGTATTTGTTGATGTTTCACCACCGTTTAAACCTACTGTCGACAATGGGAGACAGATATTTGAGATATTCCAGCAGCATCGCCGGACACTCTGGCCAAAGTAGCACCTGTCAGCTGCAAAGCTGCGATAGGTTTCTGTTGCCAGGATGGAAAGAGAGTGTGTCATCTGGAGTAAACACTCAGGGATTTCAATGGTCATCCTTCGATTGTACAGAATTGTGAAGCCAAATGCAAATTCTGGATGCACAGTGGAGATCAGTGAAGCTCAGCTGATTGCTTCACCTTATTGATCTGGTGGCTAGTTAGTGGGATAAATTTATATTTTTAAGAAGCCAGGTGAAGTCCTGTACTGGGTCAGAAAGTATCAAAAAATAGACCAGCAGCCGAGGTGATCTTCCGGACAGGCAGAAGTGAAGACTGAATGAGAGAAGAGAGTCTGAGGCGCTCCTGAGCAAAAAATAAATTTTCTACAGATTCCTCTCTATTTTAGTTCAGATAGCGCTTTTATTGAATCTTAATATTTTGGAAATTGTCTAAGGTTTTGGGATCCAATGTAGCAGAGTTAGTCTGAAGACAGGTGCATATAAAAGAGTTTAGTCAAAGTCAGATTTGGTGTTATAGATAAGTGCATACTTTACATTTGGTCTTGTATCCAGTTCTGTGTCTGCAGTGCTGCTGTATATAAAAACCGTCTTCAGCAAAACTGTGCGGCAATTAAAGTCTCGAGGTCTAAACTGGGTCCATTATTAATGAGTAAAATATTTAACTTGCAGCGTATATATTAAAAGCTTAAACTGCCCAGAAAAGTATAAACTGTCTCCTTGAACCAACACTGAAGATGACTTGCAGTCGTTCCTGTTTTCTTCCAAATAAACAGGCAATAAGGACAACACAGCTCCGCAGCCTATTTTCCTAATTAAAATTCATCAATTCAGAGACTAATGACAGAGCAAAGGAAGATAAAAAGCGCTCCGCACACAATATGCTTTTTGACACCAAACTCTAAACACCTGATGTTGTGTTCTCCACAAACACGTTACATGGCAGTGATAACTTAATGAAGAGCAGAGCAATTACATAACTTCAGAGCAATTGTACATAATGTAATATATTTCTTGTTAATTGGTCTCACAGATTCTATTTTGTTCAAAACAAAATTTAATTCAAAGACTTTTGTCACTGCATGCTCTCACTTTATACTAAACCGAGATTATCAGAGTGAAAAACGAAGAAAGTAGCTTTTGGACTGTCTGGTTGCCCTCGCTAATTAGGGGCGCTGTATATAGATCCACGCTCTACTGAGGAGTAACCAGTGTTCACACACGCACACAAAGTAAATCCCATACTCGTGCACACATATACACACACACGCGCGCACACGCACAACATGCTTTCCTATATTGTTTACAAATCCCCCTGAGATTAAACTTTGCAGCAGAACAATATCTGAACGCTGTGAAGACAAACATGGGTCCTTGGGGTCTGATTGTTAGAAACAAGAGTTCTTCCAGTCAAGAGAGCTACTTGCACATTCTTCTCTCGTCTCTGGCTTTGCTCATCTCTGTTGCCTGATTCTGAGGGAAGGTCTACATCTCTCCATGCTCTGCAGAATCTGATAATGATGCATCCAGCCAAGACACTGCAATACAAATGTCTCGTGAACTTGGCCTTGTTTGAACGAGCCGAAAACTTCAAGAGTCACGTCAAATTCACACCTCAAAATGTTGGCTGGCCACACAAGTTTATTCAAGGATACTCAAGTAAGTAAGATTGAAACATTAGGGTGTTTCTGACGGGCCCTCTGGAGACGGAAATGAAAAAAAGAGCATCAGATTGGTCAAACCTACACTGCAAAAAAATCTTAGTAAGATAAATAATCTTAACTGAAGGTAAAATATACTTGTTTTCAAGATATTTCTTCTTATCAGGCGGCTTTTATGTTAGAGAATTTCACTTGTTTCAAGTTTTTTTGGCCTTAAGTAGCAAGTGAAATATTCTTGTTCTGTTGGCAGATAATTTTGCTTATTTTAAGTAATATTTCCCCCATTTTAATGCTTTTTCCCTTGTTTTTGAGAGCTCACTTTTTGCAGTGAAGAAACATTGACACTGAAAAACAATGTAAATTGGGGCAAGCCGTGCAAGCATCTTTAAGCTTTCCAAATAAACTTAAATTTCATGCTAATCATTTCAAATGCCTTTGAAAGTTTTTACAGTGCACCAAAGTAGAGTGACCCAGAGAGACTCGAATATTTTAAAAAGTTAAACATGTAAACAGTAGGGTGTGGTGATGGTGCAGTGGATAAGACACATTCCTTTGGTGTAGGTAGGTGGGCGTGCAACCTCTGACATAAATAGCAATTGAGAGTTGCTTTGGATAAAAGTGTCAGCTAAATGTAATGTAAATGGGATTTTTAAGCAATGAAAAGTGTTAAATTTATTCGTGTCATTGTTAGCATTTTAAACTAATCCAATGAAACAATTTAGCTTTTCAGAAATCAGTCCCAAGCACAACTGCAAATGGATTATTGCATTATTAATCTTCTGCAGAGTATTGGCTCCAGTCCCCCCATGACCCTGTATGGATAAGCGGTTGAAGATGATGGATGGATGGATGGTAATCTTCTGCAGAGTGCAGCACAGAAGCCCCAAAAGTGGCAGTGTAAGTGGGGATTTTTATGTGCATTTATTTAAATTGTAACATTACACAATTTAAATAGATACAAATGGAAATGATTACATGCTTTATTTATAGGTATTTTATGGCTTTCATTGTGACTCTGAATATGCAGCTTTCCCTCCTATAAGAAAGACGACAGCACTTCCTATTCACTTTTTTAGTGTCAATGCAAACTCTGTTGTTGAGACAAACCTAAATCTGATGCAAATATGAAACTCTTTCATTACAGGAAACAGTTATATGCAAAAGTAAATTCTCTAAAAGGAGCTAAGCCATCACAGTGAACAACATGCATGCTTTTGTTTAGTTTCGTCATTGCTTGGTGAGGCAGTGTAGATGCACAGTTCAGCATTACCTTGCAGCTACATCTACAAGGAGCAGAAGTAACTCTTACCTGGTTTAGACCCTTCAGCCACAGAGCCGTTGTACACCTGGTTCTGAAACTCAGGTCGGTTGTCGTTCATGTCGATCACATAGATGTAGAGATCGATTGGATTCTCCACCTGGTTACCATTCATGTCCACTGCATGGGCTCGCAGCTGTGAATATACATAAATGCACACAAAGATAGAAGGGGTCATTGGCATTCAACGCTGAATATGAATTTGCTTGAATGAATATTCAAAATATAGTTCAGCTGACAACAGGCCGTTGGCTTTGTTGACATGAAACTCTGCAGACTGTCTGGACTGGAACAAACTCAGCACACAGCACAACTTTGACTTTGTTAATTGGCAACTTCATTCAACTGGCAAATGTTCTGTTTCCTGTCTGCCAACGGGGCATGAGTATCCTGTTGGTATCTTGGCACGACCACAACAACACAGAAAGGGGCAAAGTAGTGAAATGTTCCAGACACACAAACAACACCTATTTTGTTGTTAGCACAGCCAGAGGCCTAAAAAATATCAGAGAGGTGTTGCTGCTCAAGCTGTGGTTTCTTTTTGTTCGGGGAGAGTGTTTGGTTCAACAAAGCCAGCCATTTGGATGGATGTCTCTGACTGATGAGCTGTTCCTTGACAATTCACAGTGTGAGAATAGAGAGAGACGAGAATGAAGAAAGAAAGCGGCGTGGGGGAAAAGGCGAATGAGATGGGAAGGAGAGGAGGCGAGTGACTGAGCCATGTGCAAGTAAATGAGAGATGAAAACACAAAGAGGCAGTATGGGGGTGTGGGGGCTTGAACAGGGAGGACTGACAAAAGCAATCATCATCTACAGTGAGATGTCTTAATCTCCACTACTGCTGTTACACACCCTCTGCTCCCCACCAATCCCCACTAATGATATCTAACATAACGCAAAGCTTTGTAATAGCCCTGGAACCAAACCAGCACTGTTTCCCGTGACTTATTCTCACTCAATTGCCTAAATTCATATCCTCTTCAGAAATGTTATTCAATCACTGCTTGGCTTGGTAAGAGGAGAAGGGCTCTCAGTCTGGCTAAAACTGACACACTGGCAGCCACATATTTTGTCTGCCACAACACAGTTGAGGAGGAACTACCTGCCAGCCTATTTACAGAAAGTCATGATGTATTGTGGGGCGACATCAACGATTGAATGGCGGCACCTGCCTTCACTGAAACACAACTAATCATGTCGGCTTTTGTGCCTGCCTGTCAGGGATGTATCAAAACATACCCAAACACGCACCCGCTTGAGCATTCACACATGCATCCAGACACCCATTCAGACACATGTTTATGCAAATTAACATGGGCTCCGACACAAGCGCACAGACACACACTGGGGAGACACACACGGCCAATCAAAAGAGCCCTCTTCAGCTACTTAATGATCCTCAAGATGCTAGTTTTCGATTGGCTGAAGCACAGCAAACAAACATGGAGACGAGATCCCAACAAACAAACAAGCCCAATCTGTTTTCTCGGCTGTGAACAGTGCAAGCTGAGGGATGTGTGACTGTGATATGTGTGACTGCCTCAGTGCATGGTGGGGGGTATGTGTGGGAATGTGTGACAATGATTTTTGTCTTTGTCTTAAACAGTGTTTTATGTGTGTATGATTTGTCATTTCTGCCTATGGATTTATGTGTGTACATATTTTCTTATTTTCCTATACGTCTATATGCTCTATATTCTGTCTGTGTCTGTGGGCTCGATGGAGGAATTGGAAATGTGATCTGAAGGCCTGGAGGAGTGTGTGCGATGCACAGACTACAACTGTTTGTGTGTGAACTGGCATCAGTATTCTGCAGGGTGAGCTTTAGTATGACAGGACCAACCACAGAGGAGAAATACAATTTGTATTTGGCCCATTGGTCCCCTTACCCAATAGAACCATACTTGCATAGTACTTCGTAAATCTGAGACAATTCTGCACTTTATGTGGTGCTTTTTTCATTCTCAAAATAACTACCTATCTATGTAAAAGTATTTGGCTGCAGCCTAGCAGGTGGCCACCGCTGTTACGAGAAGAGCCACATGTAACGTTAGGGGTAACTTTGTCGGGGAGACCCAGGTAGGGATCGGCTGCGTATCTGGTGGGATTTGAACGTGTTTTGTATTATATTTTATACATACATGTGTACAAAATACTATGAATGCAACAACTGTATAGAGTTGTGTTTTGTTTAGTTTGGGTTGCAGGTAGTGAGTCACTGTCTTGGTGGTTTTCTTTTCCTTGTTTTGTTCTGTTCTGTACTGATGGTCTGGTTTAGAGTTCATCCTGCGTCTGGGATAAACTTGCCCACTGACTGTGAGCTCCCCTTGCACTGGGTTAATGTGTCTGCTGGTCATTATATTTACTGCATGTCAGCTAGTGTGTGTTTTATGGGCTCATTGATATCTCAGCCAACCTGTCTCTCTGTGCTACAAATTGTTTTAATACCTATTTTTTGGATTAATAAAGAATTAGATTTTAATATAACTACTTTCCAGTCATACTTGCCTTCAGGGTGCTAGGGACCTGTTGTTTGTGGCTCCAAGGGGGGCCTCCAAGGGGGGGCTACACTATCTTCCTATTTCTTAGCTGTCCATCAATTGTATTTCACCTCCATTTATTGTATTTCACCTATTTAACCAAGAATGATAGAACTAGAGACTGATGTAATGAATTTCTTGGGACCACTGGGTAGTAGGATTAGGGTAGTTTAGCTTTTAGGGTTTTCTGTATGTAGGTTAGAAATTATACTGTAGATTGTAGATATTTAGACAATGTGTTAGTACTTCAAATATTTGCTTAGTGTTAGGGCCCCTATGTAGAAGCTTCTGATAGCTTAAAAAAAGGTGTCCCTTTTCACAAATCATTGTTTCTAATGGTTGTACTTCTATTTTAATTTTTTTGAAAAAACTAAACTGGACTGTACTAAACTGAACTGAGCTTGGTATTGTGCAGCGACTAAAACTAACACTGTAACTAATAAAAACTAAACTAAAACTAAGCATTTTCAAAAACTAAAAACTAAACTACTACTGTTTAGAGACACATCCATGTATCAATGCGATGTGAGTAAAGGGACATAGTGGCAAGCACGAGAGCTCAAGAATTCAGTTAACAATCTTATGGCCGGCGGGATGAAACTGTCCCTGAGTCTGGTGTTGAGGGTCTGGATGCTGTGGTGCCGTCTGCTGGGCAGCAGCAAGCAAAACATTTTGTGGTATGGGGGATTGGGGTCTCTGATGAACCTGTTGGTTGTAGAGTTTCTCCATGGATGGCAGTTTATCCTGGTTATATGCTGAGCAATTTTATCCGCCCTCTTTAGAGCCATACAGTTGAGGTTGGTGTAATTGACTTAGCCTACCAGACTACCAGATACTACAGTATATAGATAGTCACAATCCTCTCACTGGTGCACCTGTAGATTTGCTGAGTATTATGGAGTCCATGTTGAGTCTCCAAAACCTGTGGTGGAAGAATAACCCTTGCCTCACAGTCTTTGTGATGGTGTTGGTGAGTACTGGTCAGGTCCTCGCTGATGTAATCCCCAAACAACCTGAAGCTGCTTACTCTCTCCATCGTAGTACCATTGATGGTGATGGGGGCATGTCATATTGTCGTTTACTGTAGTCCACAATCAGCCCCTTTGTTTTGCTAATGTTGAGATGGAGGTTGTTATCCTGGCACTAAGGTGTCAGGGCTCTGACCTCCTCACAGTAGGCCATCTCATTGTTGTCGGTGATCAGGCCGATGTAATCAGCAAACCTGATGATGTTGTTGGAGCTGAGGTTAAGTAAAAACTCTTAACCAGGAGAACAACTCAGTGCTGACAACACAAACACCAACTTTAGAGGGCTGAATAGGCTGGTAGATAAAATCCAATTTTATCAGTTGGCCTGCACTATAATTCACTATAGTACAACAGTTACCATGGTCAAAATACATGAAACAGATTTTAATTTCATAGATAAACACTGAATATTTTAATAACATCTTGACCGCCGAATTGGAAATGTCTGTGGTTTTCATTTCAGAAATCTACTAACCTTATTTTTACAATCAATAAGAAATAATATTTTTTCGATATGTTCCTACATTTGTGCAAACAAATATGAAAAAAAAAATCCCAAATGTTCTTGTATTTGCTCAATTCTCTTTGTGCCCCGCTGACTCACGGTAGATCTGTCTGACAGAACTGAAGCTCAGGCTAACACCCACTCTCCTCACCTCGGAGATCACTTCCCCCTGGTGCTAGTCTGTCAAAAACAGCAGCCATGTCTCTCTTTTCACTTGAACCCAAAACTAACAAGCAAAGTTTGGCCTGCGAGAGCGCAGCAGTGCTGGGAACTTCCTGTCAAGTTGAAAGAAAGTAAGCAATGGACTAAATTTCCCCTGGGTCAAGCGCTGGCTACATTCTCCTACACTAAATCATACATCACATCACAAGCAGCATGGGTCCACAGGAGACTAAATAGGAGCCGCATTCAACTTGAAGTGCCCTCAACCTAACATGCTGTTTTCACTACAGGCAGGGTCATATAGGAACTGTTTACTGAGCCGCTGTCCTTTCCCAGGGACCAATAACCTGGCTGCTTTATTGATCCCAATTTGCTGGTTGAGTGTAAGAGCAGGTACAGGGAGACAACAAACACACACGCAGAAGTGTCCAGAGCCTGAACATAGCAAGGAAGGTAACAAGAGGCTCCTCTACAACTAAATGGACACACACACAGAAGAACGAGACCAATCAAGACTACAATCATCTAGAGCTTTCTGTTTGTTTATAGTCATTGCACGTACTATGTGCGTGCATTGGTGTTTGTAATGTGTGCATACTGCTGTACTGCACTGACAGGCACAGTGAAGTGATCAACTCTCCTTGATTCTATTCTTCCTCTGAGACAGCAGCATGCTTTTGAATGAGCTCTATCAGCAGCACAGCCATCTATCACGCTGACAGGCAAGCGGGCATTATGAGTCTGACACCAGCACTCACCTCGAGTGGAGGTGTTAGTCTTAGAGAGAGAGAGAGTCTAGATATAAATTGAAACCTGTAATGTGTGTATATGAACCAATGGCCTAGCGTTTACTCAAGTCTCATGTGGTCTGCATATTTAATTCACTCATTCCTGACGCCGATTAACCCGAGATTCCAAGGGGGGCAGTCATGAACTATAACATCCAGTCTCCTGTGTCTGTGTGTGTGTGTGTGGTGGAGAATCCCATGGGCCAGGCTAACTGCACAGCTGTCAGCCAGCACCTTTCAACAGCACACCTGGAAGTGCATGAGGTGTGCGTGCAACAATGTGTGGAGGTGTTGAAGTAAAATGGGGCAGCAGTGCACAAAGGAAAGGTGGGAAACACATACACAAAGTGAGAAGAGATGAGAAAAGAGAGACCTGGCTCTGCTTACGAAACAACACGCCTCATATATCAGCAGTCGATAGAATGTTGACATGCGCACCTTTGCAACACACACTTGAAGCTGCACCTGTTAATTAACTCTGGTGGTATGAACAAAGACAAGAGTTTTCTTGCACTCAACCTCGGTTCCCTCTGTTCCATCCATCTCTGTGCTGCTAAACCTCAATCCACATGACAGCCGAAGTGGCTGTGTGTTTTGCCAAGGCATTCATCATTGCTGGCTTCTGCATCAATCAGAGCCTGGAGAGGCTGGTGTGAAGGTACTTTACCGCAGAGTTGAATGCTCTTCGACTTGTGGTCTTGTTTTAGCAGGCAACACTTATGTTAGAATGAAAGGTAGATGAGGAAGCGAAAAGGCGAGGCACATTTCCACAGGGATAATTGGGAGATAATGAGGGAGATACGTAAACGGAGCAAGAGGAGAAACAAGAGACAGACAAGACTCATTTCTTCCTTACATGGAAAGAGGCTCTCTCCTCTCTGTCCAGTGGTTGGGTGACAAACATGTTGCCACTGATGGGGTCTATGTTGTAGATTCCATTTGGGGGCTGATCAGCGCCTGCTCCTGTGATGCTGTAGCGGATGCCGACATCCTTGTCCTGATCTGAGCGGATCTAGGGACAAAACCAGAGAAACAAGTTCAACATAGAGGATAATCTGGTTTTTAGTCCGGGCTTTTCCTAGCCTTGCAACAGAAAGCACAATATGTTCAGAGCATAGTGAGATATTGTGAAATAAAACCAAACATTTGAGTGAAGACAGAGAGTACATGGGATGTTTGATACATTGATGATGACCTTTCAACTACAAGCTTTCTTTTGTGCTAACACAACCTACTCCCTGAAGGTGAAAATAGAAAATTGAACAAGAGCAGAGTGGGAAACACATGCCCTGTTGAGTTTTTGGTTTTCTTTACCTTCATGGCAGCTTCTCAGGACCTTACTGCCAGCTGTGACGGTATATCTGATGGCTACCTGCCTGGATGAATCATGCCATTATTCTGAACTACGTCTGACTGGAGCTTAATGTCTCAATGTGCTTGTTCCACCTTTAACACCTAGGCTGGTATTTCAATCACAATTCAAAATGTGACATTTACAGAGGGATATATTTTACTTTGAACAAGTTCCAGTGTTAGCACCTCCACAGCCACAGCAATAAAACAATCAATACTTTTGCCCAGGACTAAAATGAAGACAAAAGGAGATGGGATTGTAGCATTTCTTCCTGTGGCATTGATTTTCAATGGGCTCCAAGGATTTTATTGGCTCACCACTCAATGCAGCAACATTAGAGTAACATTATTAAAACTGGTGGCTCTGAAAGTGTTACCATTACTAAGTTGATATACAACAGGGTTGATATACAACTTAGTAATGCTAACGCTACCTTACATACATATGTTGTCACCTCTGAACTCTCAGAATTACTTCTGCCAAGAAGGTTATGTTTTCAGTGCTGTTGATGTAAATGGGTGTTTATACAGCTTCTTTCTGTTGTTTCAACATCTGTAGTTATATCTGTGGCTTAACATAATGTTTTCTGATTTCTACACTGTATAGCAGATACTTGATTATTTCACTATGTGTGTAAATATTAAGGTGCCACAGTGAATCATACCGGTTTGGTAAGGATTTTTTTTCTATATGTACAGTGGGTACGGAAAGTATTCAGACCCCTTTAAATTTTTCACTCTTTGTTTCATTGCAGCCATTTTCCAAAAATCAAAAAAGTTCATTTTATTTCTCAGTAATGTACACTCAGCACCCCATCTTGACAGAAAAAAACAGAAATGTAGAAATTTTTGCAAATTTATTAAAAAAGAAAAACTGAAACATCACATGGTCATAAGTATTCAGACCCTTTGCCGTGACACTCATATTTAACTCAGGTGCTGTCTATTTCTTCTGATCATCCTTGAGATGGTTCTACACCTTCATTTGAGTCCAGCTGTGTTTGATTATACTGATTGGACTTGATTAGGAAAGCCACACACCTGTCTATATAAGACCTTACAGCTCACAGTGTATGTCAGAGCAAATGAGAATCATGAGGTCAAAGGAACTGCCTGAAGAGCTCAGAGACAGAATTGTGGCAAGGCACCGATCTGGCCAAGGTTACAAAAAAATTTCTGCTGCACTTAAGGTTCCTAAGAGCACATGTGGCCTCCATAATCCTCAAATGGAAGACGTTTGGGACGACCAGAACCCTTCCTAGAGCTGGCCGTCCGGCCAAACTGAGCTATCGGGGGAGAAGAGCCTTGGTGAGAGAGGTAAAGAAGAACCCAAAGGTCACTGTGGCTGAGCTCCAGAGATGCAGTCGGGAGATGGGAGAAAGTTGTAGTAAGTCAACCATCACTGCAGCAATCCACCAGTCGGGGCTTTATGGCAGAGTGGCCCGACGGAAGCCTCTCCTCAGTGCAAGACACATGAAAGCCTGCATGGAGTTTGCTAAAAAACACCTGAAGGACTCCAAGATGGTGATAAATAAGATCCTCTGGTCTGATGAGACCAAGATAGAACTTTTTGGCCTTAATTCTAAGCGGTATGTGTGGAGAAACCAGGCACTGCTCATCACCTGTCCAATACAGTCTCAACAGTGAAGCATGGTGGTGGCAGCATCATGCTGTGGGGGTGTTTTTCAGCTGCAGGGACAGGACGACTGGTTGCAATCGAGGGAAAGATGAATGCGGCCAAGTACAGGGATATCCTGGACGAAAACCTTTTCCAGAGTGCTCTGGACCTCAGACTGGGCCGAAGGTTTACCTTCCAACAAGACAATGACCCTAAGCACACCGCTAAAATAACGAAGGAGTGGCTTCACAACAACTCCGTGGCTGTTCTTGAATGGCCCAGGCAGAGCCCTGACTTAAACCCAATTGAGCATCTCTGGAGAGACCTGAAAATGGCTGTCCACCAATGTTTACCATCCAACCTGACAGAACTGGAGAGGATCTGCAAGGAGGAATGGCAGAGGATACCCAAATCCAGATGTGAAAAACTTGTTGCATCTTTCCCAAAACGACTCATGTCTGTATTAGATCAAAAGGGTGCTTCTACTAAATACTGAGCAAAGGGTCTGAATACTTATGACCATGTGATATTTCAGTTTTTCTTTTTTAATAAATTTGCAAAAATTTCTCCATTTCTGTTTTTTTCTGTCAAGATGGGGTGCTGAGTGTACATTACTGAGAAATAAAATTAACTTTTTTGATTTTGGGAAAATGGCTGCAATGAAACGAAGAGTGAAAAATTTAAAGGGGTCTGAATACTTTCCGTACCCACTGTAAATTTCTTCCTTGTTAACACACAGTTTTGTTTTGTTTTTGATAACAAGCTGCCATGTTCATGAAGTTATTTCAGTCCAAGCAAGTGTTTTCAGGTTTTCACAAATGGTGATGGTAAGTATGTGAAACATTTCCAATTTAGAAGTACGTAAATGCACAGCTGAGATGATGAGGCGTCAGCAGGCCACAACCACATTTTGACATACTGTAATTCTAATAGTTTTGGAAATACATCCAGACATATGCAGTGGTTGCGGTTGCAGATTTGCATATCATAGAAGACTGGACTATTGGTCTTGGAGGAGGTCTGTGCTCTCCTTCTAGTTATTCTTTAATCTTTTTTAATCACTGCAGTATTTCTATAGGTTATTTAAAGGAACACTGACATTTTTTTTAAATTTTAAATGTATTTGTTTTCTTGTCTAAAGTTATATGAGAGAATAGATACTACTCTTATATCTGTAGCCCACAGTAAATATGAAGCTACCGCCAGCAGCCAGTTAGCTTAGCTTAGCACAAAGACGGGAAACAGAGATACAGCTAGATGTCTATGAAGATTCTCAGTCATCCAGGTTGTAGTTATCCAACGAAGGTTAAAATGAAGGGCAACTGGACTTGGTTGAAGCTACTGGAAGACGTTTCGTCCCTTATCCAAAGGACTTCTTCAGTTCTGACTGACTGGCAGGGAAACTCAGCTATTTAACCTCAGTGGGGTCGTTATCCCGGGTCATCGACTCAGGTCAAGACTCTGCTGTCTACTTACATCTGAAGGACAGAGGACACTCGTTTGAGGACCACCAGGTGCACATTTTAGACAGAGAAGATGGACGGTTTGAAAGAGGTGTCAAGGAAGCCATCTACACCAGGGTTGAGAAGCCGTCATTGAACAGGGGAGGGGGTCTACGCCACCACTTATCCCCCACTTACAATGCTGTCCTTTCATCACTTCCCAGGAAACTCAACAAACGTAACCTATTGGCCTCCGGTGAGGATACCAACGATGGTCGTTCAGTCTTGGCCACAGGTAGTCTCAACGACTGTAACGACTGTCGTCACAGCAACAAGGAACACTAACGAACCAGCGGTATCGATGACCCGAGATAACGACCCCACTGAGGTTAAATAGCTGAGTTTCTCTGCCAGTCAGTCAGAACTGAAGAAGTCCTTTGGATAAGGGACGAAACGTCTTCCAGTAGCTTCAACCAAGTCCAGTTACCCTTCATTTTAACCTTCGTTGGAGAGATACAGCTAGTTTGGACAAAAGTAACAAAAATCCACCTACCACAGCAAAATGTTCCTCTTTAAAATCATATTACTGATTATTGCACTGTTAGATGTGTTTATGCTCATATAAATGCAAATGTGACCTCCAATACCCTGAAGTTTAGTGGTCACTTAATTGTAGTCCAAATTATTTGAATAATATTATTTTCATCATTAATGAGCTGGAGACTCGCACTTTATTGCACATGTATATTATTATTATTTTTCTTTCATGTAATTACTGAACACCACCACTAACGAAGTCACTAATTAAATGTAACCCTGCTTACTATGTCTTTAGGAATTTTCCCTATTCAAACTGTTTTAAGGGGTCTGAAGAGGTAAAATTATATAGCACTTTCACAAGAAAGAAATTTGAGTAATGTCTGACGATCCTATAATTCACCTTATGACCCTTTGTAGGGCTATAGATCCCCAGTATGGAATTCACTCTCTTAAACAAACTACAATACAACCCAGTATACACATTATAGCTGTAATGCTCGAGTTCAATAAGTATACAGATTTAATTTAATCAAATTACAGTGGTCGATGACTCCTTAAACCCAGTATTGTGGATTCATTTTATGGCTCCTGGATCAGTTTAAACTATCTGTAATAGCTAAATATCTTAATATCATCTCTTCTCCGACCTTATCCTTGTTTTTTTTTTTTTTATTGGGACTGAGAAATCACTATGGTTACAAGTCAGAGGGAATAATCACAGTCAAATGGAGAAAAAGGAAGGCTTGGCTCCTTTTTTCTCTCTATCTTTCGCTTCCCCTCCTATGCAATTTTCGTGGTCTGTGGGGTTGCAGATCATGCATGAAAATGAAATTACTTCATCCGTTCAGCGGTGACGGCGGCTTCTGCATAAAACATCTCTCTGTTTGAACATGATACCCGCTCTCTTAATTTCGAACATGGTCCTCCCACACCCACAGTGTAGCACTCCGCTGTGAGCTGTCACAGCCACAATTCTCATTTCCTGAGCTCACTTCACATAGAATCCATATGGGGACCCCACAGGTTCAGGTGTTATGTATAGTATTGTACAACTCCTATCAATCAATGCAATAGGACACTTCTAAATACGTGTAATCACTGTAGCGAACAATGATACTCTAAGACAAATCACATTTATTATTCACGATGCCCACCATCTGCCAATCAAAGCGGGACAAAATTATTGAATAAATCATAACATAATTTGACCATTCACCCTCATCATCAGTATCATCTGTCTGAATCACAAATAGAGAGGTGGAGCAGAACAGACGGATTATGCATTTCAGTAATGAGAACGTGCCTGAGAAATACTGTGTCTTATCTGTGAAGGAGACAAATCTGTTATGGCCTCACCGTTGGAAACAACAAGAAATGAACTGAGGCACACCAGAAAGAGTCACATCTGCTGGAGTTGCAGGAACATGCGAAAAAAAAAAAAGAAAGCTTGTCGACGTGTATGTGTGTGTAGTGAAGTGTTTGACAGGTAAGAGATTCTCTGTGTGCACACCAAAGCGTGGATCAAGAGGACCAGCTCAGTTCAATAATTCACAAGGCCGTCATGTGGGAAATACACATATGAAATTTTCACTTGCCACGAGTTTGTGCTTCTGCATCCCGACATGTGCACAGTTGCGTGTCTGAGTTTGTGTGTGTGTGCGTGTGATTTGTCTGTTCACTGGAACTTCAAAGCAGAATATGTGTAGTTGGCACATTGGTGTAATAGCCCCAAGAGGAGACAAAGGAGCTCTTACACGTCATGCGGACTCTGCTTCTATGCCTGGTTAAAATTCCACATCAAGGCCACCTGAGACCAGATGTCACATTTGCCTGTCTCTGTTAATGAAGACTTTTTATATCAATAAATTGAATAAATGAAGAAGCATGGCTTCTCCTGGTCCTGGGAATCCCATGAGTAACAATTGCTCAATTGAGCCATTTGAATGGAATGGTAATGATGAAAGCTGGGATTTCAATCCTCGTCTCCTCTCTTTCTCTCTATCTATCCTTATCTTTCATTCTCCCTCTTACTTCAGTCCCTCCTGGCAAATAGAATGGCTACTAATCACACTAGAAATAGCAGAGAGAGGCAGATGCGAGGGACTTAACTGACTGACTGTCTCTGTAAGATCAGACCAGACATCAGATAAGTGACCTATTTGTAGCTCTTTGAGAGTGATTTCCTTGATTACTGACAACTGGTGGGATCCTGTGGGACAAGCTATCAGCGTGAGAAGAAAGATGGAGAGGGATGGAGGCAGAGAGACACAGGGAGCAAAAGCAATGGGGAGTTGGGGAAAATTAGATGAAGAATTAGTGTTCTGTTAAACTCCTCGGGGTGACGCAAGACACACAAACAGATTGAGGGAAAGGAACGGAAAGAAATACATTTCCATTTATTGAGCATAGCGGCTGGCTGCCTAATTAGCTCACTGTGAAGTTTCAGTCTGTCCAAATCTCCTTTAATTGATCCAACCCTGTATGATCATCAGTATAAACACTTTGATGCCTACATAAACATGGACTAATTTGCTATTTATTTGATGGAACTCTGTGTTTCATCCATTCAGTCTGACTTATTTCTAGCAATACTACCAAATGAACAAAGCAACATACTGCTATGCAAAGGACAAAGTGTGAAGCTGTAGCTCTTTCCCCGGTGATATTTTGCTTCCAGGAAACAACATCATTCAACCAGGAAGTCATTAAAGGACAGTGTGCTGCAGGCACCCTTGGGATCATTAAGGGTTACTGTGTGCTATGAGCTAATGTCACACAATAATGGCAATCTGTGGTTTACACTCTTTGATAGCCTCTTTTATGTCTCATCCGCGCTTAATGGTTCAGGCCTGTGTTGTAGTCCCTTGGCTTCACACATCTCTTTCTCTCTCTCTCTTCATATTATAGCTCTTTATGGGCTCAGTCACCTCACCTTGCCTTTAGGGCACATCAAACACCTGCCACAGGTTACATCTGGAAACCAGGGGGTCTTTCACTACCACAGATCTATTAACCATAATAACACACTATGAATTTGCAAACACCCACTGATGATCACTTTTTCAATTGATCAAATGCTGGAGGGAAAGTGCCCTCCACTGTAGGTTAAAGTTGTGCAAATGTCACACATGCATACAAAATGGGGGTAGTTAAATTAATCTGGATACACTAGAGGTTTCATGCCTGCAAATAAGCAACAGACAGTTCAACCAGGTCCTGTCCATTTTACCTGCTTTGAAATGAAGTAAAACTCATAATAAAAGCTGCAAGCAGCCTTTGACGGGCCCTCGTGCCGTGGGGTTTGTTGCTGCCATGATGCAGTCAGGTCCTCTACGTGAATCTGAATTTTCATGCGCTTTGGACACCTTATGAAGGCCTTAAACTTCACTTCCTGTCTCCCCTATCTGGTGAGAGCACCTGCTAATTATACACTTCATGGCGAAACATCGATTTTCAATACCACGCCACAGACTCACAGATACCACAACATTTTCATCATCAGTGCCTTTAGATTGCACAGCAAAAAATTGAAAGTCGATCGGATAATTTCTCTAGAAGGACTTTGTTTGTATTGAACCTGTAAATCTGCAAAAATTACCTTTATATTCAAAATAGCCGACATCCTGTTGGGTTTAGGGAATCACTCCCACGGCCTTTTTTGAAGGTCTGGTCATGCCACAGAAATTTCATCCAATTGAGTAAATCATGTCCTGACGGCTGCTTTTTAGGGGGCGCTAGTGAGCCATTTTGCCACGCCTGTGCAAGAAAGCTGTATGACACATACATTTTCTCCATGTTTGAATTTTGTGCAATGTTTGGTGAGTTTTCGAGAAACTTTAGGCCATCAAAAAGAATTCCTAGAATTTCAAAAGGGTACACTCATGTTTCAGGCTCGGGCCCTAATTAGTGCCCTGGATTTGCTATTGCAGTTAACATCTATCAGGGTTAGCAGAGCATTCTCCTCATAGTCTGCTGGATATGTAGCCACTGCACACAGTATTTCACAAGCCAATACACAAGCTAAATTTATACCGACACACAAGCTTACATGTCAATAAACTGGCAAGAGCAGAGAGTCAGTTTAGAAACAGGCATTTGAAATGATTAGCGTCAAATTTAAATTTATTTGGAAAGCTTAAAGATGCTTACACGGCTTGCCCCAATTTACATTGTTTTTCAGTGTCAATGTTTCTTCACTGCAAAAGTGAGCTCTCAAAAACAAGGGAAAAAGCATTAAAATGGGGGTTATATTAGTTAAATTAAGCAAAATTAACTTGAAACAACTGAAATTCTCTAACATAAAAGCCGCCTGGTAAGAAGAAATATCCTGTCAGACAAAAAACATTTGCCTTCAATTAAGATAATTAATCTTACTTAGATTTTAGTTTTTGCAGTGTTTGGTCTTTATAATGGAGGTGGCGAGTGCAATATTAGTATGAACCATAGAAAATAGTTAAGACACAATTAAGAAAATAGGACCCAAGTTGAATAATTTTTTATATAGTTTTCTTTCCTTTTGTCTATCTAAGGGTTTACATTTAATTTAACTGTCTTTTTGGGGGGCTTCTGCTCTAAATGTTAAATGGCTACATTTATAGCACATTTATCCGAAGAGCTTTCCAAAGTTTTTGCCGCTCATTCACCCATTTACGCATGCACACACACACACAAACACACACACACACACACACACACACACCGATGGCAGCTACCACACAATGTGCTGGCCAACCATCAGGAGCAATTCGGGGTTTCAGTATCTTGCCTAATGACACGTTGACACAGGAGCAGGTGGAGATCGAATCGCCAATATTGTGATCAGGGGACAACCAACCTTACCTCCTGAGCCACAGCCACTCCAACAATCTCTAATAATTATGTTCTTCTTCTAATCCTAACCAAATGAAGACATGTTTAATATTATACATTAATGTTGTATATGTGTATAACAGAATAAATAGAGTGAGACAAGCAGCATGAAGTCAGCTATATATATTACTGGGTTAGACAGTAAATGTCACTGATGGCACCACACAGCAGTTGTAACAGTCGGGCTGAGGGATCTAAGAACGTAAATTTGAGGGATGGTTAATAAGCAGTAGATAAATGCAGTAAAGCCAAATTAATGGCTTTTGCATGCTAAGGTGGATTGTGGGAGGAAGTGATACTAAACACCCAGGGCACAGACAGGCTATCACAGAGCCCTTCTGGTGGCCTCTTAGTCACGCTTTAGCTGTTGTAGCTGTCAACCATAATTAAGATAGCGTCAGCCAAATATCTGGATTCCTTTACTGACTGGATGCCTCACATACTCACAAGCCTGCTCTGCTTTCAGACTCTGTCTCCCACTCTGAACTGCCTGTTTACGTAGGCACACAAGCACATAAGACATACCAATATGGTCATTAAGGGGGGATGAAAGCATAATTCAGAATTTTCCAAATTTCAATTCTTTAAGGAGGCAAAGTGCTCAGAGTCAGGATTAGTTTGAGGTATTCTGTCTCACCACCTGATGGTTGATTCAGCACATGGATTCAGTGTACAGCAAGCAGAAAACAATCAAAACAAAGACATTTGACATTTTTAAACAGGGTTTTAGAGATTAACAAATCTAATTTGCTCTCTGATTACTCTTCCCCCTTGAAATGACTCAAATGTCCCTCAAGTAGTAAACATTTCCAGTAATTTCAGCTGCAAGCTCATATGTCTAATTTCTATTTGCTTTACCGCTCCCTTTTACGCCACTGCCTATCGACTTGGGGAATTGGTGCCAAGCAATTTACTGGTTTTAAAATATGCTTTCAGTTTTTTTTTGTATGTTTCCATAGCAGATTCATAGCAGGTCTGGCACCCTAGTGAGTGGTTTTAAAGAAAGAATATGACACTGTCATACTGGAATAGACTATTGATTTTCCTATCTTGAGCAGTGTGACTTCAGTGTCACCACTGGGGTTAAAATATTCAAATCTCACAATAAACCTTGGGATGCTGGAATGACTCCTAACATGAGTCACTGCAAATGGGTGAATTGCTATGTTAAACAGTATTATCAAAAGCATCTGTGCATCTGCAAACTACACAGGCATTCTTGAAAATCGCTGTGTTTGATAATGTCTCATCTTTCCCTGCTGTTATACAGTATCTGTTTTCTCTTTGTTAAACATGAGGGAAATGGCAAAACTACATGCTTTTTAACTTCCTCTTAAATTTCAGTTTTGCATTGCTTTGATCCCTCCTGCTGTGTGCTTGTCACTCTTCAAAGCTGATGTGCCCTGCTTTTGATGGGGAAGAGGAATTCAAATAGTCTGATGGGCCATCCGCACACATTTTCAACAAAATGACAGAGGAGGAAATAGGGAAGCAGAGGATGAAAGAAAAAGAGAGATGGGCTGACAAAATGGAAACAAAATTTCCAATTACGGAAAATGTAGGACCTCAAGTTTTTGCCAGCCTTCAAACTTTCCTTCCTACAAAATACAATAACAACCTTACAAGCAAGAGTGTGCCAATAAAGAGGAGTAAAACCTGTCAGTTTGGTGGCGTCATGAGAAGGCACATGCTTTTAAAAATAGTCACATAGAGGTATGTGAGGGAGAAGCTGGAGAGAGCTCAGGTTTAATATCTTTCAAGTGAGAGCCACTGACAGCCACCGTCACACAGAGTTATCCCTAATACTCATAAAGAACAGCTGCGTATGGGCCCGGCACACAGGCACGCTAGTCCATTATTCATCGGAAAGTGAATGGCAAATGAACCAAGCTCCATGCATCTCTGAAATATGTATTTTTTTGCCATATAAAGCCTCCTTTTCATTTGGTGTTCTCTGCCGTTCTGTCTGTGTTTGTGCTGCCATATCAGTTTGTCTATCTCTTTCTGTCTGTCTTCCTCCTGCGCGCCCTCCTCCCATTTCTCCCATGTGGGAAGGAATCCCTTCAACACAAAGGAGCAAGAGTCGCCACCTGAGGAAGATTTGTCTGCTCTGGTACTGACACTGTTATTCAGCCATTCTTCTCCACTTTCTAACACGGTCAATTTCATTGAATCCTTGCAGTTCCTAAGGTTTCCTGAGGTAATGTTTCTGTGAAGTGGATTTAAAGATAATAGAGTAAGACTCTTTTTTTTTCTTGACAATTTAAGGAAACAAAGCTGAGACCTTTTGGGGGCGATGTTTTTTCTCCCTCCAGAGGAGCTGTTTTAATGTGATGTATAAGAGGAAAAGACAATCCAGTTATAGGTGAGTGTGAAAAGAGGGAAGAAGCTCAGAACAAAACATATGAGAGAGCAGAGGCATTGTCAAACATTACGTCTTTTAATGAGCAGAAAGCATTCTGAATGCCGGCAGCAAATCCAATAAATAACCTTCAAACAAAAGAGTTTGGTGCTCTTTTGAAAAATAGATATAAAGTCTTTGAAAGAGATATTTTTTAAACTAAGCTCATATGGAACAGATATCTGGAGGTTGCTTCTCAACTTTTGACTGTGAACCTTTCTGACGTCTCTCTCTTAAACACGAATACCCTCCAACTCCATCCTGTATGTCATTCACCGTTACCCAGAAGAGAGAAATGAGTCCCACCGCTTTAACATTTTGTATCTGTTCAAAAATAGATTAGATGCTTTCTCAAGCGTACCCGTGCGCATGCACACGCACGACACAGCCTCCACCTCAGACCATTAACTAGACGGAGAAATGAAATGTAGGATTGGAAAAAGGGGCAATTAGAGGGAGAACAAATATTAATGGAAGTTAAGAAGTGACTCACAAACCCAATTATAGCATTAGCCAGGCAATTTAGATGAGCTCTGCTAGAATCCTGTTGAAATGTAACAGCGGTCTCCCTGCATTAACAATGGCATTAATTCCCCAGATTCACAGCGAGGAGAGAAGAATAGGAGCAAATACAGCCATTCTATCTGCCTTATAAAGAGAGACACATTCTCTAATTCTGAGATGGCGACAGAGGCTGACGTTCTTGCACCCCCCCCCCCCCCCCCCCCCAAAAAAAAAGACTGTAGACCCCTGGAGAGTTTCAGCTCGTTAAATAGCACCATTCTCCTGCTCTAACCAAGGCTTCCCAGTACAAGGATGATAGGTAAACCATACTACAGGTCGTCCATGCACAGACAAATGTCCTGCATAATAATTATACCAAGACATGGTTGACTGCTGGAAGGCTGACCAAAGGGAAAGAAAGCAGCATAAAGTGATAGATATGGACAGAGTTATAAATGGAGGGAGGGGGCAGTGAGGAGCCTTCTGCTGCTCTTGCACTTTTCCTCTCCACCTACCGCCATTGTCAAATTGAATCCCTCAACCCAAGTTGCTGCCGCACGTTCCCGTAGGGGACATGCGGCCCTGACAGCCTGGCCAATCAGCAGCACCCTGAGGCAAGTTGAAAGCCCTTCTGGCATGCCTAAGGCTAGCGGGGTCCAACCAATCAGTTAGAGGCCAGGCTTGAAAGGAGGGCCATGCTTGGCTCAGGGAGCTGGTAAGGCTGCCAATGAGAGTCCAGAGGGGAGTTCGAGTGGCTCAGAGGGAGGCTGCCAGAGGGGTCAGAGTGGACGAGGGCAGACTGACAGTTATTTAGTGAGAGGCTGAGCTCTGTGTCACTCACAACAGCACTCAGCCTTTGTACTACTGGGCCGGCTCTAATGGGACTGTCACCTTCTAATTGTCCAACTGGGGATGCTCAGAATGACAAACAGACACACATCCGTACACTCAAATACACAGACAATACTTACAGGAACACACAAATACATAGATACACACACAACACAGAGACACAAGCATAAACCAGCAAACAAAAGGCAGTGTGCACAAATGTTTACACATGAACACTCTTTTCATGCTGCAAGACATTTATGTTTCTGGGAAGACGACTGCATTGACCGGCTCATCCGTTTACAGCAAAGGGCTCGTTTATATAGATTACACATAGTACCTTACATTTTGTGTTATTTACATTTGAATATATTTGGTGAGTACCTCCAATTAAGTTAAATCCAACTCTGTGGCATTTGTGACTTTTATTTATCCCCCATCATTTTAGGCACAACAATTCATGATGATTAATGTATTAGCAAATGTAGAAGACTTTGAAGAATTTACCTGACAAGCTCATAAATGTGAAATTGTCCTACTGTAATTTAAATCTGCATTAACTTATTTTTTGGCCACATGTCACATTTGGCATACATGCAATGCAACAAGCTAATACTACACTGAACAAAATTATAAATGCAACACTTTTGTTTTTGCCCCCATTCATCATGAGCTGAACTCAAAGATCTAAGACTTTCTCTATGTACACAAAAGTGTACATAGAGAAACATATGCCTATTTCTCTCAAATATTGTTCACAAATTCGTCAAAATCTGTTTCCTTTGCCAGGATAATCCATCCACCTCACAGGTGTGGCATATCAAGATGCTGATCAGACAGCATGGGTATTGCACAGGTGTGGCTTAGGCTCAAAAATGTGCAGTTTCACTGTATAGGGGGGTCTGGACACCAGTCAGTATCTGGTGTGACCACCATTTTCCTCATGCAAAGCATGTTTCGAATGAAAATCTTTACGTGAAGTAGAAGCAAATGTCAATGATGGAATATCACAACAGTACCAAATGACAAGAACCGTCGTCATCCTCCAACATTTAAGCATCTGCTAGAGCTGAAAATGGCATCATGCTTTCTGGGCTACTACAACAAGAGGATATGTACTCCAGAAGGAAACAGAGTCAGGTTTAGTATTTGGCAGATCTCTTCTGGTGGACGTGAGATAGACAGTACTTCATGAAAAAGTAAAGTATGTGGAACAAGATTAAAGGAAATTTTATTCCTGGAGACCTCTTTGTTATTGTAGATGATTCAGCAAGAAGCAACTCCTAGATTCTGGGACGCACTCTGATGATCCTGTCAGGAGAGAGGAGAATGAGAGGCATCCTGATTTAAACCAGAGCGAGACATGTCAACAAACTCTGTCTGCTCCTTGAAGCTGAACACTAAACTTACTTTCTATAACAGACAGATGCTGCACATAGACTTGAAAATGAAACTGAGGTGAGATGTAACGAGTAACTGATTATTATGAACCAATGCTTATTGGGTCTATTAATATGAACAGTAATTGCTATGTAATAAGGAATTAGACTTGTTGTTAGAGTAGTTTTGAGTTATTGAAATGGTTATAGTTCATTAAATAAAAATGAATTAAATAAAAATGTGAGAGACCGGGGTTCAACTCCCCACTGTGAACCATCCACCAATGTGTCCCTGAGCAAGACACTTAACCCTTCGTTGCTCCAGAGGCGTGCAACCTCTGACAGGTATAGCAATTGTAAGTCGCTTTGAATAAAAGCATAAGCTAAATGAAAAAATGCAAATGTAAACCTTTCCTGCTGTTAATAGTACTGAGCAGATTTTGACCTCAATTTTACACATATGATGTTGTGTTTGTCATTTGATTTAGTTGTGACTAAATTCTACAATATGTAGCAGACCCCACTACGGTGGCATAGTCATTTGACAGATAATGTGACAAATACTGCTAAGGTAGCACTGTTACAGTAGTGAAGAGTATGGAAACTACCAAAAGATCAAACCACTGCAGCATTTAAAGAGCTTGAACCCAATTAAACTCAACATTTTTGCTGTACCAGAGTCAAACTCCTCATGTTTTGAGATTTTCACATTGTTATCATTTGACAAAACACACAGATATCTTGTAAGTTCTCACATTGATGTCACAATGTTGCCATATTTGAAACTTTTTCCTTGGAGAGGATAAAGTCCCATGTAACCTGGGGTAAGCTCACAACCCCAGATAGCACTTTCCTTATAGAGAGTGCTGACAGTAATATCATTTAATGTGCTACTTCAAGTTAAAGAAAAGGGTGTGCCTGTTGTTTGTCCCATAGTATCCCTTACTGCCTCAGAAGTGAAGGAATATGACTACAAGTTTTCCATCTGGAAAGTGGGCTGGGGGAACATGTAAATGATGTGAAATGTTCTTTTTGGGGGGGGGGTTCTGGTAAGTGGTTTATTTAGATAAATTTGGTCTTGAATAATGTAATACAATGGTGTACATTTTGCTGGCGTACATACTTCATATACCAAACCACATCCCCACACACAAACTAGACACAATGGATGTGATGTACTTCAATGCACAAGGGATGTAATAAAACTGCAGACAAAACAAGCAGATCCAAAAAGCATATCACGAGCTCATTATGAGCTGTAATGAAATACACTGTGCAATATGAGGTTGTAAATAAACTGCCGTGTTTTTCCATTTTGGTACTGAGCTAACAGCATAACAGACATTACAATATCATTGAGCTAACTGGCTCCCACAACCACATATTTTTTTGTGTGTGTGTGTATGTGTGTGTGTAAATCTAGCCAAACAGCCATGTTATCCTTATGTTTCTATAACAATCAAGTTTTCTTTTGTCAAAGTGTGGAAAGTTAATGTGAGTGGTGGGCAAACTTCACCACTTGTTTTTGTTTGAGTGCTTCTGTTTGCTTTTGATAAAATCCCTCTAAATGAGGAGCACCCAGTTTTTCTAACCTGTGACACATTCAACACTACGATGTACAGTATTAACCATGAGTACTACAATGATAGGCTATTCAAAATAATGAGATAAACCAAATCATACTGAGATGCACTTTAATGTGCCGGTTCACCTTTTCACCTGAAGACCTACATTTTTCTACATGAATGTGAATGTATAATAAAGAGTAAATATTTTAGATATCATCACAGTTTCATCTAGCTCCATGGAAAGGGCATACAGTCATGCAGAGAATAAAAGCAACAGCAACCACAGACGGTTCTCTTTAGTCTTTCCCTTGGATGTGGAATCACATAATATTAAAACAAGCGTCTACAATGTGCTCAATTATTTTCAGCTCATATTGTTCCTTTCCTTGTCCTAACTGTGGGTCAGAGAGGGAACTAGTGTTTGAGGCCTGGTAAAATGAAAGGAGGATCTTTTCTCTCCCATATTCAGACTGCTTTCCATCAGTTTTGCCTCATTGGCCCCAGTGTACGTGCTGTAGGAAATGGTTGAGATGAGAATGCCACAAATGGCCTGAAACTAATGTTGGCCTCCCTCACCTCGCAGATTTACAACACTGTCCAAAGACTTTCAATTTTTTCTTTTCTTCTTTTTTCAATCTCAGCCTGTCCCCCTTCCTCCCTTTTCCATCTCCCACCCTCACTGCTTTTCTGCTTTTTTTTTTCCAAAAGGACTATTTCTTGCCATCTACCTCGGTATCAATTTAACTCAAGTTGTTTTTCAAACTCTCCATTTCCACTGCACTTACATCTGTCATGTCAAATAATTTGACAGCAAAGGTTCGGAAGCATATTCCATTTCAGCACAATGGTAACTCAATGGCATCAAAGCTGCACCACTTGTGGTTGAATTCATGACTGAATTGCACATGTCAAGGTGAAATGGCCAGCAGTGGGTATGGTGCACTTGTACAGTATATTGTTGGTGTGTACGTGGGTGTGTGTGTGTGTTTGAGAGAAAGCATTTTTTAAAATTTGTTTTGAGGATGCGAAAGTAGCTTTCAGCTGAACCAGAATATTGCCATCTGAGCTAGAGTGCTGTGATGATGATGGTGGCAATATCAGAATGCTTTGGAAAATAACCTAAATAGCAATATCAATATAATATAACGTCTGGGAAGGAATAAATGAAAGCTTTGTGATAGTATAAATTATTATTCACAATTAAATCAGCAAGGACCTTATTTTATATACAAAACTGGATTTGTCTGGGATAAATCAAATATACAGCATCAGGGCTACATTAACCTCTCATTGTACTCAGTTCTTTCCCCACTCTCACTGAATCAAAGAGAAAACTACCACCGGTCCACACACCTCCTTTGGGCGTGTCATTTGCATCATTTGATGCTTGCAAAGCTGTAATTACACTCTGAGGGTTAATTGGTCTTTTTAAACCTAGTGAACCTGACTGTGTGAAGGCTGGAGTGTAAAAACACGGGCGAATAAAACTCAAAGAGTTTCCACAGCACAGGAGAGCTATTGTGTTCTGAAATCAAGTGCATAAGCTTTAAAGGTTGTTCTTGGCCACTTCTGAGACCTGCAAGATAAAGCACCAAATCCCCCCTGTTCCTCTCCTCAGCTGCCAGTCAGAATGCAGAGTTGTGTTGCAGAGAGTGCCGAGGACAGACAAGCTCAAAGAGCAATGGACAGCATGAGTCACATCCCCCATGGTGCACTGCTTTCAGCTATGACTGAGGCCTAAGACACACCTACACTGTGTTCACATACAATATAATGCAAGCAAGTTGGAAGATGTTCCCTCACACACATATACTGCACATGCGTGCGCACACACACACCTACACTCAAACCATGCAAACACTCACATGGCCACACGCACAAAGGAAGCCCTTAAGGTTGGGGTTTAATCCAACCATCACAAACCTGACATGCGAAAAGGGGATAAAAGAGGGTCCATTTCTCCAGCAGGGCAGCACAATTTGATGCCTCCCCTGACACTCCACGGCCCTGCTGTGTGTGTTTTTGTGCGAGGGTGAGTGTTTCCATGCTTTGGTGGAAAATCTGCCCTCTTGTCGACATATTGGTGAAAGACGATTTCCGTAATCCGGGAGTGTAAGCCTCGCTGTACAAATGGGCGTGAGGGACTTTGTGTGTGTGTGTGTGTGTGTGTGTGTGTGTGTGTGTGTGTGTGTGTGTGTGTGTGTGTGTGTGTGTGTGTGTGTGTGTGTGTCTGTGTGTGTGTGTCAGAAATGCCAGCAGAAAGCTGCACGTCTGTGTGGGTGTCTGATAAGAGGCATAGAGTGAGGAGAGTTTAGAGTATAAGCACAGAACGGAGTTATGATCCCTCCATGGGAAACATGCTTTTGATTTTCCTTATTTTTAACAATCATTGTTATCTACTGGTTGTAATTAAGAAGCTGTTCAGTACATTTTTTTGATTACGAGAACTGTAGAGTTTCAGATTTTTTTTACTGTGAATGGTAGCAGAGTTGCAGGGCATCCTTTGATGTATAAACAATGCATACTTGGAAAATCCATGTTTATCATTAAACTGATATTAGTAAAAGAGGAACGTGTGGTCAGAATATGCCCCACTCATGCATACTTCAGTCTGACCAGTTTTTCACACCTCTTTCTAGAGGCAGCGTGTGTGATATGGTAGAAAAAATAGAAATGGAAAAATAAGATGAGAGACCAAATCCAATATAGGTTGTAAGTCAATTTCACTAAGAATCTGCACATTGGTCATCAAATGTTTTGTTTAATGATTGCTGTGAGCTCAATTGAATTATTCTTTTTATATATTCTGCTTTGGCATTTTCCCTTGTATGATCATTTTCCTGTGGCCTTTAATTCCATAATTTATTGCATAATTCAGAGGGATCCGTCTGTTTGAACCACTTGATTATTATTGACTGACTATACCTTCCCAACGTTCAAGTATTGCAGCCGTGCATGGGGATGGCAGCTCTGGTGATATCTGAGGACCTTGCCAATGCTAATGCTATAAAATTGTAATTATTCTTTTGATTGAGAGACTGAAGTTAATTGAGGCCATGTTGAATTTTTTTCACTTTACTCAAATTTGCATATACACGGCTTTAAATCTGACAAAAAGAGTGTGTGTGCATTATTTCTTTCAGTCATGAATCTATATGTATCTGGCTCCTGGTGACTGAGTTAAAATACATACCATGTAACCGTTACATTAATGGTGTGACTTAGGCCAGGAACCTTTGTTGCATGCATGTTTCCTGTTTCTTTATACTGTCATACTGTCAAATGAAGGCAAATTTGAATTAAACTTCTTTCAAAAACCCCAAACTGAATAAGTGAGCAGAGGAGTAGTAGTATCTTTGTGTGCCCAGTATTTAACATGCTTTGCCAAACTTTGTATGCAACTTTATTATTGTAAGGTAATGCATACTAGGGCCTCTACTGAAAAACTAAAATTAACTGAAAAAATTAGTAACAAATCATATAACTATGCTGTTAAACTGCTTTGTTTGTTTGCCTAATTCTGACCAAATTCCTTTAACAAACATTAATCTCCAAAAATTTTTTGGATACCCAAACTCAGAACAATATACTATAGATGTCAAGATCACCCATCAATTTAAAGTGCTATAGTCTACAAAGAAATGTAGTGTGATAATCCACCAGCTATATTAACAGGTGTAGAAACGCCTGTGAGAGAATACTCATGGGTAATCCTTGGATCTATTCTTCTGAGACCAAACATGAAGTGGGTATTTATGTGCTTTCCAAGCAAGGATTTTTTTCCTACTTGTCTGTGGTGCCCAGAGGCACCGCAGACAAATCACCTGGCATCATGACTTAAATCAGAAACAAGAGCAGCGCTTTTAGCCTGCTGGGCGTGCTTGATAGAAAATACCAGAATGTTGAGTCTCTTGGCCTCATGGTGATTGTAAAATCTATTACTGTATATCCCCCACTTTTTTGTCATGCCAGGCCTGAATAAGTACTTAGAAACAATATACGGGTTGGCTACCTTTCTTTGAATCTTAGCTTTTCTCTGCATAGACAAGCTATTTTAAAGTTTTGTAGTGCACCAAAGACCTTCTGCATCAGGAAAAGATGTGTGGTGTTTTCTGAAACATAAAAACTGTCACTCACTCTGACAAGCATGTGAGGGAAGGGTCCTCGGGAGTTTTCAGGCACATTGATAGGCGGGATGACCCAGTCTCTCTTCTGTCGCCTCAGCCCATTGGCAGAGGAGCTCCTCTGATGTTTTCGAGGAAACTTGATAACTCTGGGTTGGGAGTCCCAGCCTCTTGACAGCATTTCTTCAACCTGAAAAGAAAACGCCCAAACATATTATATCATGCTGCATTTCTCATTGAATAACTTGTGCATGTTATCATTTGAAGAATGCTTTGTTGCCACGACAAGTTGAAAGATGAATCTATAAAGTGTTGTAAAATGACAAGTTGTACCCTCTCCTAAAATACTGGGTGTCACGCTAACAATAAACCCATTTTGGGAGAGTGACACACAGGCAAGTAAGTATAAATAAATATTTTTCTGAATGCTTCGGCATCACAATTCATGAGGCCCTTGGCAAGACACACTCAGCCTGCCCAAGCCCTGTGCTTCTGCTTTAGAAAGCAAGACCTCCCCCAGGCTACATGGCTGGGTTTTGTCCACCGAGGTGCTGTGCTTTGTCTGCATCCCTTCACACATTTTTCAGGCAGACAACATTATTCCCGCCCGTCCCTGTCCTCTCTGTCCCTGCTGAAGACAAAAAACAATGTGACATCACCCTGACAGAAGCCTATCATCAGATAAAACAGGTATTGTTGAAATAAACAGTGTAATAACGAGGGGAGCAGAGGAGAGAAACAGGAGGCCGCCCTGCAGTTTCATCCATGCAGCAAGCATTTAGAAAACGAGAAACTCAAAATGTCACACACAACTGGTGAGATATCTGTTTATTAAAACACACTTTCATTAAAACTGTGTGTAGACCATCCTGAGTCCAGAATCAGTACCTGAGTTGTTTGGATATGGGTACTACTTCTTTTTTTATGTTGAGGTACCTTTGAATATCATACAAGACCATGGTATTATAGGCCACTCCTATGTAGGAATGTATGGGTGTATACAACTGTAATGACTTCCCTCTAGGTTTAGCCGCAGAGAGGAGATTGTGGTTTTACTCAGCTTGCCTGGTGAAATAAGGGTTAGAAGAGTGTTTCTTCCCCAATCCTCTATGGTGTCCTCTGTGTGAGATGGTTGTATTGCTGTAATCCACCTAATCCTATTGTTGTCTCTGTGCCCTGCACACACACACACACACACATATACACCCACTCATTCATTGGCAGTATGCCCCTGTCACCTGAAGCACAGCGGAAATCCGCCTGCTCTTCCCACCTGGAACACAGTCATACAGGCAAAGACACACGTGTGCACACGAGCAACCACAGACACATTGCCATGTTGCCACGTTACACAGACCAGCAGCTCATCCTATCAATATACACCTGGTTTGGCGAGTGTGAGCTACACCTGAGCAAACGCAGTGTATATTTTCCATCTTTTGTTTAAACTCTTAACACATTCACGGCTCAAAGGATTGGACCGCAAGCGCGGTGCAGACCACTGGACAGCCAGGGCGGAGGGTTTAGCTGGGCAGGAGCTTGACGTAGAGGGAGCGTAGCGACCGGGAGAATGGTTAGAGGACAGAAAGAACGAGGGGACCAGATGTGTTTCCCAGATAAGATAACTCTCGTTCCAGCTCCACTCATCCAAAACACTCACAGGTACCAACTGGCGCAGGGGATGCAGGGGGCTGCCAGCCCCCTCCATGGGCGGCAGGTAGAATTAGTCTCTGTCTGTGAATGTGTGTGTGTTTCTGTGTGTATATTTGCTCATCTGAAACAAACAAAAAACACGGGAAAACAAACAAGCATGTAAAAAAAAAAGGCAATGATGGATAAACACTCTCTCTGGCAGATGATGATGAATCATCAGGACTGTCTATGGTCATATGCATGATGTCAGTGCATATGGACAGTTATAACATACAGTATATAACACCACGACACTGCTCTTCCTCATCTATGCTCAGTCCTGTGTGCTGCTACCCTGATAAAGTCTTTATCAGCCTTTCTGGCTACTACCAGAAAAACACAATGAATAGTTGCTCTATACGCCAATCAGGCCGCTGATGAAGGCAGCCCATCAGGCCTGACAATAAGAAGGTTGAAGCATCCAATTGGTCAGGCCCCAACATTCCTCTGGAACTGAAGAAGAGAGACAGTCGGGCAGAGAGACCAACACGGAGACAGACAATGAAAGGGAGACGTCCTTTATTGTAAGTGTGCTTGTGGATGATATCAGCGCATTGGCTGCATGTGACATGTCACTTTCAAACAGCATGGCAGATGACAGACTGTTGGCACTGTGACAATACCAGAATTACAAAGGGAAGAAATGGCTTTCTATGAGCCACACGAAGCTAGGTGCTTATTAGCGGGGGTTTTTCTGTCTGAATGTGTGTGTATGAATAGTCATGCCTGCATGCACATATGGGAATTCATGTGCGCTGGCCTTGATGCAAGCATGTGTGCACACGTACAAATGTGTAAAAATAATGCATGAACATATGTGCGGGTGTATGTGTTTGTGTATGTGCATGACAAGGAGTCAGTTAGTGTGTCCTGATGCGCCCGGGGCTCCTGAAACCCAGAGGCAGCCAGGGCCAGCTGGCAGCTCTCTCCTCTCAGGCAGCCTGCACATTGCTGGGGCATTCTTTAGGCCTGCAGCCCCCGAGCCCTGGAACTGACATCTGGAGGTTATCAGTCTGACAAACAGGCAGAACAATACAATAAGAGTGTGTGCTCATTGCCCATTTTCTGTTCAGTGTGGCTCTGAAAACATTTTATTCAGGTCTTTTGATGTTATTTTTTAAGTCTTTGGTGCTGCAGTTCCCTTTGCTGGTTCACTATGATACAAAAAGAGATCAGAGTGCGAGTCTTCAGTAAAGAGAATGTTCTCCCACGAGATACTCTCTAAAAACTAAAGTGAAGAAATAAAACATTTAAATCTAACTTTGAATAAAAAAAAGTATTAAATCCATGGCTCTTATTTGCCTGTTGAGACTTGCAGCTTTCCAGTGTGGATTGTCAACATAATCAGGCTATAATCACAAAGTTAAAGCACACAGCAAATGCACAACCATCCAACCCTGCCGGTGTTGCTTTTCAATGACCAGTGGACCCCAGGGTCCTACGTTCCACCCTGCTGCCGACTTTCGCTGTAATCTACCTTGAACAGGTGAGACTATCTGGGGAGAGTGTGGTAAAAATGCTAATCAAATAAGCACTAAAACCCGCTTCGGCAACCAGTCGACTCCAAATCCAGTGGTGCATAACTGATGGGCTCTAAGCTGGTGGAGAAGGCAAACCAACGTGCCATGAAATCAGTACGAGTTGGAGAGCACTCAACGAGCCCTACCTGTGTGAGGTGCGATAGCCTGAGTACATAAACACAGCGAAAAGGGCTCTCAGGCCAAAGATGCTCTACACTTCAACTGCTGTGGTATTGCACACTGGAAAATTAAATACTAAAATGAACTGGTTGAACATGGAGCACATTCCAAGTATGCTAATTTCAGCTACTAAAACAGTACAGTGAGAAACTAAGCCAGTTATTAAAAGCAAATCAATGCACTCTCACTGGTGCTATACAACAAAGCAAGCATAAGAGAAGAATGCCACAGTATTCTGTATTGAAGCCAATTCATCTGAGTAGAGATGAACCAAGCACACAATTTGTTACACAGTATCTCTCTCTACACATTATCTGTCTCTACACAAAGCCGGTGAACTAAAATGAGTTGTTATTTGAGCTGTCTGTCTTTTAATCGCCAATTGGAAGAAAGGGATATCCTGAGCTGTTTATATTCTCTGCTGCCGTTGCCATGTTGATTCCGCAGAGATAGGTTGCGGTTAGGTGATGCGATTATGATAACCTTTCTTCTAAAATAACTATTGACTTTCAGAACAAAGGGATGGGCTCAGATAACAACTACTCACCTCCATGTGTATTTACTGAATTAGAAAAGAAAATGGGCTACACAGTTCAAAACCACTGCAATGCACTGATACCACTCGTAAGCTTTAACTTAATTTCCCAGAAATCATGTGAAGTCATAGCACTAAGCTGCACACAGAACACTCCTGTTAACTGACTTACTGACTTCACTAGTTTATAATACTATGTATCAAAGGATAACCAATATGGGGCAGTTTAGCTTCCTAGCTCACTGCTGCTTACAGTAGAAAACAGCAGCATTTTACTGTTGGTAGGCTACCTCTGACTGAAAAAGTTTCCAAACTCAAAAGTTCCTTTTGACAAACAAGGAAAATGTACAGCATCTCAGTTAGAGAAGATGGGACTCCCTTCTCTATTTGTGCCACAGATACACATTTAATCCAAGTGAAATTACATACGTAAACATTTGTGGCTACGCAGAAACGGACAGTGTAATTGGAGCTTTAGAGTGGACTGCATGGCGATGTTGGTCTGTTGTGCGGTCGACCACTTTGTCCCACACATTAATATCCCAATAACTATTTGATAGATTGCCAAGCCATTTTGTACAGACATACTGTCCATGGTCTACAGACTTTTCCCCTTGCGGAACAATTAAGTTTACATTTGTACTTTTGAGTGAACTGTCTTGATAGGACAGATTGAAATAGAATTTAGTACAGACATTTACCCCTGAGAAAGATGATTTACCAACACTATGATATTCCTTGTACTGTGTGTTTAGCAAATAATAGAATGCTACCATTTTAAACTCAGATGGTAAACATGCTAAACAACACCTGCAAAACTTTAGCAGAGTAACTGTGAGAATTTTAGCATGCAGATGTTAGCATTTAACCTAAAGCACCAATGTGCCACAACTTTAGTGTAGCTGTGGTTTTAGGTAATAATGTTGTAATTATGTGTTTCTGTTTCTGACTTATTAGTGCTTTTCCTTCTTCAATTGCACAGACTTTCGAACTGAAGGTGAGAGGCAGGGAAGGCAGCAAGAGAAAGCAGCACTGGCAGGGAACAAGATGTCCAGGGAAACTCAACCCCATGACCTCACCCACAGAGTCAGAGCCTTGTCTGCAGGGCTGTTTGACACTGCTGCAGGTTACAGATTCAAACCAGAATCTGCTACTTCATATGGACTGATCTTCTGCCTCATCCATGAATGAAAAGAATATCCACCAATATGCTGCATTCCCTCATTCATACTGAACAAAGGTTTGCGGCATAATTCCGCAACCGCGTGTGCTTTCACACAGCGATACGGCTTTCTGGAACGAGAGGCGTGACTATAGACAGAAAAAGATTGTGACGCGTAACACAACACCGGCATTCCAGCTGTGGCTTTTCACACAGACATTGTTCTGGCTCTGAGCTGGATCAAATCTGACCCCCCTTTCTGGTTCTGTACCTTATTACCTTTCAAACTAACTGTATTTTAATAATATTTTTTATGTTTGCACTCCCAATTAAACAAGTATTTATTTGTATTTCTCCACAGGGCAAAATTCTACTGAAGCATTAGCACCTATTTATAGGATCTGAGAAAAGAGTGACATGTACACATGTAAACACTGTTATACCAAAAATGCATACTGTACTGTGCGTAAAAAAGCTGTTCTTCAAATTTCCTTGTGATTAGAGAAAACACATTTATTTCTTGTTCAATTATTGAATCTTTCTCTAGCTCTACTATGTGGGGAACATAATTATACGCTGAAACTACATCACCTGTTCCTCGCAGTCTCCGCCAGAGTGGAACATTAGCTCAATCAATGTCAATTATTTCCCAGTCTCCATTATTGCACTGCCAGGAGTGGGCAGAATTTTAATCCCAACACTGCAATTGCTTAGCTACGTGAGTCTTGGGCTTTTTGTCATGATTAGAAACATGACTGAACATTAAGCCCAATGGCGTTCAACAAGTAGTGCAGGAAAAATTATAATGGTTTTTTCACACAACATAGTGCAGCCCGATAGTGGAAGTGAGTAACAGTGGCTATACATTTGGCCCTGTGTTACAGTCTCTGTTAGCTAATACAGCCTTGGTAGCAAATAGGACCATGTCTCTACTTGTCACCTACAGAGAAGCACTGCATCTTCACTGCTGTGCACGCACTGTTCTCAAATCTTTCCTTATAGACAGCTGTAAACACTAAGACTGTGGTGTGTAAAGGAGGGTGTGTACTTGCAGGGCCAGAGAAACACAGGGAAATCTGTGTAATGGTTACGATCATTAGAAGTACGCATCATTGCATTTTACCCAGTTCATATTTTAGAGCCTTAACAGGGAGATGATTAACATTTTCTCCAATAAACAATGACGAATATCAGAATTAGAAAACAACTTGAGCAGAGAGCACATTAACCCGACAACAGCAAATGTTTTTCTATCCCTTATGAAATTTATTTCTAAATGTTTCCAACATTGTTATTTACTGATGAAAAAGAGAAAAAACTGTCTGTTAAGCAATTTGTGAGATTTATTAGCATCACACCAGTTCAAAAATTGAACCAGCTATCGGAGAGTGAAAAAAACTAAACTACAAATGTAGCAGTATAAAATTATCTCATCACATCACATCAGAAACTTAAGCAACTATATCCACCAATGGGTTTTGGACAGAGGACAAGTTAGGGTTAGATGGGAAACATCCAGTTTATATTTGCCAGTATGTAGTGCAAATGAATTATTTGATAGCTGTTTAAATTAGCAGGTTTGAGCAAGAGGAAACTATTGTAGTGGTCCCATCAGTGTTCCCTTGTTCTCGGTTACCTTTGTCAGGGCTAAAGGATGAGGATGCCCAGCCAGGGCTAGCTTAACGGTGGTCTCCCAGATGTGTGGGTCATGGAGCCCCCGGGCCGTCACCATGAACTGTACAGGCTCTGACAGGTTTGCCAGATCCTGCTCAGCATACACGGTCCCATCAGGCCTCACGCTGAAGTTGGGGTCGTTGCTGACAAAGCCCACCTCTCTGCTGCGCTGGCAATCCTCGAACTTCACTGCAGAGACAGACAAAAAGGAGAGGGGGTACAGAATTAGAGAGCAGCACAGTGAGATTTAGTCCATTAGGTGTTTGCAAATCCTTGACACATCTGGCAGGCTTAAGATTAACCTGCATCCATCAAGACATATCTTGAAATATCTCATCCCTTCTGCTGTCACTTTTGATTCCCCGCTTTGACGTCTTTGGCAAAACAAACTGCTTATCTGTTTCTGAACCGGAATACACGGGGGGTGAATCAAATTCTTTTTCATATCATTCTTTTCCCAAACCAGAGGGATAGCAACTAAACTCAAAACAGCAGTTCCCTCAGCTTCTCTAGGGAAAGCATGAAGAGAAGGTCTAAAGCACATTAGGCTGACTGGGCTGATTGTGCACCATGTGCTTGGCAGCAAATCATGGAGCACAGTCTTGAATGACATTTAGAGGGTTTTGCCTGACTGAGACAAAAGAAAGGGAGCTGTGAGGAATCTTGTGTTTGCTCACACACAAACCATATTGCGATTCCTGTTTTGAGAGTAATTTCTCTTTCCACAGTAATGTACCATAAGTGTCTGGATGCGCAGTATGGGAGGATGGTTTGGGTATAGGGGGTGTTATGCAGTCTTTCCACTCCACATGTGAGTAAAAGGTTGGGACAGATCACAGAGGGACAGGCAGAGAGATTGTTAGGCGATGGACTGTGTAGATTCTCCAGTGACAGCTGACATGAATATACCATTAAACCACAGAAAACCACAGGAGCAACCAAAGACACGACTATGTGGAAAGCCCTTTTCATGCTATTCATAGTTTTCACGTGATGTCACATTCCAAGGAAAACGCTCTCTTGTAGGGCAAAAAAGACGTTATTTTCCACTGCCTGCCAACCAGGTTGCATGGTACACTGTTACTTTGAGTTTGTTACTTTTGCGTTTCAAAAATGCTGGATGTTTGTTGTGGTTTTGGATGCACTAATTGAGGAGGAGACAAGCCTGGGCTGTTAGGTGAGGGATTCCCTACAAGGTAAACGTAAACATTACCGCAGTCGAGTGGCGGCAGGGACCTGGCGGTTTTTAACGGTAGAAATGCAGCAGCGGATGCTGTAATGTTTTATGGATCGGATATGCCCAACACTTGCAGTTTGTATTCATACCTTTCTTTTTCTTAAGTTGAAAGGTGATCCAAATAAAATTTGACTGCTTTTGCAGCATCTCTAAGGGGGAGTCGTGCTGTGAGCCACTATGTTGGTCTGTTGTTTTGCCCTCCAGGTCACCGTGCATCGTCATGTGACTGAAAACTATTAATTGCGAAATTTAATCAACACCCACTGCATCATTTCACCATGATTCATAGCATGATGCAATGGCATGAACGCAGAGAAGAACTGATTATTATTTTCAACATGTCTATTATGTTAACACACACAAACACACACATGCACACCATCCTCAAGTTGAAATGCATGTGCTCTGATCTTATCTCATAAACTCTAGCTGCTGATAACAAGACAAATTGATTTCATAAATCACACAGGGAACAAACAGATCGCCTGCTATGGCATGCTATGGCAGTGTGATTTTTCCAAAAATCCACTGTGAAATATTCTGCACGGCAAGCTTTTTATCAAGCCATCTATTTAATTTATCGCCCAGCTTCCTGTCAAAAGCAGCTCCCAAACAACAGGCTAATAAAGCATGAGATCTCCTCGGCCACTGCAGCTTAGCATCACACAAATGAGGCTGCTTGTTTTCAACCTCTGAGTAATTGCGTGCGTAATGGGACTGATGGTAAACACAGTTTTGACAATGTGTGCATCTGTCTAGGTTGGCAAATGCAATCCATATTTTCATTAAAATAAATACAGCCCAGTGGAGAACGTCTTTATGTGAGTGATAAGCTTTGTCTTACTTTTGCCATCATGGATCATTTATAAAGGGAGAGCGATATAACATAAAGTTGAGACAATATGACACCAACCTGCTTGAATTGTCCACAGATGAATTGTGATGGCAGGCATGTATTATGTAAATGACTTCAATTAACTTGAACTGAGCAGGCTAATTGTTGTCACTTAGACAGGCCTCTTGTGGTGCAGCTGGAGAATCGAGGCTTAAGGACACACGCACTGCTTATGATTGTGTGTGTGTTCCTTTTTGTGTGTGCAATTGCGTAGGAGTAAGTTCAAAGTACAGCCAGTCTGAGAATGTCTGTCCTCAGCTGGTGCATATATTAATTTCGATGTTAATTCTACAATAAAACCAGCGAGGTCGCAGAGGTTCTGTCTATAGCCTTGCGTGCTGTGGTTGTGCCAGTTGGCATGGGAACACACATGTGGTCTGTGAGGTATTGCCATTGTAAGAGGAGTGTCTTTGATTCTTTGTAAGGGCACAGGGCCACCTCTCAGTTTACCATTGCCGCCTACTGCTGTATAACCGTGAGAGGCCGGTACCATGACCCTTAATCCAAACACATCTACTTAGTGTGAAGATATTCATAAATGCTTGCTATTCATTAAAAATCCTGTTTGTTCATCAGGTCGTGGGATCTGATCTGCCACGCTGTTAAATGGAGATGAAAGCGGCAGAAAGAGACAACGAACTAGATACTGGTAGAGAAACTATGAGTATGTATGTCTGAGAGAAAGAGGGAGATGGTAAGATAAAAGGAGAAGGCGGGAGACGAAGATACTGTAGCACACAGAAACAAAAGAGATAGAGCTACATTACATTATATATAAAATAAACCGTAATTGGTACAATTTTCTCAGCCTTCAAAAAATTCAAAACTTTAGTTTTAATACAAGAAGAGCTAATATGCAAACATAGCAATGCCGATTATTCATAGCTGTCACATCATAATGGAAACAGAATGAAATGAAAACTAACACTGTTGATAACTAATCTGTGCTTATTTATTGTTCTCCGGGGCATGTAATTCGTTTTGTCATCTTACGCTTGGCAAACTACGGCATCCCTTTGTATGAAAAATTTAACTTGAAATGAATAAACGAAGATGAGGCTTCAGGGCGTTTTCTAAGCTGACGGCCCTGAAGGTCAGTAAACCCACAGTCCTCTGTCAATAAATAAAAGATCACATACATATTTTACTGCAGGTTCAATAATTGCTGCCACTAGACTTAACTTAATCATCTAGTCAACTTATCTGGAGCAAAAGGACTGAATGGAAGAGACAGAGGAATGGGCTGAGTTCAGGTCTGGCCTTTGGGAAAGCTAATGACATTCACTGTGTCTATCTACACACGCACTACATATAGTTACTTAACAATGTGATGCTTTGCGTGATTCTGTATGTATTTATAAAACACATTTTTTGTTGAAATACAGTCTGTCAGTCTCCATCCATGCTCAGTTCCGATGATAAAATCACACACCAACCCAAGGACATCGGACTTTGCTGTTATCTGCATACAGCTCTACTCACCAGCCATTCTTCTATGAACAGTTAAGGGTTAAGTGTGTCAGTGTGTGGTGGTCACTGAGCTGAAATGGTCTGAACATATTGGTCATTTCAAGAACACTAAGCTAATAGAACCAATCAACATCATGTCAGAGCCACATCAAAATTAGTTTCTCTCAGTGAGTTTCGATGGATTCACTTGGTGGCCTTTTTGACCCAGCATGCATCTCCCTGACAGGGTGAAGACTGTCAGGAAAACTCACTGTGTTAAATTTTTCATGGCCTCCTGCCTCAAGGATGAAGATTGGAGGCATTTCTGAACATACTGCGTGCAAACAACAGGGACCGAAATGTGAATTTATGCGTTGAAATGACTATATAATCTTTGTATTGTACTATATAATACACATTGGATTCTGACAATCAAAAAAACAGAATAGAAAGTATAAAGTAGGGTCAATTTTGTGCCTTGCTGGTTATGGTGACAGCCCTCTGACATAAAGATCTACAGTGTCAATTGCTTTCTTTGTCTATGTGTATAAACGTGTGTCCCTGTACTTTGCCTACGTATCCTGAAGTTGATGATGAAAACATCAGGGTTTTAAACTACCAGCTCCAGTGTGTATGAGTTTGTGTAGCCTAGACATGTGCAAATGAGTGTGTGCATTGCAGGGTGTTGGCTTGCCTCTGCATCCCTGTGTAAGCTGCTTTGACTGTTTGTGAGTGTGCATGTATTGCGTGAGTGCACGCACGCTCCTGTGTGTATGTGTTTCTGTGTGCCAGAGTGTGTCCTGTATATTTTAGTGCATGCTGCCATCCACAGCGGTGTTTGGCAGGCTGCTGAGGCTGGTGTCATTCTGCTCGGCTGCTCTTCTCTGGCCTCGTACGGCAGAGAACATGCTGTCCAACAGAGCGGCTAGCGCGGCACAGACGTGGCTAAAACAGAGCGGGCAAGCAGCCGTGACCGCCGAATACCAAGTCCTCTACACACACATTGACATGCATGCACGCACACAAACACACACACACACACACACACACACACAGGAAGTGAGATACGCTTATGCTCTTTGTCTCTGTGCTTGTAGATCCACGACAATACCCTAGAGGAGGCCAAAACAACCCTTGTATTTTTTGTACATTACATGTGCATAATGTAGTTGGCAGGTAGTAACTGCTGCTTTGTGAATCCACATGGAGCATGCCTCTCTCATCTCTCTGCACCCGCCTACACCATGTTCACCTGTCAACTGTGCACGCCTCCCCTCTCCTCCATGGCTTTCTCTCTTCTTAACATCACCATCTCCTCCAGCCTTCCCTGTTACCCAGCGTCATAGCTGCCCGTCCTTCATACCTCTTACTGTCCTAATTTCATCCTTTTTAACCCACCACCTGTCCTCATCAAATATCCTCTCTTCCTCCTCCTCTCATATTACCTGCAGACTGAGGCCCTTTCTCCCTGATGCAAACCAGGACAGCCAGTCTGGGCTAAAGGCCCAGCCAGACATAAAAATGGGCACCCTGGTGGGTCAGTTGTTACAACTATTAAAGTGAGCTGAAAGAATGGCACAAAAAGAGCTAAAAGTGCACAAAAAGACATGGTCAAGATCATGTCAGTCTGATTTGAACATTTACACACTTGTTAGCTGGTTGTAGAAGTGATTATGTGATTTAACAGATAATTTTTAAGACTTAGGTGGATCTTTTTATAGACCTGCTTTTATGTAACAACCTTTATTACTGTTCTTAGCCTCCCTTTTATGATTTTTGCTTTTATTCTGCATGTCTCACCTTGTATTTATTGTTTCGAGTGCAGATTTGATCTGTGTTTTAATGAGTTGCAAAGTGCTATGTTTTTGTGATTTGAAATGTCTATAAATAAAGATTGTGATATTAGCTGCAACTGCTAAAAGTAGATGTGCATTACTGGGTTGGTATCCCCCTGTATGCAGTTGACACAGTTGTAAAGAAAAGTTTAAGTCAAAAGTCTCACTGTGGCATAACTGACAGAGAGTCAGGTACACCACGGGTGGAGCTGATAAATAGATCCAGACTGAGCATATGGAGCTCTTTTTGTTAAGGTGCTGTTCATCCCAGTCGTGGCACATCGCTAAGTAAACATTCACCCCTGGTACCCTGCTGCTTTTCTCAAGCCAACGGGAAAATCAACGCCACCCACTCAATTTGCAAATAACAGTATTTTTGCCAGGCTGAGGCTGTGATAGACAGCAGCATGGAGCCCACTGACGAGTAAACGAACACTGCTAAAATACAGAGCATACTGTATGTAAGAGGCTGAAAAGAGCACTGGAATATATAACACTTCAAAAAAATTACTGTGACTTCAGTGAAGTTACAATTTTATGTGCATGTTGCAAGTCATTTGATATGTCATAATTATTTGCCCATTTTAAACATTTTACATTTCAGTTGTGGTGACTATAATTCATTAAATATGACCAATCTAATTTCACTCACCAGAATTAAGAATTAAAACTGAAAAATGAATGGAATGCTATGATGCTCAAGCATTTGTTTCTTTAAGTACATGATTGAATTATTTTAATAATAAACTTAATCTAATGAGGCTCTGGGAAACAAAATATAAAAGCTTCATTTGTAAACTAAAAGATTACACCCTTAAATTCCACTCTAAAATCCATTGCTAATAGCAATGAACTTGAAAAATCTGAGTCCAGTCATAAAACTGTACTTCATCTCCAAAATGTCAGCTTTTAGGCATCTGAGAGACTCAAACAACCTTGTCTTGATGTACAAGGTTTTCACCTGACAGTGAATTTGTGGCAGCTAAAAATCTACTTATTTGAGTTGCACTAGTCTAGAGAAGTTTAAACCTTTCAGTGGGCAGCGAAGTAACTGCAGTGGAAAAAACGTGATTGGCAAATAAAGATGCAAAAATCTATTTTCTGATGTTGGGATTTATCATGAAGTGCAGCATCTTGTGAATCTGTAGTCAAAGCTGAGGCGCCCCGTGTAGTACATCCACAACCCTTGAAACTCTTTTGAAATCCAGCCCACTGTGCCCCCACGGGAATGCTTATAACTAATTCAATTTACATGGAGCTGTTTTTAAAACACTGCAGGTACAATGTGACTTTCCTGAAAAGGCTTCTTTTTTTTGCCGCAGTTGCAAATGAATTTCTCTGCCTCTGCAGTTCTCTGTTTTAACAAAAGCCCACACAGTTCCCTCTGACAGCTCGCTCTCACAAAAGGAAACCACTGCGACTCAAGTGAGTGTGTGTGTCGCTGTGTGTGTTTATGCGTGCGCGGGAGCCAGAGTGAGAGAGAGATAAAGAGACAGAGTGAGAGAGAAGAGGGACATTGGAGTGGGAGTGTATGACACCAGCTCTTAGCATATACGGTTATTACAGCTGATGCATAAATGGGTACGGGTGTCATCGACTCCCTGCGTTCTCATTGGTGTGTGTGCGTGTGCGTGGGAGAGAAGGTGCTGTCAACCTGCATTTGTGTGCGTCAGCGCTCATGTTTCACTTCTTAAACACCACACGCTTGTTATCTGGTGCCGTCGCACTTACGGGGCTGAACAAAACCTTGTCACATTGCTTGTGCACTGTCACGTCTATAGGGCCAATATCTGCCCACAACCCCGACGCCCCCACTCCATCACTCCTTTGTTTCCCTTCTGTCACCTCCCTCATTCTGTAGGTATAGAGGTATGGAGCAGCTGCAAAAGAAGGCCCTCCTGCGTTGGAGCCTACAAGCCTGTCAAGAGTCTTTATGCTGCAGATCAATCTGTAATATAACCACACACGTATAGTGTGTATCCTCCTGTGTGGCCCCATGCACTGTGGGGGGTTTTCTAAGGTTGTCACAGTATTTCAATAGATTATGAAGATTTCCTCACAGATATATGTTTTTCTCTGCATACTACCTCACTTGCACATCATCGCATTACATGATAAGCTTTGCTCTACATTATAGCTTGAATCTCAGCGTTTTAAAGTGCTGCTGCACTTGCAGTCCCGTGAGCTTTGGCCCGGGCACTTTTGGGTAGAGCATTTGGGTCTTGCACACACCCGGCCCTCCCTCTCAGCTCTGCATTAGCCTCCTCTCATGGGTACGGGCATGAGGAGGCTTGAGGAATGAGAAAGGGGAAAGTGGCAAGATAAAGAGGGAGAGCGAGAGCAAAGCAGAGCGGATGCAATTAAAAGACTGGGTCACAGATCGCAGTGCCAGGCGTCAGTGTGATTAATACACCACCATTCAGCCCAGGAGCTTTTCTCCTCTCTGTGTGGATGTGTGTGTAGTGTGTGTGTGGGGTGGTTTGTTTGTGAATCTGTTATCTTCTAAGCATACCGCAGCTAGGGGGCACCAGCGTGTCTCAATACGTGCTATCCTCCGGTGTGCCAGGATTAACCCTTTTTAAGGTTATGTCAGGAACTGTGGTGACCTGAACAAACAGGTTTGAGGAAATGATCTGTCCCTGTCTGACATCTTTCAGTTTTTTCAGGAGGCAAAACAATGTATAATCCAAGTGAAATGATTTTCCCCCCCGTTATGCCTGTTACAAGAAACTATCCTGGAAGTAAGGGAGATAGATGTGACCACTACCACACTGGCTTTTAAACTTTTGAAAGAAGAGCAATTTATAACTAGATAATCTTGAAATACTGCATACAGTTTCTTGCTAAACGTCACAGGTTCACACTGCTGTGAACTTTAATGAACACCCACTATCCTTGAATGTGTTTGCATGCCGTTTGGCTGACCGTCTCATCAGCAGCTACCCACTAATTGCAGACCATGCCAGTGAATCAGTGAAATCTGGCTTCCAACCAATCCACCCTCTACAGAAAACTTGCATCAAGGCAGCAAACAACGCCTCGAAAAATTCCCCTGATAGAGCTGGTGGCCCTTCCCAGAGTCTTATGGTAATGAGAAATGTTCCTTTTTGAAACCCATCGAGCTTCACAAACATATCAACCGATTCTTTCTTTTATTTCTTTCATCTGGCTCCCACTCACCAGACCTTGCCTTCAAGGCTTCCCCTTCGATTTAGCGCGAGTAGAGAAGGAGCCACGCTTTATCACAGCAATATCTTTTTTAAGGAGGTGAAGCGAAGAAACTGCCTCAAGGCTACACGCTGTCTGTTATCTTCCGGTACAATATAATCATTTCACATAGCCCAAAGTGAGGTGGTGGGACCTCAGCTGGGCCAAGTGACAAAGAGGGGAATGTGAGCAAACTAGGGGCAAGGATCAGGGGACAAAAGAGGCGCCTGGGAAATATCTCTCACTCAACCGTTTAATGACTGTAATGAAAACCCATTATTCTCAAATAAGTATTTTTTTTTCTAGTGTGAATCACATTGCCCCTGCTGCACACACTGTACAATGTAGAGAACACACTTTGAGTTTTAGATAATGGTTACACTTTTATCATAATAACTGACGCGGTGCGGAAATACCTGCCATTTGAATGGGAAAGACATTATGGCAGTGAGTAAATGAGACCAGTTACAGTACATAAGTCAGTGCTCAGTCTGTGTCCAGTGGGTTATTTTAAGCTGCTGGTTTTGATTACCCTGGAGACTGGCGTTAATAAATACTATAAGACTAAAAACAGGCTTCCTCCCCCTGCACCACCTCCCCATCCTCAGAGAAACAAACGGCTCACTCACAAGGTAATCAGCTTTTAATTTTCTCCCCCCCTGTCCTCTTACGTTCTTATTTTATCTCTCTCTCTCTCTCTCTCTCTCAGCTCTCACTCTCCATCACCCTCACTAACTAACTGAGCCGACCAGCAGCCCTTTCTTCTCTCTGGTTCTTTCTATTTTTCTCTCCATCTTTTCCCTCTTCTTGTGTCATTAGCATAAAAGTGTTTGCATTCTTCCCTTGTGATTGTTTAGCTGCTGTGTTCAGCATCTTCATTTGATTCCCTACAATTGCCCTAATTAGCATTACAAATATACACTTAGAGAGGAACAGAAATATCTGTTATGCCTGACAGACTAATTTAGGGGAATGGAGGCCAGAGGAACTGGCAACACTAACACTTGTGTGATAAAAGGTATATCACTGCGTCTCAATGTGTTGTCTTATCCGAGTCCGCTGAAACTATACTTTCATTACATTTATTTATATCAATGAACGGTATGTTTGCTTCAACTGAATACAAGAGCATGCAGTGCAGCTGACAGTGGGAACATATTGGATGTTCACTCGTGATAAAAGGTGTAATCACAACAAGAAACGGACCTCTTATCTTCTCTCACTCTCTCTCTCTCCAGATCATGTCTTCTAAAGCCAATCATTAGACTTAAGACAGATCTCCCTCATTATCCGTTGTGCTCATCCATTTCTCTCTAATCCTGTCTCTACTCCAAAGCCCCCTGGGGCTAGCGATAGGCCAGGGCCAGCCATTAGTCTCCAGACCCTGAGACAAAACTCATCCGTATATTCCCTAGGAGAAGATCAAGGCCATCTCAGATGTCAGCTACACCGACTGCTATCACATATCCGCAATTGCCAAACTGCAGTTTTTCTCACCTTTCCCTTTATTTGGGTATGTATTTGCTGTTTAAAACAAAATCAAAATCTTTGTCCTTCCACCAGCTGGTCTCTTTCCACTCATCTTATCTAAGGATTGAGACTGTGAAATGGAAACATGCGGCCAAAGTGATGTTGAAGTAATTGTTCATTCAGATTCCTACCATCCGAAGCTGTAAAGGTCACTCTGCTGATCAATCAGCCAAGTAACTGATGAAAGTAATTGGTCTTATTATTGTCAGCCAGTACACCAAAGTGGATTTAGGTTGGCTTCTCCAGAGATCCAAGCCTGCAAAGCCGATGACATTCATCTAAAGAGTACTGATACATGGACTATGGGGACAAATTGTTGTGAGCCAGGTGCTGATGTTGTCATTATTAAGATAATTGCTTCTCCAACTAAAAGCCTTGAGCCATAAAGCACAGTGCAAAAGGTGCAAGGTTAAAACAGAAATCAATGCAATACTGCTTCAGGCCCAAACAGGAAACATTTTACATTAAGTGTTGAACCCACAAAAATACAATTAGAGGAGTTGTGTTTTTTGAGTCATGACAAAGTCCTTATAGGCAAGTCATGCCACTCGGCAGCCATCTTGGCAATGCCTTCGGATAAACAAGACCAGGCTCCTATCTGAATGAATGGCGAGAGAGCCAGGACTGCATTTTTACTGGTCACCGGGACATAAAAACTACATGAATAGAATCAGCAGTAAAATCTAATAACATTACACTTGGTCATTTAATACATTGTTGATATAAAAATATTAACTAGTGAAGTTTTAAGTCAAAGTCACACATTGTACACAGTAGGCAGTAAGTGTACAGTATATTTTGTTGTAAATAGCAGCACCTACGATATGTAAGCTAGCATTTATCATTATTTCTGTAACACCGCACTGTAGCTAAAATATTTCATCCAGAATAATCAGCCTTTACACAATCCCGGTTTGAGCTTGGATATGCTTAGGTAGTTGAATTAAAAGAAAAACAGTTTGAGTCTTTCAGAGTGCAGCCCTCCCTTAAAAGCAACAAATCTGGGTTTCTTTCAACAGCTATTTGCTTTGAAGTCACCCTGGTCTGTTCCAGAAAATCAATTAAAAACACGACTAATACATTTGCACCTAACGTTTTCCACTTTTCCTCCTTAGACCGTTTGATGTCCCCCACTGCCTAACACTGTGTAAATGCTGAGATCACAGAGATAGTGACGGGAGGATTTCAACAAGGACTCTTTCGCAGTTATTCACTGCTTCAGGTGAAGCTCCAAACTAAGTGAAATGAAATAATGAAGGATATCAGTGGACTCCTACTGTGCTGTTTTTGCACAACACTTGACAGAGAAATCAAGCTCGCCTAAAAGCCAATCATCGAAAAGTACAATATTCTGCCCTGTGAGTGTCCTCTTTTGTCTTTCAGGCCCGCAAAGACATTTTCCTGTCGGATGATTTGTTAAAAATCTAATGCAAGCTTATTTTTTTCCTCCATCACTGTGCCCCTCCTTACAATTTCTATATAAGTCCCCTAGTGATAGTTATCAGAGAGATCTGCAGTGGTCCTTAATACGAGCATACCACTGTCCCTTAAGTGGGCAGTACTAAGCCTCATTGTCTGCTATAGATGTGGGAGACACAATAGGAGAGGCTGAACCTCTCTGCTCAACTATCTACCAAGAAGGAATGGGAGGTCGGTCTCCTCGGGCCATGGCGCCAAAACCATTATTCTTATCACTGCAGGACAACTCACCGCAGGCCAGAAAAACCCTTCTAAAAGGTGAAATGAGTGTGTCTCTCAGTGTGTGTGTTTACCTCCTCCTCGCCTCACATTTCTGCATTTCTCATTAACTGATAATACATCACTCATGACCTTGTGATAAAAATACATTAGCTGGAGACAAGTCATTAATCTATAAGGAATCAAGCTGTTTAGGTTATCAGTTGAGAATGGGTATACGTGTTATCGCACAAGTAATGGGAATAGGATTAATTGCCCTTCTTAAACCACTGTATGAGCGACTATATATTGTGGAAGTGGGTTATGCGTTGTCTTTAAGAGTTAAGTTGAGTCCATCATGTTTGGCTGTCATCATGCAGCAGTGGTTCAGGACTGACGGGTATCTAACACGGCCGGTTGTCAGCTGACCAATCTTGATTGGAACTGAACGTACTGCAGAAAGAACAGCTCCATCACTGGTGCTTGTTTGAGAGACAAAGGAGAACTGGTTGGAATATATGTATGTTGCTGCAGTAAAGCCGTTTGGTGCAGTGTTAGAGTAGGTTTGATAGCTGTTAGTCAAGGTGGAATTCATTGACCCAAAAATAAAAAGCTGCCTATAGTGTGTTATAGTTCAGTGTTAAATTTCAACCACGCAAACCCTAGACAAATGTATGGTACGTCACCAGGCTGTACTGTGCTTTAATTACACAGTTACTGAAAATACAGTTACTTAATAAGTATTTATTGACTTTGTAATGACAATGTGTTACAAATTACTTCTTCTATTTCGCTGTCTTAACTGAACAGCAGACGACTGCCATTCTTTCATTCTTTTCAAGTGTGACAGAGAACGGTGAGCACAGTGAGGGTTTACAGTGCAGATGTGTGTTCCTGAAAAGGAGAAAACCACAGCGTTTTTTTCAACTTCCTTAATTTTGTCTTCACTCTCAGCAAATACTACCAACATTAGAAATTTTCAAGAAAACACAAGCAGCTCATGCTGTTGAACCACAAATGTTGCAGCCTCCACATGGTTTCTCTGCCGGTGCTGTTGCCCCCACCATGTACTTACTGCACATTTTTGAGAGCTACAGAGCCTATGCAAATAACTGTAGCTATTCGTCGTAACCCCTTAACGCATAACTATAAATCCAGTTTGCCCAGATTTGGACCTCTGCTAACAATTTTGTTGCTTTATGGTCGGCCCTATTGACCACCACTTTTCCTATGTTTAAATAATCCCTCGATATAACTGTCTGATTGTATGGCCCGAATCTTCTGCCTAAGCAAGTAAGTGCGCTGCTGTTACATGGATTGCCAGTCTTACAAACAACAAAGCTAAAAAACTGACAAATTTCAGATCTCATTCCTTTTGAAGCAGGTCATTATTCTACCAATTTGAATTTATTTTTTAAAGATTAGATTAGTGTCAAAACATTAGTGTGTTAATGTTTTATTTTGCTTTCTACAGTGTGTGTGTGTGTGTGTGTGTGGTGTTTGTGTGTCTGTAACACACAAAAAACAGCGAGAGAAGCAAAAAGTCTTCTGTATTAAGTAAAATATGTTTAATCATTCTTGGTATAATTTTATAATTAAATATGGGCTATAATTACATAGAACCATTATCACTCCCATTACAAACAATTAAAATACACCATCCATCCTGTCGATTTGGCAACCAAAATCTGATGGCTGGTTGCCAGCCTGGCAAACCGCTTCTAAAATGTACTCTGGGGCCCTGGAGAAGTTGGCTAAATTTTGTTTTCACTCAAGCTAAAGCTTGAGAATCTAAGACCCAGAAATAACTGTACTAAATACACAACACAAAATTAAACCAAGGGCACGTCTCCAAAACAGGATTATTAAATTAGTACTTTAACAGCACTGAATACAAGGCATTATAGCTTTTTTTTAGTTCAGTCCATAGTCAGGTTTAGGGGTTATGGGTTTTACTTTATTCAGCTAACATGAGTATCCTGCTTCTTCAACTGAATGAAAAAAGCAAAAACATACCATCTATGTGGACATAATGCAATGCAGCCTTAAAAAGAAGATTCAATGCAACAATGGCGACAAAAGCTGCTGGATGTGTGTGCAATGTCCCAAAACTGGCAAACGTACCAACATGTCAGTGTTAAAACATATACAGTGCCCAGTACTTAGCAGGAAGTGATCTATCCACTTATCACCTGGATAAACTGGCCTGCTCTGGTGTTCTGCATTTTCCGATTCCCAGAGTGTTGCCTACAGTGTTTACAAACATTCCACATGCTCACAAACCTTCAGGGTGAAAATACATATTGTGCTAGTATAAAAATATCAGCCAACAAATTTGAGTGTGAAAAGTATATTTAAACCTGCAAACCACCATGTAAACAAGTCTGTGGTGGAGCAATGTGTTTAGCAGAGTCAGCCATGCTGCAATCATAGCTTCAGGCTTTGAAATATCAAATTAATTGCTAGGCTTTATTTTCATGCCAAATCTTTGGCTGAGTTTGACTTTCTTGCCAGCATCAATTTGTCAGTGTAGGTGTTAAACTTTCTAAACGGTGAGATTATCTGGGCTAGCCAACAGCATCGCTCGTGTCATGCGCTGTAGCTTGCTAACCTATAACGTATGCTTGGACTTGAGTTGTCTGCTATGCATAAATCTCCATCCTGCCGCAGGCAGAGAGGTGACAGAGAGGCAGATGAGGACATCCAGTGCAGTATGAAGGATGGTGGCAGCAGTTCCCTCAGGCCACGGTGATGGCACTACATCGATCCAGCCACTCCGGAGCCTGAAGTGCAGAGCCTTTTGGCTTTGTCAGCACTGTTGAGTTGCTCTAACTCCCCTGATCACTGTCAGAAACCCAGGAGAGAAAATCTAGAGAATAGGAAGAGAAAATGCTGAGGTGTCTGGAGCCAGACAGGTGGCACAGGATTGGATTGGCTAAATAACTGTTAACTACTACCGGGAACACTTCTTTTTAATTTTCCAGGCAAATTAATGTTTACTGTCAGGCAGGGGAAAAGCAGAGAGACAGAGGGTTTTTTTTGGAGCTGTTCCTCCTTCATCTACCTTTAAACACAGGCATCTGTTTGTCCTATTCAGTCTGCCAACTGGTCCTCCAGGAAATTTAATTCTTCTAATCCACTCATATATTTACTCAGGTAGAGGTGTGCTGACACCACTGAAGGTATGCACTGTTGTCTTCAAGTGGCCAGTGTTTGACTTCTCAGGTGATTCACTATGTACACTAGTTTATATCTTGTGCCATTACTCTCTCAGGCCACTTTGGATGTACCCAGGGACTTTCTGCTTTCCCTCGTCTTTTTGCTTCCTAATCAATACAGGCCAGATTCTGGACTTTAAGCTTTCTGTTGTATTGTTAGCTCTAGAACTGAGGCGAGCAGAAAATCTGCAGAACCTAAAAGCACAGGTCTTGGCACTGAAGAGGCCTTCAAGATCAAAGAGAGAAAGACTTAATTTGGTTAAAGCCTCATGTCTTGGGGTTAGTCTGGGGCATTTTGAATATAGCTAGCAAATTGGACCTGAGCATGGATTTTTAGAGTAACTTCATGCTTAATACAGGAACAAAAAGACATTTGAATATCTTTCGAAAGCAATAATCATTTGCTTTCTTCCTGAGAGTCTGTTGAGAAGACATTTGCCACTCACATGTCTGTGCAATAAATATGTAACGTGAGCCAGCAGTTGGTTAAGTTAGCACAAGGACTGAAAATAAGGTACACAGCTACCCTGGGTCTGTCCAAAGGTAACAAAATATGTCTATAAGAATGTCTAATTTCTATATATTTTATTCTTATATTTATCTTATTTTTATTATTATTATTAAGTGGGTTTTTACTATTTTTGTGCCCTGTTTCCAGGCTTTATGCTAAAGCCAAGCTTCATATTTACTGTACAGCCACAAGTGTGGTATCAATCTTTTCATCTCACTCTTACCAAGAAAGAAAATAAGGGTATTTCCCAAAAATGCCCAAGATTAAATAAATTAACCAAACATAAGGCATAGATTTGCTAGACAGTTTTTTTAGTATTCAGGTGCATCCTGGATCAAATGTTTACTATGTGTTCTACATGGATATAATGTGGTCGCCTGGTGATTTTGCCATCAGTCGGTAATACTCTGGCCATAATTTTTTGACACACCCCTGCTCACTTCCAATCAGTCGTTGTAGCAAAACACCTCCATAAAACTATTATTCTGTAAAAATAAACTCAAATCATTCTGCTGGGACTTGTAAAACTGAACTTAGTCTTTCTGTTGTGCACAGGAAAAAAGCTTTCATTCACCATAACAATTGTGTGTGTTCAGCAATAACGGTGCAGTGAAATCCATTAGGCACAATTGCTATATTGGCATGGTTACTGTTTAGGTGGGATAAGCAAATTCCTGCACACACAGAGAAATTTGCAGGGTTGTCAGATGTGGAGAGACGACAAATATCCATCTCTCCAATCTAGCTTGTTTTGGGCTGAGGTCCAGTCCCTGTACCTACACCTATAACGCAGCTGTATAGTGTTTACTTTACCACCTGCTAATTCTGTCCATTTCAAAAGTTTTGAATTGCTGACAATATATTATTTGAAAATGATGTATTTTCAAATACTTTGGAATCAGTGAAAAAATTTAAATCTTTATAATAATTTGAACTAGATGTGTATTAGTTGATAAATGTTAGTTGATAGACATCCCACAATGAAATAATGGAACGACATGGCATTTCCCTCCATTGTAATGGGAGAAAAAAATGTCCTGAATACATATTTCCTATGAAAAGCTTGCTGGGAAATGTCAAGCCGGCTGTCATTAAAGACGCGGTGACATTTTTATTCCATTTTTTAAAGCTGTGATTCCATCTCTGCCAACAGAGGCCCTAATCTCTGTTGCTCCCCAACAGACAGAAGCCAGACAGATTAACTCAATTACTCTTTGACTTGAGTGAATGAAGGAAACAATACATTTCTCATTTAAGCCTAATCCTGTGTGGGAGCAGCGGAGGAGAAATATTGAAGGTGGACAGAAGGCAGAGATGGGGAGAAGGCAGGAGCGCATGGAGCTTGAAAATTAAGTCCGATGGCAGCCGGCATGTTTGCTCATCTTTTTTCATGCTTTCTCTTAACTACAGAAAGCGTCACAGTGAGCGAGACAGCAGGAGGGAGATGAAGAGGAGGAGAGAGGGCAGTAGATGGAGAGGTAGACATGATGGAGTGACAGACATGCAGAGAGTAAGGCGGAGGGGAAGAGAAATGAGAGGGATAAAATGGGGTTTACAGTTCCAATATGTCCGAGTTAGTCTGCAGGATGAAGCAGCAACAAATGAAAGAATTTTTCACAGTGCTGATACACCCGAACCCTGAAATACGTTACAGTCAGCTTGGTGTATGAAACACAGTGTGACACATGTGGCCTCTCTATTGTCTGCAGCATCTGTTGCAGGAGCACAGATGGCAATGGCCATCCTCGCCACTGCTCCGCCTCGTGGGAGATGTGGCCTGTGATGACGTTTTACTGACAGAGAGGGCCATCTGTCAACACATGACAGCCTTTTTTCAACTTCCTTCTCTCTCCCACAAATTTGGATTGCAGGGGTAGGTCGCGGAAAAGCGGTCGCCATGTGAAGGAAAGATATTTGTACGGTGTGCATTAAAAGGTCAGGGCTGGGCGCTTACTGCGGCAGCAACATCAGTGAAACCCTGGAGCGGCAACAGCGGTGAAACCCCGGATCCTCAACAAAGCTCTGTCAGACTGCAGGAGAAAGCTGTCAGTGCAGACGCCTAAACCTTTACCGCCCTTCCCTCTCCCTCACACTCACTCTCGCCTCGCTCTGACTCATTGTGTCAGCTCTTCAAACACTCTCCATTCTCTCCTGCCTTAAGCTAGACGTGGAGAGCAAAATGAAGAATGAGTCCATCTTTGGCTGCTGTAAACAAAAAGGAACACTCTTTGTGGTACGTGAATTTTCTCTCCCGTGTCTCGATGCACATGCAAGCAGGATTTCTTTCTCCTCCGTTTCCTCATTTACTGGTTTCTTTGGTTATTCGCAGATAAAAAATAAATTGAAGGAAGGGGAGATAATGACGATATTATGGGGACAAGGCAGGGACAATGATCCAGGAATATTGAAATGTACTTGAGCGGCTCCACCGCTTTCTCCTCTCCCTCTTTCTGAATGGTGATACAGGCTCATTAAAAATTCATCAGTCTACCATGAAAAGAGCAGACGTCTGCATTTTGGCTGGACTGAGAGACAGCCAGCAATGTCTGGACTGTCTGTGGCTTTGGTGTATTCACAGTAGATTTTCACTTTTCAGCAGTGAGACAATGTTTCCCTGCATACACCTTTAGCATATAATATTATAAACTGAATTAATGGCCAAGAGGGATCAAGGCCATTTTGTATTCTGAGCAAAGAAGACATTTCTTATTCATCACATTTTACCATTGTTCACCATTCGCATAATATACAAACCCCTGTGATCAAGGTTAACTGCTATGCAAGAGTAAATGATCTGTGGCAAAGCCATTGGTCATTAAGTGGCACCACATATGCAAATATCATTTACAGCCTTTTATTCTACAGTCAGGACTTCTTATAGATTACATTTATGTGCTGTATTACAAGTGGCTTCAGTGGGTTTATAAAAATAATCAACTCAGGCACTGCAATATTAGCAGAGTTCAGGGCTCTGCCTGTAGAGTTCCTTGGTGAGCATGTTATTTAGCACGTAGAAACATAGTTCAGTAATGTAAATGAAAGTGAGTTATCTAGTCTCCACAGTGCACCTTTGAATATCCTCTGCATTTGCTATGTACAAAAGCACTGAAAATTAATAACGTGGCCATTTCTTAGAAATCTTGTCCACCTCTTCAAAGGATGAAAAGCAAATAATGTTTCAGTATGAATACACAAGGACATCTCTATCAACCCACAAAAGAATGTGATCAAATGATGGTCTGGATCAGTGTCTATCTACACTTACTGTTCAACATGTCTGAAGTTAGCAACAGTCTGTTCACTCTATGTTGATCAGGCGGAGTGCGACAGGAATGGGCGGTGTCCTAATGCGACTGATGAGCGAGCATGAAAGTTGGATTGAAACACACCTTTCCCATACATGCATGGGTTTGAAGCTTCTGTTTGAGTATTAATGTAGGGTATAATTTAATACTGTTTACAGTATGAGAGAAACTATTTTTTAACTTTAGAGAATCCATTTTTCCATGTTCTGCAGATTATCTAACTCTGGGATGTGATGACATCAGACTAAGTAAAGTAGACCAGACGTCCTTCTACCTAGCCGCAACCTCCATCTCCTCCTGGGGGTTCACGAGGAGTTCCCAGACCAGATGAGATACATAATCCCTCCAGCAGTTCTGGGTCTGCCACAGGGTCTCTTCCTAGTTGGATGTGCCCAGAATACCTCCACAGAGAGGCATTTGGAAGGTGCCCTGATTAGAAGCACAAAATTACCTTAACTAGATATCTGAGCTCCTCAGCCGTCCTTAAGTCCCTCATTTTGGCCTCTTTTACCCATGTTGTCGATCTTTTAGTCACTTCCCCTTGAGTAAAATTACCTATACATAAATTGCATTTCATCTGCTTTTTTGAGTGGCTTCCAGCAGTTTAGAGCACTATGTTTCACATATTTCTGCATCAAATAAATATGAACAAATCTTTGCAACTGAAATATAAAAGGCGTTTTGACACTGCTGTTGCTCTGCCCAACTCATTCTTCATACAGACACACCCACACAAACTTCACCAACACCAACGATAATGTCTCTATGCCAATTATCTATGTTGAAATTGAGTTATCGATTTACTTAGGGTTATGTGCATATGTGCTTGAAGCTATGATATTATGTGAGCTATAATGACCTTCACAAATGCAAGGAAGGAACCAATTTACATGAAATCTTTAAAAATTGCGTTCATTGGTGAGAAACTGGTGAGAAATAATTGAATATGCATGGAATTAGAGCAATGAAGTGCAATAAGCTGCTGGTAGGGTGCCAATTTAAATATATCCATGCCCAGTATATAAAGATCACTGCTCACCAAATAAAGGTTTGCCAGAGATGCAGGAGCTGAGATTCATGTATAATGACAGGAAACTCATCTGCAGAGACTGAATATTCCACAGATTGGAGTGTAAAGGATGCCTTTCCTATAATAAGGGGGGCAAAAGTAGGTGGACCTATGCTTACCTACCCAGGTTAAAGGTGTTCAGTAGAATTTTCTTGTAAACAAATGAAACTTCAATTTACATTCAGTGTTTCTCACCAGAACATATTGTATGTATGTATGGGGAACGTACTGTAAAGCGCTTTGAGTGGTTGCAAAAGACTTGAAAGGCGCTATACAAATACAGACCACTTATTTATTGTACCTTTATTATAATACAGTTTTAAAAAATCAAAAGCCTAAAAGTAGTACTTTTAATACCAAATATGACTATGACCATTTTTTGAACCACTTAATTAGCCTGATGTTCAGACTCGAGGGCCATTTCATGGCTACTCCATTATTCAGTTTAACACATTAACATTAAAACAAGTTTCCAGCTAAGTAAGTTACAGAGAATGGCAAAGGTAAAGGGATAATAATACCAGTAAGCGGGCTATAGAAATGCCTTTATCTTATTGCTTTAGTCAGAATGAATAAAAATGAATGAAAAAATGACAGTATCTGTATGTAAAAACCAATTTCAGTGTGTTTTATGACAGACTGTGGCAACACTGCTCATTTGCATGTTATGTTAAAAAAAACAACAACAATAATTAAAGGCCTCTTCTTTCTTGACTTACTGAATACTGTGGGTTTTAGGACTGAATTAAATTTGATCATTTGATCATTACAAATAACCTGAAATTAGAGTGTATTAGTAAGAAATTGGTGTAAGTGGATTACGAGTGAAACATACACTCGGCAATGACTTTACAACTGTTTTGACCTTTCCAGTGCAACACACTTCTATATATTTAGCCAGCTACTCATCCATTTATCTCAAAGGGAAATAACAGAGCAAAGAAAACAAAAGTTCTTTGTCAGATCATAAGAAATACACTTACTGGATATAATTGTTTAATGTGGATGTGTCTTTTCATCCTTTCCCTTCTCACAACTGATTTATCTTTGGTTTCAACTTTTTAAGAAGTTTATTTGGTGACCTTATAAAGTAGAAGAAGTTAGTAGAGAAATGAAGAGAGAGAGAGGCAGATAGAAAGAAAGAGAGAGAGAGAGAGAGAGAGAGAGGGAGAGAGAGGCGAACAAATTGAGAGAGTGATCATGTATAATTTAAGGACAAGTCGTTCTCCCCTGAGACATCTCTGTCAGTTAATAGGTCACAGTTATTAATGCAAGAAACCGTTGCAGCCTGCACGGTAAAACACAGCGTTATGGAGTTAACAATGCAGGGGAAACTGAAAAGCTAAGAGGACATAGACTGGCAGGATTAAGTAAAAGAGATGTGAGGAGAAGATTAAAAGAACAAGGAGAGAAAGGAAATAAAAGGGGAAAGCATAAAAATTAGCAAGGACGCTGGGGAGCTTGTGATCAGATAAAAATAGACAGAAAGAAAGAGGGATGAAGAGGCGAGTAATGGTGAATTGTGCACTTCAGAACCTAAATTGAACTCAGTGGCTACTAATGCACCAATGTACAACAGAATAAAATGGTTTGCACTATGTAGGCAATAATACAAAATGAGTATTGAAAAATTTCTTGAATAATATTAATTTGCATTTATCTAATTTTATTTCCTCGAATTTTACTAATAAGTTTTTGAGTTAGACGATTCATGAAGGGGAAACTAGGCTTGGCTCAGGCTGTGTTAATCAGGTGAGGAGACTGGCTGGGGATATGAGCAAGTTGTGGAAAGAGCACTTTGACTCCGTGGAGGAAGCAGAGTTTGGTCTACGAGCTAGTTTACAAAGAAGCTCCTCAGCAGCACGGTGCCAGGTGTGGATGGTGGCAGACCAGGGTGGTGGTTCCCATTTTTAAAAGGAGGCGATCGGAGGGTGTGCACCAATCACAATGTTCAGCCTCCCTCGGAAAAGCTCATGCCAACGTGCTTGAAAGGATGTTCTGTGCGATTGTCAAACCTCAGATCCAGAGGAAACAATGTGGAGTCTGTCTTGTTCGAGGAACAGAGGACCAGCTCTTTCCTTGCAGGGTTATTGGAGGGTTAGGGAGTTTGCCCATCCAGTCTATATGTGTGTAGTGGACTTGGAGAAGGTTTATGACTGTGTTCCCCCTGTGGGGTGTACTGCAGGAGTATGGGGTACCATGACCGTTGCTATAAGCCATCCAGTCCAAATACCCAAAGTGAGAGCTCTGTCTGTACTCTTGGCAGGAAGTCAAACATTTTTTCAATGGGTGTTGAGCTCCGCCAGGGTTGTCCCTTGTAACCAATTTTGTTTGTGATTTAATGGATAGGATCTCAAGCCACAGCTGGGGGGAGGAGAGTGTCTGGTTTGGGGCTTTCCGAATTGCCTCTCTGCTCTTTGCAGAGGATGTGGTTCTGTTTACTTCATCAGAACACGATCTTCAGCACGCACTGGGGCGGTTTGTAGTTGAATGAGAAGTGAAAGTCTGAACTTTACAAATTAACATATCATTAGCATGATTAGCTTATGTCACACTGTCCTTCATTCCTTTATATGAATTTAAATATGCAACAACACAGCTCCTACTGTGAAAGCTTCATGTCAAATAGGGCTAGATATTCTGGGAATGTAACACTACAAACAATCATTACTGTGGAATACAGACAGTGGAGAGCGTGAGAGAGCGCTTGGCAAAAGAAATCTCAGATTGTTAATGTTCCAAGCTGGTTAAGCTTTTGCTGCACATACTGTAATACTTTGTTGCGTTCCACTGAAAGAGCTACAGTGTAAGAGGCTGTGAACGCTAGCTGCAGAAACATCACTTGTGTGATGGTGGAAGTGTTAGTCACACAAATCTGGATGTATATCCTTACAAACATGTTCACATAGATAAAGAGTATATATACATAATACTTAAATATAGCAAAACTGCAGATAAAGTGAAAAGTAGGAACTCTCCATAATCATCTCCAGTCTCATTATATTGAAATGTGTGCTAAACTATGAGAGCATTTTCATCGTTTTTTTAAATTCTCTTTACCAGTACTCGTGCCCACACTTAGAAAACAACATGTTTGCTACGATTTCATCACATTAGCATTAGATATCTTCAAACTCTAAAATAGACTAATTATTGTGTTCAGTTAAGGTTAAGTGCTGTAGCCTTATAATAATATAATTCATTTTAATAATAATTCATACTTTGAGTGCTGCACTTTGTTTATAGTGACAGTGCTCTCAAAAGAGAAGAGACAGGAAGAAGAGGCAAAAAACATGGCTTATTTGCAAACTGGTAAACAACTGAATCTTCAGCTAGTACTTTTGTGTTTGAATCTTTTGATTGAGATTGTAGGGAGTATGTTTTTATAGATGGTGGGTTTAATGTAGCATACATTAGCTTCTTTTGATGAGTAGCATTAGTATTCAATAGTATATGTGGAACATACATCTGATCAGATTTTTTCATCCAGGGACTGCTTGGTTTAAGTGCACAAGTGTGATTGTGTGCGTTCATGTGTATATCCGGATCAACAGAGACAGCACAATGTGCGTACACATTTTTTAAATAAGCTAAAGCCCCTTAAAATGTCTGCGCACGTCCCTGACCTTGTGAACGCTCATGCACATATGCATAATAATGCAATTTTTGTTGACATGTTATAATTATAAATCTCAAGATTCTAACATGCTCAGTCAAACATTTCAGTCAGCCAAAGCTTTTATTGTATTATGGGACCCTTCAGGCTCTCAGACCTCTTAGCAAACATCCTGAAAGTACCTAGGCTTTTCTCATTTCGCAGCTTGTACAGCTTCTATTCGTCTCCTCGCCTCCTTGCGTCCTCACCTAGCGCCTTAGTCCCCTGCCCCCCCAGGGATTTAACAAAATGAGACATCCTTGCTTTGGAGCCATCATTTTAACGAGATATCAATTAAATATGACAGCCTACCGCTGTGTTTTATGACCTCTGTTTGATGAGCATGGCATTGTTCATGAAAACATATATTTACTTTGAATTCAATTCACAGCATGGCATAATGTGACAAGAATGTATAGATGTCATACCTTTTTTATTTAACACATGCACGCACGCATAAATCATCCACACGCCACCCACACAAACTAATTATTTCCTCAGATTTAGAGATCTGCACTCACATGGACATTTCTCTCTACCTCTATGGGTCCCTGTAGGCTTCACTGCCTTTTAAATCAACTAGAGCAACGCAAGATTTCCAGGTGATTTCTTTACTGTGTGTTGTACTGATGTATGAGTGTTTTCTTTAGATTTAAGCCTTCTTGTTCCAGAAGGAGATAGCTTTACTTAACGATGGACTTTAATGATTAGAGAGGCAGCTGTCAGCCATTTTAAACGTTTTCAAACGCAGTAATGTCACAGCAAATGCCATGGGACATTTAAACAGCAAACTAAAAACTGTAGTTATAAATTTGGAAACCGAACTTTTAGCGTCTGTAATACATTTTTAGACCGCTCTAACGGAGCTCAGGATTTATCGTTTTCACTGTATGAACGTGGAGTGTATGAGAGACTTTTTGGATGTGTAGAAAAACACAAAACATTAATTAACATTAGATCCTGAGCGATCCTGTCGGCATGAGGGGATTAAAATCAATGAAGTTTCACTGTTGTGCCTTGTGTGTAAATGCTCACAGTGTCTCTCTTAATGGGGAGACGCTTCACCCCATTTCACCCACCCGCAACCCATCAGCTATAATTAATTTTTAAGACCTGGCCCACCCATCTGAGCATCACTAGCCTATATTCAACGATAAAAGCCAGTCAGTCAGAACTGAAGAAGTCCTTTGGATGAGGGACGAAACGTCTTCCAGTATCTTCAACCAAGTCCAGTTGCCCTTGATTTTAACCTTCGTTGGATAACAATAAAAACATAAATATCAAGATGAAATGTCGTGGGTTGTGTCATGCCTCTTTTATACGTCACGGACCCCATAAAGACTTCCTCCGGCAAGCTTTTTCTCACTCCTCAAGATGCATTTTAGAAACTGAGATCTCCTTCAAGATGCAAAGGCAGGTGGACGGAGGAGACGAAGAGGCACAAAAAAGAGAAATGATGTTGCCTGATGTTTTAACTTGTCATTGAAAGATTCATCAGTTGCTGTGTTATCTGGCTAATCTCTCGGAGCTGTATAGGATGCTATAGATTGTGTGATCCTTTCTAGTGTATGAACTGTGTGCGCGGCGGTGTGCAGCGTTGAGCTAATCACTTAACAGGTCTGCCGAGGGAGCGTGCTAGCTGGAAGCCTGCACTCAACGATGCTGAGTGAGAGGCAAGGGAGTGTGTGTGTGTATATATATATATATATATATGTGTGTGTGTGTGTGTGTGTGTGAGCGCATTGAGGATGACTGAAGGTTTTTGGCAGAATGAGGTCACTCTGTTCTACCAGGTGAATGTGTGTGGAGGTGGACAGGATAAGAAGGTGTGTTTGTGTGTGTAGGGCCTCATTGAAAATACATCGCCAAAATATGGTTTCATAATTGTCATTTTATCTATTACTACGACATGGCTACTGGATGAAAGTTACGTAAAAGTAACATGGATTGTTACTTTGCACTGAAAATTTGGCAATTCTGTACTAATTACAGATGCAGAAAGTATGCTGGTGATTATACGGCATCAACATCAGCACAGAGAGTATATTTCTGGCCAGAGATAAATATATTGTGGGTCCAGTTTAACTACTTATTATCCTCGCAGTGTGACGACCTGGCAGTGTAGCTGCTGCATCCTATTTTCTACTTCCAGGAGAGTGGCAAGTGGAACTGGGAGAGCCTTAGAGTTGTAGCTGATTCAGGATAAAACTATCCTCCTATACCAGTTCAAAACTACCAGAACCCTCCATGGTACCCTTGTGCTTATTTTATCTCTTTGACAAGACTATTTAGGCATCTGCTTTTGACCCCCACAAGTCAAATACTTGCATGTGCATGCAATGAAATATAAATACGCAGCTAATGTAGCCCTCTGTGGACCCAGGCAGTGATGTGATGTGAACACTGTGCTGCTTAATGAGTGTCTCAGGAGAAGGCAGGTACATGTCTTACGTCCCTCCAGCCAACCCAGAGCAGTGCCCTTCTCTCTCAGCATCATTAACTCTAACAGTAATGATGACAAAAACACACACTCATGTAATGAGGTTAAGTGACATTTGTATGCATTGACACTACAATAAATGTGAAGCTATATAATGTGTCACACAACAACACAATAACCATAATTATACATTTTATTAGTTGAGAAAACTCACAACAGACCTTGTTTATTAAAAATGAAGAATTTTTACTAATTGTCAGTTAGAGTTGTGAAAAGTGCTAATAAAGGAGCACTGAAGCAAAGGAAACATACTAAAATGCACACATCTTGGAAGATGATGTTGTGCCTCTCATATTTTTAATGGGTGATTAATAGAGGAGTGCACAGGCTGGGCCTCAGGAGAGCACCTTTTACTGTTTGATTAATCCAGTTCAAGATGTCCAGGAGCCCTGTTTTTATTTGTTGCCTACAGGATACATATTTATTTTCTGCTTCAGACAAACAGCCTTTCATTTATCACATCCCGGGCTGAAAAGACACCTGTCGCATAGCTGGCACTAGAGAGAGTTAGGAAAGGAAAGCCTGGGGGGAAACTAATGTTCAGTGTGCTTCGTCCCAAATATTAACCAGGCGCTTCCGGCTCTAAACCTGCTGATGGTAGCCACTTCTAGACAGACAGAGGGAGGATGCACCCCAATCCTCCATGGACAACACTGCCCTACTTGTGCGTAGGTGACCCCTATGTGTTCTACATGGACCTAACATTCACCATTGTTATTTATGAGCTTGCAAAGGTGTCCTTTTGCAGGGAGACCATGTGCCACCTGTTTTAGCAGTAGGTTAAAGTACAGTGCAATGTGTTCTGCAAAGGTGAAATTGGAGTTGCCTGAGTGGAGTTAACCTACTCGGCAAAATGGGATACAAGTTTTAAACTAGGCTGCAAGCTTTCAAGGTAGCTGCTAGCTGTTAGACTCTAACAGCATATTTACTGGACTAATTTTGAGTTTCTATGGGGAGCACTTTCTAATACCAAAATATTATATACATAACAAAGTAAGACTACAGATGAAATGCTCAACAAAATTTAACATTGTTGCAACAAGTGTTGCCACCTGTCCATCAACCACTTAGACCACTGTGTTGCTCTGCTTTAAAGGGATAGTTCAACATTTTGGGAAACAGAAACACGCTTATATGTACTCTTGCCGAGAGTTTGATGATTAAGTTAAGTCAGGTAAAAAATATGGTGCGATAAGGTTTTTGCACCTCTGGCTTTATAAAACCAGGTGGGCTTTAGCATGATTCAGGTGCAGGAGAGACAACAGAGACCTTTGCTGGGACACCTTGAGCAATCCCTTACTGCTGATTCTTTTATTTTCCTATTTAGGCTAGCAGTCAAGTAGAGAATTAAGGATATAATCAGAACTGAAGATAGCCATCTGTACTGTATATGCGATTAAAAGTAGAGGATATGGGTTTAGGCAATTTCCTTATTAAGTGCTGTTACGCTGAATAAGGGCCCTTGGGGTTTATTATCTGTTCTTTAAAATTCATGACATTGAGGAGAACTACAGCAAAGACCAACATCAGTCAGCAGTTGCGACAGTCTCAGTATGGCCAAGAATGCACTGGGGTGGAGGATATTACTGAATTCATCCTCATGGAAGTTGAAGCAGCTTTCAGAAAATATTCTGCTTTCTTCCTCCCCATTTAATGATCTTGAAGTGCATTTATTTAAGCATTCTCTTTGTTGTGCTTGTAGTCCAGAGGTACACGATTATACTGGTTGCACATGCACACACACATAGATCCCTGCACAGGCAAAGAGTACACACACGCACACACACACACACACACACACACACACACACAATAAAAGCAGATATGGTCAATGGACTCTGAGTGAACTTTTGCACCACTTCAAAGCATCAAGGTTGGGCAGAGGACTCTGTTTCCCATAATGACGAGGAGATAGTTAATCTAGCATCAACGCCTGGCTTCTCATGAGGAAACACAATGATTCATGGAGGTGTGAAGGGGTCTTCAATATGCATACAGACACACACTCTCTCGCTCTCTTTCTGTGTATCTCTGCCCCTCTTTTTTCTTCCTTCCTCCATGGTGATATAGACACATCACAGAGAGCGCTTGAATGAAAGGGGCGACATCGATTTCTAATAGGTAACTTTCTGGATCAGCATGGGGCTTGGCCTATGTCACGTCTGTGCTTCGGTCAAGGACACCATGTGTGGGAGCATCAACTGGACCTGTCTCTCTCGGCCAGGCACCAAATGAACCGCCTCAGCAGGGCAGAGGGATCAGAGAGCAGTGGGAGTCTCCTTTCATCTCTTGGGGATTAGCACTCCCATAGGAGAGAAGTATGTGTGTGTGTATGTGTGTTGTGTAACACTCTAGGAGAAGTATCTACCTTTCAGCCACAGGCTACACACTTCCTGTTTCTGCTGCATGCTGAGAATCCCCCCAAGGCCACAAATATATGAGGCTCCATAGGCAAGAGAGAGATGAAGGAGAATACATCCTCCTTGGGCAAGTTTTCTTAAAATAAACATGAAACTCTGGTTGTGTGCTCTTTCCTCACATTCAACAGTGACGGTTAGAGGCTGACTTACTCCACTGTTGGTTGATTATATTTAAAATATTCAGCGTGTAAAAACACTGTTCAAAGCTACCGTTATGTTCAAGAGGGAACCAATTTGTATGAAGCAGGGAACACCGTAAAAGTAACACAAGAAATGTTGACATGTGCTGGAGAGTGCCGTCCTTGGTAATTCTAGTACAGGCATTAAACATAGATGGAAACAGTGAAAGCTTCACTGGACTGTATCCACCCACTTCTACTGAAGCATTAGCACCATGGGGGAAAAGGTGAGACAAATGTGGCGTTCCATTTACCTCAGAAGTCGGAGCTTGGAATGATGTCACACCTGTGTTGACGCCGTTCTAGTTGACTGTATTAACAAGTCCACAGACAGCAGTTGGACAGCACTTTGTGTACGAACATTTCTGAGTCACAAGTACACAGAAGTGCTAATAAACAGTAAAAACTACAGCTTTCACTAACTGTTGATACCCCGACAGCCATCTTGGATCATGAAGTCGGGGTAGTGCAGTTCTCCCGACATCCCAAGTCAGAAATCCAACTTAAGGGGGCGTTCCCTTTGAAATTTCTGTCTTTGAACTCGGAAATGCCGACTTCCCATGTCAAATGGAACGCATGAAAGGGGCAAAGCCATCTGGGAAACAGGATCGCGTGACAACCTGGACTATCATCCACTTCACACTAAACAACAACTTTAGTGTCGCTGCTGCACACAAGCGCACAGCAGCACAGAGGTCAGAAAAAACCTGCTACACAAGTACATTCAATACTCACTTCCTCCCTTTTATGATATACCTCCTTCTATATCTTTACTCTCTCTCTGTGTACACAGCCCATTCTTACTTCCTTCATTAATTTCTGACACACTGCCTCACACTGATGGCAACTCGTCACACACAGTCCGGAGAGAGTATCTGTGTGTCTCACCTTGCGCAGACTTGCTCTTTTATTGATATCACTACTAAGAATAAGAATGACTCCTGCTGCGCTCTGTGTCCTGGATACCAAGAACAACCTCTCAGCTCTAACTCTTCAAAGCTGCCTGTCTGCACATATCGAGGTACTTAGTCTCACCATGGAGGCAATTTAGCAAGATTTATGTCCAATTACAACCGTCCAAATGTGAATACATCATATCATATTGCCCATTTACTGAATAAAAATTGGACAGCTTGCATTTGGTCTTATGTGAATGAATGATCCTCTCGGTTCTGACGACAGTGTTGTTTTCTAATTATGTTTTCTCACTCTATAGATTACCTACTGTGAATATGACACCATATTCACAACTGTCTGCCTCTGTAATAACACCAGAGTCCACTTTCAGACAGTTAAAAAGCACGGCCCACCCAACCATGTTCTTTTTAAAAAGAGACCTGGCCCGGCCACCGCTGAATGCCCTGGCACAGCCATCCACCTGCAGTGTGCCCGCCATGCCAGCCTAGGCCAGGACACAAGGCCCTGGGCAGCGAGCAGCGGGCAGCTCATAAATGAATAATGGCAGTCACATTAACATTCGGTGGTAGGGCATGCTAAGGGCAAGAAGGAGGGGTACCCTGGGAGCGCAGGCGCTCTCTCTGTCTTATAAAACAGCAGCTGATTAATGTTTGATTCTAGCTGGCCTCATTCTTCCGTTAGCACAGTGCAGAGCTAATCCACAGAGTGGGCGAAAGCGAGACTGATGGAGCTGTAAGAGTGGGGTGAAGAAAAACAGTTTGTACAGGTGCTGTTTGGAAAGGTTGAGCCAGCAATATGCTGTCTTTCCTATAGCCCTAAAATGAAAAATATCACTGGTGTGGAACAGTTCAATCAATTCAAAATGAATTGGGGCACTGATACGATTGGGCATGAAAATGATGATGAAGGATGAGGAAAGGACAACGACAGGGTGAGTCAAAAATATGGGCTGCTTTACAAGAAAAATACAGCTTACAAAACTTTAACAACTACAACAGGTTAGTAGTGATAACTTTTTATCCTTTTTTTTTTCTTTCCGTTTAGCTTTTTGCTGTTCCACAACATATCTGGCTTAACATAAGGACGTTTAATAAAAAACAAAAACTCATTACAAAAACGAATTACCTAATGAATAACACAATCTGTACCAACACATGTCGGCCTCTAGTATGAGGGTGGTAAATCAACTGATAACTACTCAGTGCAGTGTTGTCTTGCACTGTTGAGTGGAAAGCAAAAAGAGCTAATTATTTTTACTACACAATAATAATAATAATAATAATAATAATAATAATATAATTTCTATTTGATGGCTTTAATAGTTAGCAGACACGGCAGAGTCTACAGCCATGCTAGTGGCTCTGTGAGGATGTACGTAATAACTGTGCTGCTTTGAGCTAAATACTAAAATGCAGGTGTAATGTTTGCCATGTTCACTATCTTAGTGTAGTGTTCTAGCATGCCAACATCTGACTCAAAATCACAAATGTAAACCTCATCGTGGAGCAATACGAGAAGTCAGGAGATCACAAAAGTCATTATAGGATTCATCCTCTGAGGATCATGAATCATACCAATCTACCTAATAGTTGTTGAAATATTTCATCCGCAGAGCCAAAACATTAGCATGTTTATATAGCATCAGAGTGACAACATTAACTATTGAATATGAAGCTGAATTTACCTCGATCACATACAAACTACAGCTGAATGGAAAAGGTTCTGTATTTTTAAGTATTCATTAAAAAAAGGGCACCCTGTATGAAGCATTGTGCAGCTGGTCACATCCAGTGTGACATGAGTCTCTGAGGATCCCCAGTGGCAGATCTTTATCTTTAATTCTTCTATTCATTAAATGCCATTGGCCATATGCTGCCCTGCGTGCCTGACTCACAGTTATTTATTTATTTTTGGATGATGAGGGAGAAAATTGTAACAGGAAAGTGACTCTGACAGTTGCTCGACAAGGGAGCAGAGGAAATTAGAGTTTGTCATAGGTGAGAAAAATACGCCTCTTCATACTTCACAGAAAACACTCATTTCATTTTTCTTTCCCAGGGAGAATACTTTACTGAGTGTTTCACAGTTCAGTTCTTCTGTCTCCATAAAAATGAGTGGTAATACTTTGCATTGCATTACATTGTAGTCCTGGAGCTATTTCAGTCTAAGCCCTAAAGATCAAAAAAGAACATCCTGTACTTGGTGGCCTTACTATTATAACAAAAGAGAGTTGATGTATATTAACTAAACATATAGTACTGACTCTCATAGCCAGACATGATATATTCAGAAACTAAAACCCCTACAGCATTTTTCTGGGATTGTAGGTACACTTTTAATTACTGTGTAAAAAACAGAACTTTACAATTTTAACATCATTTGCTCGCTGTATAAATTGTTAAAATTTATTTTGTTAATGTACACCCGTTAACAAAATACCTGGATTGTCCTTAACTGTAACATTATCATTATTACATTTTTCAACTTTTAGTGGTATGTGCTGTCAAGTAGATGTGCAATAATTACACAACAGTGGTAAGTTGTTAATGGAAAAAGGTCCAGTGAGACTGGATGTGCTCTACATATCAAATCTGCCCCTAAATGTCCAGTGCAACAGCGAAGAAGTGAGTCACAGAGTTTAAATGATATTAATGTGTCAAGTTAGGGTCGATTAACGTAATTTGGTAACATAGAGGGAAGTGCATTTAGAGTAAACGTCAAGGAGCAGGAACTCAGCAGGTTTTGTCAGCTAGGATGTTGACATGCACTGCAGGAAGTCAGCTCCAGCAGTAATCTTATAGAAGTGACAGATTAGTATAACATAAAATTCTTGGCATGCATACTCACACACACAGACACACTCACACACACACACACCCAACTCAAATGCAACATGCACGCTCATTTGCACACACACAGAATTCAGCATATCCTCACAGGAGCAAAGTTATCTGTGCATGAAAGAAAACACTGAGATGTAGTTGTGATTGACAGGCAAATCGTTCTTACTGAAATACCAATTTGACAAAGAAAAGCACCAAATGCAAGAGTTAAAAGCCAGCCACTGAAATCGTCTCAGTTTACTTCACATGAAGACAAACTTAAGTATTTTGCGCTCCTTTGAGAACTAAGAATCTGAGGTGAAATGTGTGCAAAAATATCAGCCTTTTTTTTTTTCAAAACGAAGGAAACTTAATGCTCTTGGTGCCAATCATGGGCATACCTCTTTGAGGGCCAGGCCTCATGCAAACATCAGCTCCGTAGCACATTATAATTCCACCCCAGATCTTGAAGAATGTCACAGTTCCAAAGCTGCCCTCGCTCCAGCGCGCAGCTCTGCCAGGGAGGGGAAAAGGGGGTAATAAAAACTGCTCGCCTTTTTGTTCAAGAGACATTGTAATTTAACTGTTGGTAGCACACAGCGGCAATTGGTTTTAATAATGGTCTCTACACTCTAATTTGTGTAGGGATTTGCCCAGACCAGCCTTGTCTCACAGGCCCTTAATGCTTCTGTGCCATCTAGCCTCGTCGCTGAGAGAAGGGATGGATGTGCCTGAGAGTATAGGGCAGAGGAGAGAGGAGAGAGATATAAAGAGATGGAGGGAGAGCTGGAGACGGAAAAGCCTCCCACAGCGGGAGGTGATGATGGAATGGAGAAATGCTAAAGTGCGCTTTGCCATTTCCTGTTCCTCATAATCTCACATAATGTTGGTATAATTAACCTCAGGAAATGTGGCTTCATTAGTCCCAGCTCGGGTGTTAAAATGAAGTGTGAACTAATTGGTGAAGTATACACCATGGCTGAAATAATAAAGGTTCAGTATAGAGATGTAAGCAGGGACCTATGCAGAAATAGAAAGCCTTCCAGAAGTTTGACAAAAAAGACAATGCTTAGTTTTTCTGATGCTTTATATCAGGATGAAAAGTGTCAGCATGTGCTCTTTTAACTGAAGCAGGCAGGATAAAAGGTAAAGTGACCACAGGTGATGTAAAATCCCACTGCAGAGTAAAGTGATCTGACTGTGAAGAAAAGCTTATATTGTATAGTTTGTATTATCTATTTCTCTGTGTGTATGCTCTGGACCTCAGCACAAAGCTATGAGGCCAAAATACATGCGTCAAAACAGCCACCCCTATTATAATCTATGTACAACCCCCAGGGTGCGAATTAGTCAGTGACAGCCGGGGGGGTCAACTTTTTTTCCCGGTCAAAAGAGGAAACCCAGTACAGCGCAGGCTCCAGTGAACTAAAATCTTACAAAGCTTACAATATCCTTGCTTATTTAACTAATGTGTGCAGTCTGTAGATGATGATAAATCAAATTCATTACACCAGTTGATGGGTGCCCCATACCCACGACAACTTTTGTAGTCAGAGGTCACCAAGTATTCTAGAGCAAAACTGCCAGAAAGTCAGATACACAACAGCAAACAGAAATTACATAGTTATAATGAAATGATAGGGTGGGCTCTCAGCTAGCTAACATCAGATAGCTCATTTTAAGTGAAAGAAATGCTAATTACGAAACTCTGAAGGTGGGAAAGTTAAGTGTATTAAAGCAGCTGGATAGCTAACTACTGACATTAACTTACAGTGTCTCTATTAGCGTATGATGTACCGTACTGGAGCAGCTGCTGCTGCGAGTGATGTGGACAGACAGACGTTCAACTAACACCAATGTTAGAAAATGGTAAGGTCCATTTTAGGGGTGTCAAGAATCTTAAATATAAGGCATGAGTATGGAATTTTTTTTTTAATATTTACAATTAGAAGTAAGAAAGACCCCCCTGAACTGTTGGTTTTGCCTCTTTTGGGGGGGGTCCAAGTCTTAACTAGGGGTCAGACCCTCCCAATCCCCCCCGTAATTCGAATCATGACAACCCCCACATTGTGTTGGTGTTCAATGACGCGCCGCCCCTTGAAAAAGCTGATTCATACTTTTATACAATGTTGGCCCAACTACAGACATTATTTACAAAGTTACTGCTTGCTTTTCAATGTAGTTTGAACTATTTCTTTGGTGCCTGTATATAAAAGGTAAACATTTAAAAAAAAAAAATAAACCCCACTCGCTCCCATGGCAGGTGGAGTTCCTCTCATCACCTCTTGCTGTTGCTGTCATGTGTGTAGAACAATGGATGAGGAAAGACTAATCTGTTCGAGTTGTCCGCACCTTGCTGATAATTTATCACTGATGATTAACCAATCAAATAATTTTGTACCGTTTTTAAATAGCCAGCTACTTGAAATAGACCTGCGAGAAACCACGACATGCATGCAGTTGTCGGCACGGCATGCACGCAAAACTCTATACAAGACCGATGGATGGCAGGTGAGAGAAAGAGAGAGAAAAGGGTCAACAAAAAAACCTCAGTTTAGCAGAAAATTTACAGTGTAAGTTGAATGAATAGAGACTGCAGCTCTGCAGCTTCTCAAGATTAAAGCGGAGGCACCATGTGTTACCCACCCCCACCCCCGGCTCGCCATGCACAAAATCACAAATGATTCTATCAGTCGACCATAGGCAGGATTTGACGATTCTGATTCGACTATGTAAGTCCTTAGTTGGGGACAGCCCTAATATATATATATATATATAAATATACTTGAGTTGTTTCAATAGTTTTTGGAAGATGGTGTGCAAAAATTCTCCACAGAACAAGATCTCATGTTTCCGCTGTTCTTCTGCAGGTTTGACAGCATTTTTGAGGAAAAGTTTGAAAATTTGGAATGGTAAGTCTTAAATTGGGTAGAAAATAGGAGCTCCTCACTGGAGACAGGCTGCCATCTTTATGGTTGTTTGTTTCCTTCTTTGCTGCTTTCTCTCTTTGCACATACTTTTCCACAAACCATCTGCCATACAGGTCCTGGGCGACTTCACTTCAAGAGCGCTTAGTGGCTGTCTTCATCAGCTCAAGATCTGCTACAGGAAAACAGCTTTAATTGGAACTGAGGGGGAAGAGAAGCAGAAGGGGTCGCACGCCTCACCACATTTTATAGATAAATGCTTGCCAATGATCAAGAATTGCCTTTCTCCCAGCTTCTCCTTGGCAAAGGCATTTAATGCCAACATCTTCACATAGGTCCTTTTTTTAACATGATCCATTTTGTCTATGTAAAACACTGATTAAATTATTCCCTCTTCAATGGAACACATGTTCAAATTAGCACCAGTAAGGCAAGCTCTGAAACTACATCCCTTAGTTCACTTGGAGCAATAGCTCTCAGGTTCCATGCAGCTAAATCAACCTGTCCAGCTAAAATTGCCAACTGTAATATTTCACGATGACCTGTCAATATCCCTGCGCCTTGAATTTGCCCTACTAAGCACTATGCTCTGCAGCTAAAAAGACTGAAACAGCTATGTGAGAGCACTGCGTTCAGGAACTTGCTATACATGTGAAAAGGAAACCCTACAGAGTGCATCCAACAGGGCAGTCTGATCCATTCCAGCAGGCAATTATGCCATTTTACCAAGGCCACTAAGAAAGCTTCACTACAATTAGGCCGACAGAAATGGCCTCTCTGACACATCAGACGAAACCAGTGATGTTTTCCCTCCCCTTTTCTTCTCTTTGCACTGTCAGGGTTCTTCCCTGCTTGTGTTGTCTCAGAAGAGCTTTGAGACATTAGCTTCTGTTTTTGCGCTAGCTTTTGAGACATTTCACAGCCCATTAGCTGCTCTTTCAGCCCCAACCACTACTCAAAACCAGTGAAAGAGAGAACGGGTAGGAGAGATAAAGACAGAGTGAGACTATACATAAAGTATTTCAGGTATATCTAGTGCGAGGTATTGTTAGTTTGGAGTGAGATTCGGTATTGGAGGTCGGTTCATTTTAGGCCTTCTGTGTCATATCTCACCGCAGGGGTCTGGGTCATGACCATTTAATCCTGCATGCCGCAGCCACATGTACGTGTAGATGAAAAGCCAAGTCAATAACCATGCTCAAATCAGTGTGATCAGGATACTTGCCAACCAGACATGATAGCCTTAATTTGACCAACCTAACCATGTATTGGGAGTCTTCCCCCCAGAATCTATGTGTCAAAACCTGAGACTGTATTTCTTTTAATTCTTGAGAATGTATGGAATATTTTAGGCTAGTTCATATAAGCAAGAGCATAGGTTTCCTTTAGCAACGGAGGAGCGACTTCTTTAAAGGGGGGCTCCCCCAGCAAATTTTTAGCTTTAAACACTTTTGCAATTTCCTGCATTCTGGTGAAATTTTCTGCACCGATTCCTGCCTTTTCTGCAATCAATTTATGGTGGAAATGTTTTTTCCTAGGATATGTCAACGGAAACACAAAACTCAGGAAGCAGGTGACAATTTAAAATATAACATATACCAGAATATAATTTCAAGCATTCTGTATTTCTTTTTCTTTCATGATATAGTCTTCCCCCTTTTGTGTCTTAATTAAGGTAAGTTCCTCTTTAAGTATGGCATCTTTTCACCTCAAGGATTTCGTTACTCTCACGCTCAATGCCTGAGAGTTGGCACCTCTGAATACAATCTTCAGTTAAAGCAACTCATGTCAGCCCGCTACATTACGTTAGCTTAGCTTAGCATGGATAGAAGAAGCATCGTAAAGCGACTATCCTGGCTCTGTCCAACAGTTCTAAAGCTCACTAATGAACACAATACATGTTGTTTGTTTAATCTGTAGCAAAAAGAGAGGATGCGGTTTTACCGAGGTTAGTGTTTAACTATTTCTTGGATGGGGCACAGTGCCTTTCTGGAGGCTTGTCATTTTTGATGCAGATTAGATACAATTAATATGTGAGCTTTAGAGATGCTGGTATGTAGATTTTGGGACCTTTGGACTGAGCCTGGCCAATTTTCCACAATTTCCAGTCTCTATGCTAAACTAAAATAAGCTAACCGGCTGCTTGCTGTAGCTACATAGTTAACAGACAGGGGCGACTGTGGCTCAGGAGGTAGAGCGGGTTGCCCGTTAATCAGAAGGTTGGTTCAATCCTCGGCTCCTCCAGGCTGCATGTCACCCAAGTGTCCTTGGGCAAGATACTGAACCCCGAATTGCCCCTGGTGGCTGTTCCACCAGTGTATGAATGTGTGTGAATGTTAGTTTCTGTTTGAGCACTTAGTGTATGAATGTGCGTGAATGGTGAATGCAGATGTAGTGTGAAAGGGATTTGAGCGGTCGAAAAGACTAGAAAGGCGCAATGCAAATACAGAGCATTTACATGAGAGTGTATGGTATCTATCTTATCATCTAACTCCTCGAAAAAAAAGAAAACGTGTATTTCCCAAAATGTCGAGCTATTGCTGTTAATATGTTTTGGCATTTAGAGGAATACTGATTTCAGAAATTGTATTACTGAAATGAAAGTAACTGCAGGGAGATACAATTTAGCTTTGTTAATTTGACCATAAAAAGACATATGGTACACTAGATGCTAAACTGTACTGTCTCTAATATAATCTCTGTTGCTTTTAGCAAAAAAAAGAATGCAGGAAACAGTTTGTGAGCGCACACAACCAGTAGAGATCAGAGCTGAAAGCCAGTGGTCAGAATATTGTAGCTTAATCAGCAGTACATGCACCGTCTGGTTTACACTTTGCCGATGTGCATTGCGGTTTGGTCAGGACAGAGTTAAGCTGGTTTCCAGTGCAGTTGATGGGGTTGAACAATCTGCACGGCTGGCAGAAAAACCATAATCAATCCGGAGACTATAGATAAGGGCCCTAAAACCAGCCAAGCACAGCGTTTTCTCTTATCGCAATTACACCTTGCCCTCCTGCCTCAGGTACAGCCAATTAAGCTAGGAGAGGATGCGCCGGCAGCCACTTCACATTGAGGAGGCCCATCAGACGACTCCAAATACCCCCCATCACTGCAGAGGGGGGCAGGGAGGAGCTTGTTAACCACAGGAAGACGCAGGGATGCACTGTTTTATACTGCAGGTATACGGTTTGTTTATCTTCTTCTAAAAATGCAGATGTATGGAATTGAATGGCGTGAATGATTTATGCTCTGGTGAGTGAAAAGCGGTCTACTGGACAGCTGCCTGCTGGCTGCATTTCATAAAAGGACCAAGGGCACATAGACCTTGCCCTAACACTGCCTCCTTTCACTCTCTCATCTGCTTTTTAATTCATTCATTACTTAACTCTTCTTTTCCTACCTTTCATTGTGGAACATAATTCACATTATGTGACTACTCAGCAGTACAGAAAAGGAAAGGATGTGTGGGAGAAGAGTGAACTCATGTGTGTGTTTTAATGTGAGAGAGGGAGGGTGTTTAAGAAAGGCAGATATGAGGTCAAAATCAAGGATAACACTTGGGATGAATACAAATCTTTGCCTGTTGTGACTTCCTATTCTCTTCTCTTTGTTCAAGCCTAACTGCAATGAAAAAAAAGTGCCATACTGCGTCTAACTTGGCAATGAAAAATTGATCACACAGGCTTCACTGTGCTCGTATCGCCGTCTCCTCCACCAACAAATGGGGGTTAACCAGGCATACAAAAATAAACCTCAAGTGCTTGATCTGAACCACAACTTTACACTTCTGTTCCCTTTCGCCACTTTGAGGTTTCAAAGACCAGACACTCAGCATGTGGTGTTATGTCTACACTGTGTGATGCCACCACACCAATTTAGCTCAACAATTTTGCCTCAAAGCATCATCCTTCATGGAGCAGAGAGCAAGTTCAGCAAGATCACTTTTTGTATCGGTGTCATACTGAAACTCACCAACACGCAGTGGTAACATCTATAAGCACAAAAGGCAGCGTTATAGAGGAATAGTGGCAGATACAGTGCTGCTTACAGGGCAAACCAGATATCTGGCCAGAGCACACACACACACAAACACATGCAAAATAAACCTAAGATATAAACAAAGCCAGCACTGCAGATGAATTCTCTATTTCAACCGGTTTGATGAAGTGATTAAAGTGCTCCTCCAAGCACAGGAAGCCATTAATAACAGCACGACAGAGGGGAGTCAAATTCAAAATAAAATGAAAAGAGAGGCTGCCTCAGTGGGGGAATCCATCTACTCTCTATTTAGACTACATGGGGATGCGTACCACTAAAGCTGGAATGAGACAAAGTGAAAAAGATACTCCTTATTGGCTCTTTATTGAATACTATTGGAGTCAAAAGGGGGTAAATTGACTAAGTAGGTCGAGGCAAAACGCATGCAGGGAAAATATGTTAAATTCAAATTCTGATTGGCCACATGGGTCTGTGGATGCTGCTTTCATAATTGCCTTCGCTTAATGTTTTTTCTCCTCATTTCAACATTTGCCGTGACATGCAATGTGATGCAGAGGAAAATAGCTGCCTGGTCAACAGCCAATCCGCTGTTGCTGCCACTGAGACTAACATCTGAGGTGGTTCCTTCCATACCAACACAAACAGCCAATCCGCTGTTGCTGGCACGCACTTATGGCTCTAAATCAAGGAAGTGTGCGGCTGCAGTACTTACCACGTTCACTGGACAAGGTGGTATCTGTCACCGAGAGAGAAAGCAAGGGGGAGAAAGAAGGCAAAGGGAGAAGAGAGAGAAGATGATGATTAGAACATAATAGGCTTCAGTAAAAGTGGCACTGCAATACTAAAGTCACCATTAAATAAGAGAACAAAACAGATCAATTTCCGAGGATTAATGGAAAGTCACAGGCAATAGCCAGACAGTGACACATACAGACCGTAGGGCTACTTTTGGAGAAAATTTGCTGTCGCAACTGCGTAGTCGCTCACATTTGTCTCTGTCTATTATCCAGGCAGCAACATTTAACCAGAATACAGTTTGTTTTCTTTCTTATACTTCTTGTCATTGCCTCAAGCAGTGGGATACATCATTATCTTCAAACACTTGTTGGGATGTCTATATTGCTCTTGTGCTCACTCAATGAAAAACAAGAGAATTGCGGGATATTGCAAATGCACATCACACACTTATGTACATTTTCGTGGGAGGAATTTATTCAGACCTTGGCGCCACAGCTGGGTGACAGAAAGAGGAGAGGCAGCCATAGAGGCTCTTGACGGCTCTCTCCTGGTTGCATGTCCTTCTCATGTCCTCCAGCAGAGCTTTTGAGTGAGCTTTGATCAGAAGCAATCTCCATGGCTCACTTTTTAATTTATTGCTTATATTTTTAATCTAGAAAGCCTTGAAGCTGACTGACAGAATACCAACTCTGATTAGATTCAATTGGTTTCTTAATTGTAGGTTTCAGGACATCCTACTTAAGCATGAATAACCACATCCCAGTGTGGAAAATAATTAAATAAATAAAATGATTAAGGAGAAGCTTTGTATCAAAAACTAAATGAAAAGATTTTACACTAGTCACTTGAACTTTGCTTTCTCACAAAATGATTTTGTGAGAAATACTGAGAATAATCAAATTGTCCGAGTTTTTAGCCACACTAGTGGTCTTGCTCTAGGGAGACCACTAGTGTGGTCTAGGATGAACCATTCTGATTCCCCCTGACTTTCCACCTAGCGCCACTATCACATTAATATTTGTGGCTTTGAGTGAAATGTTGCAACAACTATTTGCCATGACATTTGGTGTATACACTGATATTTCCCTTACCACTTTGGTGATATCTTAACTTTTCATCTGGTGCCATCACTAGATCAAACTTTTGGTTTATGACTAAATACCTGCAAAACCAATGACATTCCCATCAGCTTCAGCTGTTTTGTGTTTAGTGCTAATAAGCAAATTATAGCACGATAACATACTAAACTAATTTAAACATGGTAAACAATCTAGTTTCAATCAGTGGATTTGATGAAGAGATTGTTGCGGTGATAGATGATACACATCTTCAAATTACGCCAAATGGAAACATGCAACACCCTGCGACCCTGTACGCAGGATAAGCGGTTGACGATGGATGGATGGATGGAAACCTGCAACATATGAGACATATGGGGAAATGGTTGCCTCAAAGCTGTCATGAATAGTTTCTAAGTTTTGACAGACTGTATTTATAGTAAAGCTGACATAATGGCAACATGCCAAAACTCTCAGTTTGCAGCTGCATTTATGTTAAGCCTAAACTGGCTGTTGGATGGAGCCGTGCTAAATCACATTTTCCTCTTCTGACTTGTCTTAGTTGCATGTTGAAATCATGAAATAATGTACAACTTGAAAAGTGGCTAAAAATGCTTACCTTCAACATATATTCCTTTGGTATTTCATGATCAACATTAACCAAATTATCAATAGATATCAATATGTGTTGATAAGAGATTGGGTTGGACTACTAACCAATTATAAGAGTCTGTTGTAAGGTCTTAGAAGTGTAAGAGCCTGTAAGCTTGTTCTGCTAGTGTCTTATTACAATTAAAATTCCTACCCTGTTTGAATAGATGTCTCCACTAAATTGATTGAGTAAAACAGATTCTCAAACATTCTTTATTTTTCAGTGTGTAATATATTTATCTTCTAGTTTTCTGTGTGATTGCAGTGCAAAGTTGTAGAATCGATGGCCGATTTGGTAGTGGTCTGATCAAAATGCTTAAATGCCAATGAGTTGTGCTTTTTTTCCCACTCATGTCTCATAAATCCATTCAAGTTCATCTCAGAATCTCTGTAACATTTTGACTTGTTTACAAAAAGCAAACATATCACTATCTAAATGAGAGTTTTGCGCGTAGACAGCCCAACCGTCTCCATTCCTCCTCTCCATGTATAAAGGCACCCTACTCTATCCCAACAGAACTTCGCTCCGCACATGTTCAATTATTCATCTCCCTCTGTCAAGAATTCAGCCTTGCTAGCACTTGCCAGTATCCCCCACAAATTGGCAGACAGGCTTCTATTTGGCATATGGTGCAGAGCAGGGCTGCTTTTCCTTCTCTCTTCAGTTGGCCTGTTAGCACTCCCGAGGAGCACAGTAACACACACTGGCATGCACACTCACAAACACACACACACACACACACACACACACACACACGCTTGGTCGCAAATACACGTACACCTTTCAATGATAGAACACGTCTGTTAGTTTTGTAAGACCAGTGAGTTGCTGGGCATTCGTCCACACCTTCTTTGCAACAGGTTTCAAGGTTTTCAACACTGTACATGCTGTAATAGCCAAATCAGCAACAGCCCAATACTCACAATACTGGAAAATGCCTGATTTGGTGTTAATGACACATTTGCTGCTAATGTGAACACTTTTCTAGTGAGTTCAGTATTCCATTAATGGCTTTGCCCATCTACACGGGTGTTTTCATATCTTCAGGGTAATTAGACCTCTTTTCTGGGTGAGGTTGGGAGAAGCTATGCTAGCACTTTGTTGAGATCACCAAACTTTGGGAAGAATAAAAAATTGGTGTATAATTTACCGACCTGACAGTTGCAACAACTCTAAAGGAGGGTCAAGGGGATGCCAATAAAGCCCAGTGTTCTTACCCACATCGTCCTGAGAAGAGGTGTAATCAGGCAGATTAACTTAAATCTCCTGTGTGGGTGTACCACAGATGTGTAGGTGTTTAACAACTTTAGTGTCATTAATATAGGCCCTTTAAATTGCAACATTCTGACATGTCACAGTAGGAGAATAACAAAATCAATGATGGCTAAATTTCCATTTTCAGTTTAATAGAAGCCGACATTGGTAACATTTTCATTTTCCTACTAAGTCAAAATGTCTACTGTAAAAAGGCCAGTTTTCAGAGATATATATGTAAGATCTCAATGGTATACTTATGGATGGACCTGTTTACCCAGGTTGACTTTGGGGGTAGAACAGTGAAATTAAATTTTGTCATCCAAAATAACACTTAGAATTATTTAATTTTATTTAGCTTTTTTAGCTTTTTTGCATTCTGATGTTTTTCAATGACAATCTTCCATCTTATTTTTTTTAATGCTGTCAGTTTTTTTTACCAGTGTAAGTCATTTTCACTGTTTTGGCATGGAAAGGAGGGGTCTGACAGGAGGGACAAGGAGAGCGTGATTTATATACAATCTGCATACTAAGGAGAGCATGTCACAGTTCATCTGTTATCTTTAGCAGTCATTATCACAAAGAATTATGATGGTTTTTACTGTATATAATAATAAATATCATTATTATAGATTATCTTCTGCAAGTTATTCATTGGGTTGCAACATCTGAGGTGAAACACAGAAACACAGTAATTAGCTGAAAACCAGGAGATCCACTGATATCTAATATATACAGTAGAGTTAATTAAGTTAATTAAGTTGTATAGAGATAATTTAGACATGCCACCACAGTTTCATTCAGGTTGTGCACTGACTAAAATAAGACAGAGACAGAAAAATTAATACCATGTAAGCCCTAAAATGACTTTTATTGTCAATGTTGTTTATATATTTAAACAATAGTAAATTAGCAGCACTGAAACAGATCTGTGGCCTGTCACAGCGACAACCTTGTGCTTCTTTGCTCTCCAGTGAATAAATCAAAATTTCTTGTCTGGACCACACTATACATTTTCTTTTATATTTATCCAACAAATTTCACTGAGGTTTTTTTTTATAATGTTGACCACTGCTGTGAAAAGAATCAGTCAAAGCAAGTGATGATGCAGACTCCCACATATTACAAACTCAACCGAAAGGTCACAGTTATTCATTTCCTTCATCAATGAAGGAAGAAAACATTTTGAGCTCTCACAAAGCACCAAACTACATCCGCATTGTCTGATAACCTTTCTCTCTGCTCTTGGCCAGAGAACCTTATAGTCATCTTATTATTTTGAATTGTCAATGTGTCTAGTATTTCTACATAAAATCACTTAAATTCATGTACATATGGATCTTATTAAAATACTCAAAAAGTGTTTTACTTACTTAGTTGTTATACTCCCAAAGGAAAAAAAAGTCTAAAGACATGCATTTGCTGACAGGCAGTTAAAATGTTCATAACATCCCAACAACTTGTTACATCTCACACACACACTACTACCTGCCATGTGAGCGAGTGTGGAGTGATGTGAGGATGTCTGTTTGCAGACAGATGCGTCCTTATGCCAAATGTTCTTGTTGCCCTTGTGATGACTAATAACCAGAAAGCATTTTCAGCTAATAAATAATACATTTAAGTCTAATCAAATTGAACAAATGAGTATGTCTAGAAAACTATTAATCAGAGTGCAAACGTGTATTTACAAATATAACACTGGCACAAACAATCAATTATTCATAAAGTGAATGCTGGGTAAGTGGGCTTCTTCCCGGGTGAGATGCTGCCATAATTGGAGTGGGACTACAGGAGTGCCGGCTGGTGCTGGTGTGTGTGTGTGTGTGTGTATGTGCCTATGAGAGGAGGTGCATGCGTGGCTCTGCCATCTTTGTGCTCACACACATGCACAAATACTTCTCCCCATGCGCCAAACTACCCCCAAACACGACAAGAGCAGGCAGAGTCGGCTCATTACTGCCTAATGAGTTGTCTGATTAGTGCCGAATATAAAAGCCTTATTGTCAAGCGCTGTATGTTTATTTTGATTAATTATTGTACTAAAGTGACTGAACGGAAGCACAATGACATGGAGCATTAACGTTTTGTGATAATAGGGCCCTTGTGGAGCGAGCAATCCTATATTCAACCGTCAGTGCAACACATTAACCATGGCCACTGCCCGAAGAGTTTTTACATTAGACTAGCAGATATGTGTGTTTAAATTGCGTTCTCACCAATTCGACCTTTAACTCCACATGATAAGATTAGGACTCCCTAATCCATGGTCCTGCAGACACCGACGCCCAGTGATGACCAGCAGCCTGCCCTCAGACAGGTAGCTGAAACTGAAGAGACTTAATCCTTGAAAACACTCAGTGAGTCTTCTCTTTGTCTTTTATCTCAGTGAGATTTGTTCACAAAATAATAGGCAGCATGTATACAAAACCGGGATGGAATATATTTAAAACATGTGCAAAACTCAATTTGTTCCACTGGATGTGTTTGTGTGCCTGTTGATAATGATTAGCATTTACATAAATACATCTTAATAAATAAAAGCAGTATGAGTAATGAGTACCACACTCATTACATGACTTAAAGCTTTTATCAAGTATGAATCAAATGATAATGTGTGATGTTCACAAAGTAGCTTGTAGTGACCAACCCACAGGGAATTATCACCCGTTTCTGTAGTTACCCTCAGCTCTAAAAAGCATTTCAGCATCTTTCAGCTCATTGTTTTGGTTTTACGACCCAGACATCTGTATTTTTTGTTTCACTCTCATCGCTCTCATCAGCATTGTTTCCAGATGTGGCAGGTAGCTGTTCTGAGTGAAAAAGCTTTAACAGCCCAGTGTCAAGTTTTTTTCCTCTGAATTTTTTCTGGGTAGAAGTATAAAGTAGCATTACACGATAATACTCAAGTACAGTACCTCAAAATTCTACCACCACTGCTGCTGCAAATGTGACGAATGAATGAACAGAATGAAACAGCATAAAGTTTTAAAAGGCGAGAGCCAGGGGAGCACCAGATGCACAAACAGACTTGTTGAGTGTTTAGGCTGCCAGAATGTTTGTGGGTGCTGCTGTTTGTGATTCAAACAGAGACGTGCTTTTGGAGATGCCACGTGATGACCACTTGTCTTTCACTACTAGGATTTTTCAGCAATATCTGAATGTTTTCTGCTGCAGAATATGGGGTGATTAATGATATCAGCCAGCACATTGGGGAATATGTGTCTTCCTCACAACTGTTCTGTCCACTAGGAAAGTTTAGCAGCAGTGCAGTCAAACCTGACAACTTTTTATCTGACTTATTTTTATAATAATTATTCACTTTCATCCATCAGCTAAACATGTTTCCAGTTCAAAAGGAATACCTAATTAGTTAAGTTTAATACAGTGTACATGCTTTGAAACACAATTTGTTGTTAAGATGAGATCTGTAACTACTTAGACTAATGTTGCATGAATAAGCGTGCACATAGTCAAAAGTAGACATCTTTTCAGTGTATCTTCTCTAATGCACTCTGTCTCATGTCTCTCAATATATACATTTTTACTGAGCCAAAGACCAAATGAAGGTAATCCAAGGGATGAATGCCAAAATGTTATTAATAGTAAAACATTTGATTCTATGCCTATGAACAACACTAATTTTCTTTCCCATACTTTGCCTCTTTCTCTCTTACTCTGCAGCTCTCCTGTCCGTGAGCAGAATGCTATTGGTATCGTCAGAGGAGGGACTGTATTGCCTGGCCTGTTGCTCTTTACACGCTTTAAATCAGAGGTAATGGGGCACTTCAGGAGACTGCTGTTACACATCCAACTGCCAATACACCGTAATCACTAAAGGCCCCTTTTCTTCAGAGATAAGCATTTCTTATGTGCACCGCACTCAAAACTACAAGGGTGCACTGGGGATGTATTGACGATAACTTAGTGAAGAGAACTTTGAGATTTAATGCGTTTTGACATCATCGCCTTAGTTACAGACAAGCAGCGGGTCTGGGTGAGATTTCATTCTGTTAACACTGGAGAAACATGTAGCACACGTTCACACATCACGTGTACACTCACTCTTCACGTGTCTCTACAGATCTTTACCATATTGTGTATGAGAAAAAGCTGCAAACAGATCAAGAGGTTAATGCAGGATCCTCAGGAGGTGCTAACTTCTAAATGTTCTCTATCAGAGAGCCTGTCAGGAGCTCATTCACTAATTTCCCCAGCTGGGTGTGAGTGAAGACAAAAAGCTATGGTTTCATCCCTTCCAATAACCTGGTTCATAATAGAATCTATCCAAATGGGCAGTAGCTGCTTTTCTGACTGTTTGAAAAATTTGAGTCCGAGATATGAGGATTACTTAACACGTTCAGAGTTGGGTTTGTGATTTAAAAAGCATTCTTTGTTTTTCAGCTTGGCTTTCAAGAATTGTCAATTGCATCTGCTATTGTGTTCTGAGAAACAAAAGACTCAGTAACTCAATAAAATCACTGGTGGGAATACAAACAAGACGAGAAAACAACTCTGTCTTTATTCATCTGAAAGGACAAATAGCAAAAAAAAAAACAGAGTATGGGACAGAATACAGAGTTTTGGTTTTAATCTAATACTTAGAGGTAAGTGGTGCAGACATAAAGAATAATCATTTGTTACATAAATTCTTACTCAGAAAAGTAATAATATAGCTGAGTGAAACTAAACACCAAACATGACTCATTGATGAAAATTACACTGTCATAACCTGTTCACACGAGAGGAGGTCGAGGGGATGTCAGCAACAACAGCTTAGCCTTCTTGGACTGTGCTGTACACATTAAAGAGGACAGGAGCCCATAAATGGAAGTATACAAGAAACCCACACACGCAAAGACTAATATTTACTCTTTGATTCTCACCATCCTAGGGAGCAAAAACTAAGGGCAATCAGAGACCTGCACCACCAAGCTGATAACATACCAACAAGTGCCCAAGCTCGAGAGAAGAAGCATAATCACCTGAAGGAGGCACTTAAAGCTTGTTGATACCCAAACTGGAGCTTTGTGAAAGCCACTAGATCCAGGATGAACCCCAGCAATATGGGTGATAAGGAAAAGAAGAGCAAACGCAACAAAACTGGTCCACCCTAAAGACCGCACACCTAAACACAAGAAAAGCAATCTTGTGAATGCTGTCCAATGCAGTTAGGAATGCACAGGATTGTGTATCGGGGAAACAAACAACCTGTACACAAATGCATGGCTCAACACAGAAGGGCACCTCAGGTCAAGACTCAGCAGTTTACCTACATTTGAAGGTCAAGGGACAATCCTACGATGACAAACATGTACATATTTTGGACAGGGAGGACACATGGTTCAAAAGAAAGAGGCCATTCACTCCAGCTCGGAGAGACCATCACTAAACAGAGGAGGAGGGTTAACAATGCCAACGACGGTCATTCAGACTTGGCCTCAAGTAAAGAAGCCCCTCGGATGCAAGGTGACACGTCTTCAAGTATATTGATTTTAACCATCCTTGGATCTCATTACCTCTAGAATTTTCCCACCAGTGCCTGTTTTTTTTGTGACTAAGCTTGGCTTCTGCCTTCTCACTTCTCTTCATAAAGTCAGGTCACTACATACAACTGTCTTAGCTTTCATTTATTGTCAACATGTACATGTTCAGTGAAATGCTTGTGCCCCGGGCCGCTCATCCTCTCATCCAATCAGTCATGTTGTGCTGAGTGCTTGCATCAATGTATGCTGTTGGACTCTATGTAAAATGGATATGGCTTGTTTCTAGCTATTTGTATTTTGTCCTAGCTAACATTAAAGCACATTCCCTAGAGGCAAAATGCATTTAATGGGGTGACTCAACCTTAATGTTAATGCACTGTAGGTAGCAGCCGATTAATTTTTGTTGCCCAGTAGGTGGTTTCATTTCAGCATGTAAACATCTTATGTCTAAGGACGTTTGGCATTTGCGGGTACCCACTGGCATACATTTATATGCTGGCTACCCATGCACGTTTGTCAAGTCAAAGCCAGCAATTTCAACCTCTGCCTGACAATTAATTCCAAATTACTATGCATGTACAACGCTCACTCAGACACACACACTCAACACCAAACCACTATGAATCACAATGTGTAATGCTGAGTTTTCTCTGAATGCAGGTTCCCAATATGCAGAAACAGACACAGAGGCAAAGGGGGGAGGGGGGCAGGGGTCCCTGCTGTGATGAACTGGTGCTGACACAGCCAGATGTTTAGTTAAAATGCAGAGCCCCAATGTGGGATGGAGGGAGGAGCTGACATGCACTTCGGGGGCTTTAGGCAGCTGCCTTGTATCTCTGTAGGCAGAGTGCGTGTATGCTTTATCTCATGTGATTTGCATTCGGCTGAGTGTGCGTGTTTGTGTGTGTGTTTGCAATCACCTGGCAATTGAGAGTAAAAGTAAGGACAATAAATTTCAGATGTGTGCCCATGCCTCGATGTCTGTGTGTGAAGAGTGGCACATTGAGCATATGCCTGAACAAAGGTCTCCTGTCGCAGTTTCCTCTCTGTGGACTATGGCAGAGCTGGAGGGCGATAGATTGCACAAGTTCGCACCATTCACAGTCATACTGCGCTAACACACACACACACGCACAAACTGCTGACTCAATGCTTCCACTAGCATGCAGAATCTGACGCTGCTATTTGGTGGAGCGCAAATATCCAAATGGCAGAGCTTCTGCAAATATAATGAAGTAAGAGGCGGCGTTGAAGAAGCAATCAGCCATGTCTTGTGGATGTGATCACATTACCAACCGACGGCATCAACAGCCTGTCATCCCCATCATCATCATCATCATCGCTACTATCACCATCTTCATTAACATCATCTCTGTCACCGTGTTCCTGCTGGCTCATTTGAGCATGCTACAGTGACGATGGAGTCAGTGACAGAATGACAAGCGATGGACTGTAATGTATTAAATGTGTTGTTCAAAAATAACTTGAAAAAATAAAAATAAAGCTGCAGGGGTAGGCAGGTGGCGGGTGATGGGCTAAGACACACATACATTCTCACTTTTTTTTCTCCCTCTCACTTTCTCTTCCTCCCCCCCGTCCTCCTCTATCAAAACTAATCTTGTTTCCCAGTAGCTTGAATTAAATAAATGAATAAATGTCTGTCGTTACGACCAGTGAAGGATGGCAGAGGGCCTGGGGAGATCAAGTCGGGTAGGCTCAGGAGGACAGAAGGTGCTTAGTTAGACTAAGACTGGATCCACCAAGGCTGAGGGGGAGGTGAAGCAGATGAAGGGCAGAAGTGGACACTGATGAAGGGGCTTCTCAGCTTCTCTCTGTCCTCCACTTCTGTCACTTGCCACATGTATTGGAGAAAATTTGAGGGGAAAAAATGAGTGAAAATAGCAGCTAAACTGTTATGATGAGAGAAGAGGAGAGATTGCACCTCTGCAGCAGCCAGGCAGTCTCTTACCATTTGCTCTGTGTCAGCTCATCACTCCCTCCACCGCAACTCCCTGCAACCTAATTTAACCATTAAGCCAACAAGGAGCACTGCTGCCTGCTCACCAAGCAACCAAACCACCTCAGCTCATTCATATCATCTGGCCTCTATTGACAACCAGCAGCTAACAGGTACTGTGGCGTATTTCACATCCACCTGGGACTCATCCTCGCAGTCATATCTGTCCAACATGTGACTATTAGGAGGCGGCTAAAGGCTGCCATCAATCCCTTAGGTGTCTATGTGATCATTCCCAAATGGGAATACTTCACTGCTAGTCTTAGCTAACCTGCCGCACTATTTTAACAATCTCCCTTGGGACTGTTAGGGGTCTATTATGTGTCTGCTGGAGGAGCTGTACAGTACATTATTAGATGCATGCCGACATGGAGACACTGTATCGTCAATGCCCCTGAAGTGTGTTCTGAAGCAGGTTGTTTGGCTCTGATTCCTAAGAAAAGTGGGCCAGAAAAAGGCCACAGAACCCTCAAACTGACCCTGTGTGCTGATTTGCTTCCCGGAGACATGAAAAGAAGATGACAGACTGGGAGACTCGCTACAACTGGTTGTCAAACTGGTCCATTCAGACATCCTCTGAAAAGACCTGTGAGAGCATTTTGACAGGTGGAGGCACATGAACGGCTGTCATCAAGCCTTTTTCCTGAAGAAAAACTGGCGAAATGAAGTCAGACTTGCAGCATCGCACCAGCCACACTCTTTCACATATGCCTCTCTAATCTTCCAAAATGTCAATGGTCCATAAATGTCATGGTTCTATAAATAAAGCAGAAATGTCATTGATGTTGTATTTGTGGAACAAAATACTTTGTTTAATGCCAATGAACATCTAGCATGCATTCAACTAGGTTTAAGTCTAGAAAAAAATTATATCTGTACAACAAACATGGATTACAAAACACCTTTATGAATGAACAGCTGATGGAATCTGACAGTAATTCATAAATGCTTCTGTGTCCAAACCCTGAACATCTTCAAAGTGAAAAGGGGGTCTTCGAGACTGGCTATCTATCACTCGTGTGACGGACCACCGTCAGTTGAGTATGCGCTGTGACTGCCATACCAAGAGCCTGGCTCTTTGGCGTTGCGGTCAAGTTGGATGTTTGGTACCCCGTAGACAGGATTCGGGTCTGTACAGCATTTCTCATTGGAAGTATTTATCCATTTCTACACCAATCATGAACCATTTTTAGCCTTTTAACTGTGAATTATGATTTCTCCCTGAAGGCTGTTACTTTTGTAATGGATGGAGCATTGGGGTGGGGGTCCTGCACAGACTGGAGTTGCCGTAACTATCCAAGGTACTAATCCTCTGAACAGTAACATTAAGAGAAAAGAAGAAATCAGATATCAACTTTTTCCCTCTAAAATCATATTTATGTTCACTGCAAGTTGCTATTAGATGAGTTTCACAAGTTCCCAGTGATGTATTTGTACTGATTATTTTACCAAGAGAAGCTTTGATCACAAGCTCACTCATCTAAGATGTTGTTCATTCCACGTGGGTTGATAAAGTGACACTGTCTTACATGTACATTAAATTAATAACCAGATTTGCCATTGTGAGCACAGTCACCACTAAAGGTTGGTCCTCCCCATGGACAAATTAGGTAATCAACACTTTATAACAGTTTATATTACATTTCATATGGGGAGTCATTATTCTTTGATCATTCTTGTAAACAAACACAAGTAGGTTTACTTTCTAGTGTTTCTCATCAAAATGTATTGTGTGTATCTTTGAAGCCCAACAGGTGTGATAAATGGATTTTGAACATCTGCAGAGCTTTTTTTAAAAATAAATTTAAAACCTGCTTTGGTTACATCCTTTCCGTCTGCAGTCTGGCTGCAATTTCAATCAATCAATCTTTATTTTTACAGCAGCTTTCATACAGGTTAGCGCAGCTCAAACTTCTTCACAGATGACCGACAAACTGATAGTAAGACAGAAAAATTATAACCGAGTGAAACAATAAGTACATTTAAATAAAACAGATTAAATATATTTAAAAGACAAAAACAAAAAAATCGATGAGGGATATAAAAACATAATAATAATAATAATGAAAAATAACAAATAAAATAAAATAGAATAAAATGTTACAGTTAATAATAAAACATGCCTACAAACTATTCTGAATTTTATATCACATCACTAGTGTGTATATGTGTGCATCCTCCTCATGCACATTGCTCCATAGTGCCACCAGTGTCCAAAACTCCTAGTGCTTGCTTCGTAACATGCCATGCTAGTATTGTGTTTTCGCAGTTTAATTACACCCACTGTCTCTGATGCTTAGTTGCACCCACTGACGTTGAGCCTGACAGACCTCACATAACGACTAATCATTTAAGTTTCAGCAAAGGAGCTGCAAAGAAACGCACCAACTGGAAGTCTCTAAACAGCATGAGGCACCACAAATGAGATCCCTCTGATATATCTGATCTGTCTTTCTTCAACTCAACAAATTTCCTCCATTCTATAAGCTTTCTATCTCCCTTTGCTCTCAGTGTCTCAGTTATGTTCCATATGTGCTGTATTTGCATTTTTATGAGATGACAATTGACTTGAACAACAAACACAATAAAAGTGCTACGCAATTATGCCCTCTACTAAAGCCCACATAGGGAGCAGATGCTTGCATTCGTATGTCATGCTGTCATCTGTCTGCATAACCTCAGTGAGAAGAGCTTTTCAATAAAACCACCCTCTGTGGAGCAAATACAAATGCACTGTATTATGGGTGGCAGGAAAGCAGTAAAATTCCATCATCTTCCCAATTCAGTCTTGTATAGTACCTATAAACTACAATCTGATCTATTCCAGTACAACTGCAGAAACTGTCGTTAGGAGAAATACAGCTGTCATCGTGTGGCTCTTGAGTGACACTTGCACACACTTGGATATAAAAGCTCTACTTTTTATTTGATACACATCTTTATTTAATGTTCACCATGCAGCACTGGTGCTCCATTGTTCTGCCCCTCAGAGAATTTGTTGGAAAAATCTAAGTTTTGCTTTCTTTTCTGTGTTCAGGAGTGACAACAAAGATAGAAAGCACCCTAGCGAATACTAACAGGAGTTTGTCTGCTCCCATGTCTATTTACTTGCTGTTCTACATTTCAGAAAACACTGAGTAGACTGAGGTGTGGAGGCACTGATGAATACTGTGGGGCTCCTTCAGTAGCTACAAGTGTCAAATCTTTAAAATTTTATAAATTTCAGCCAAGCAAACTTCAATCATCTGACTTTGTTTGTCTGGGAACGAATTAGCAGTTGCGCAGGGTCATGCATTTTCCTTAGATTGCTGGCTAGCTGTACACAGACATTTATGCGTCAACACAGGACAAACTAAGGCAGACAAACAACAGCTACAGCCCATCTAATAACAGTGGGGCTTATCAACCACCGCTGCCTCCTCTAATTTTCATCAGTTTTGACAAGCCCATTAAATGAATCTGGGACCAGAAATAAACATGTTTTTGTTGAGCTGAAGTGGCAGGCAGTGATCACACCTCCCACTGTTGGGGAGCGACATACGACGACTTTTAATTAAAAAAGCGGCACCCGTGCACAACAGCCTGGACACGATAAACAGGACTTTTGCCTCCAGCACACGAACTCGTGCGAGGGTGCTAGGACAAAGTAGGATCCACATTACTGGTGTTGATGATCATTAACACAGATGCTGGAATATTCTGGAAGATTCATGGTGTGAGTGTTGGCAGAGAGATCACAGAGCAATCCTTCCTCTAAGCTTGATCTAATAGTAATGAGTTTTACTATCCGTCTCCTTGAGTATATTAGTTGTGTCGTTACAAGGACCGAATACATGATAAGAGGACAGTCGACTTTTCTATTTTTTGTTTCCGCATTGCTCAGTCGTTCCGCATCCCACCCTCATCATCAAATATGAAAAGGAAAACTGTATCTTTTCGCCACAGTTCGTAACATGTCACATCTCCAGTCTTGCAGTATGTTATCTTAAACAGGCCCTGTGGGAAGCACTCTTCAAATTCAAATAAAATAGGGATACACTAGAGCAGCCTTTAGATTCCTCAGTGGACTGCCCGGGACAACAGGGTTTCGGTGAAGGCAACGTCAGCGCTCAGGGCTATTGACGGCCAACACCTATTTTTCTCAGGATGACATCTTTATCAGCGGGCATTGTCATCCACTGGAAAAACACAAAGAGACTGCCCGCCTGTCACCAGCACAAAAATCAGTTTCCATGACAACGCCAGTCTCCAAACTTCTAAGTCATTTCTGTCACAGAGGCTGTCATAAGGTGAGCTATCATTACTTTTTCCCATCTTCATCTTGCTTCTGCTGCTTTTAGTTAGACTTTTTTGCCTCCCATTGAGTTGTCTTGTACTATTACTGCCCCCATCATTCTTCTCACGCTTTGTCTCCGCCTTTCTCTCATTTTCCTTTCTTCGATAGCTATTTATTTCTCAAATTCGCACCCCTGGGTTAAGAATAGAAACATAAGTGAAGAAATAGAGGCACTGACATCCAAACGACTACAAGTTAAGTTTCTATTTTCCCAAAGGCGAGAAGCAGGTTCAGGACTTGAGATTTTTCTTCTGCATTACTGAGTGAGTAATGAATACAATGGTTGTCATGCAAACATTTGTTCTGCACTACACTGGACTTGCTCTGGACTCTGCATCTCTGAGATTTTTTGGAGAGGTCTATAAGATCATTTCTTCTCATCTGTTTGCCAGGGGTGCCTCCTACTCATCGAAGATGCATAGAAGAAACATAATACCTGGAAAGTGTTTGTGTGAAATGATATGAAAAAGAAGAAGAAGGGGGCAAGAAGGGAGTTGAAGGTCCTTGGGCAAATATTCTTTTATTTTTTCACTATCCTTATTTGCCCTGCTCTGAGTAAATGTCAGACTGTGCTGGGAGCAGGAACAGCTTATTATAAAAATCTGAACCTGAAGCATCTCGCCGCCTCTATGCCAAAATGCACTAAAAGCAAAATATGGAGAATAAGCTCCAGTCGGATATGTATGCAGTGCCGTAAGTGCATATTCCTTCAGTTGAGTCTTTACATTGACAGTCTACCTAACCATGAGCAGGGCAGAGGCTGTTGCCCAGTACCAAACCTTCAATTACAATCACTTGTGTCTTGTACGATGAAATGATTCATTACCACTGCAGCATGAAAGAACATAATCTGGCCCGCTCCCAGCTTTTCCCTGTAGAAGTGATTTGTGATCGCTTCTGAAGATAGACTGTGCATTCAATCAACAATGCAGCTTTCAGCTTTCAGGCCACCCTGCTGAAAGGCTTGAGGGATACAAGAGATCAATCGAGATACATTAATTACTACGCTGCCAAATGGGAATTCTGCGTGGCCAGGGTAACTATATAAATACAAAACTGCATGGCAGCCCACATAAATGATACTGAAGCTAATATCTGCACTGCCACAAACATGGTCCAAGGTACTCGCCCATGACAAGCCAGGATCATTTGCTGCACCACTAACATTAAGAAATACCCACTGGGTTGATCCAGAGGAGCAGCTGGTTGCAGCAGAGACAAAAGTGAAGTGTTTCTGCAGCAATGCTTGGATATTGAAGCCAATCAAGTAAAAAAATAATGTCAGCTTGCCAGGGAGGTTTGTGTCTCATTAATGTGAGTGCAACTCATACAAATTCATGATATGAAAGCAATTAAGACAAGAAGTAAGCGTGATGAAAACAAGAGAAGAAAGGGCAGATATGATGAGCTGCTGTGGCACTTATCGCCACCGTCCACTCCCCCTCAGCTTGTTCCACTGAGTCCACAGCGAGGCCGGGCTGCAAACGCACTTCCTCCTGGCACACTCATCTATAACAAGAGTAACAGTGAGCCTGCTGCTCTGCCTGCCTGGGGGCTACATTTGCAACAACACTAATATCATACCGGCAACCAATGAATTCCTAAAGAGTACAATCAAGGGAGAAACAACCCCTGCCGCTCACATCGCCCTGGCACTTGCCTCCCTTCCTGCTACTTAAGCAAGCAATATTCCAAGTTGTTGTTTTGCTTCCATCAAATTTTCCATTAAAAGTGGCATTTCATCTAAATCAAGCCCTTGGGGTGGGAACCCAGACAAAAACTAAAGGACGTGAGGGATGGGGAAATTCTCACGTACAGTTTCATGCACGAGCAGCAAGTCTGTGCACATAGGCCTGTGTACGCCTCTAGCACCTAACTGACTCCATAATCATGGAGAGTGCCATTATTTGTAACCATCAGAGCAACATCAAAGCAATTACATGTGTCTCTGCATTCAGTTTGGTTATTAAAGCAAACAGCACGGCCATTTATCTGATATGTGTAAACATCACAGCTTTCTCTTCTTCTCTGTCTCCTCTTATGCTGCCGGCTTCACACCACTGAAACAAAATTCATAACTATCCCAAAACAAGGTGTGTATGTGGCTGGGTGACTTCATTGCGGCTCACAAGAAATGTGAAATAGGCCCCATTCTGCTCTCACTGCATGTGAATCATTGTTCACTTGTCACATTGCCACTGGAGTGAGAGACTGAGAGAGACACCAAAGACGAGAGGAAATGAGTGTAGGCAAGGAGGTAGGGGAATAGAATGAGTAACAGCTCTTGACCAAACACTCCTCTTTTAGGAGGATTGAGTCTGGGAAATATTCGTCCCCTCAGGCATCCAGTCGCATATTTCGCTGGGAATTATCGAGGTCCGAGGTCTTTTAACAGTCGAGAACAGGCTGAACACCCCTGGAGACCACACCACATTTTCCACCAGAAATGAAAAACTAAGACATAATATCAATACTGTACGGATAGCCACACACTTCAAAAAAGTGGGAAGCAGTCTTGCCTTGAAGCACACCAACTGGATTTAAGTGCCAGCTCCTGTTATTTCCTCACGTTTGTAGGGTCCCTGCAACATCTGATATCAGTTAAGAAGAGTGCTTGACGCACTCCTTGAAAAAAATATTATTTCTTGACAAATGTAACTTTGTGGCAATCTGCCCGACTCCTCTGTCTATCCATTTTTTTCTATACCTACCTATTCTCAGAATTGGCAGTCTGTCACAGATAGACTTACACATTTACACTTGTATTCACACAAACAGACAGTGTCTGGTCTCAATTTTCCCAGATAACACATTTTTGGACTGTGAAAGGAAACAAAAGCATGTGAGGCAAACACAAGCAGAGCATGTAGGACAAAATTACTTGAATACTTTTTGGCCTCTTGGGGGCAGCAGAACCAGCTGTAAACACAACACTGACATGTTTGGTGCGTTTGACTTCATGTGGCGTCACCATGTCACATGAGATTAAAACCTTGTGGGAGCAAGGCGCCTGCAGTTGCTTTTCGGCGGCTGCAGCATTTGCAAAAGTAAAGTCATTGTTTTAAACTCGCAGTAAGCTCACACACACTATGGGAAGTAGAATGTGTCCGACCTGATGGCAGTGTTTTTACCCCTGCAGTCGCCAGCAGCTCACATTTGACTATCAAGTCATCTGCAGTCATCTCGAATGCACCTATTATCACCTTATAAAGTAGACATGGTGAACGTCATGGCAAACAGTTGCCTTTTTGCACATCCAGCAGACACAATGGGCTTTGTCCATGGACAAACTGCAAGTTGTACAGAATGCAGCTGCAAGACTTTTGTCAAAGACCAACAGGAGATCACACATTACACCTGTGCTTAAGGCTCTTCATTGGCTTCCAGTTGTTTTTAGAGTGCATTTTAAAATTTTAACCATTACTTACAGAGCCTTGCATGGTCAAGCTCCCTTTTACATCCTGAATATATTGCACGCACCCACTTCTGGTCGCTCTCTGAGGTCTTCAGGCCAAGACCTTTTAACTGTTCCCAGAACACGTTTTTAAACAAGAGGTAATCGTGCTTTCTATGTAGTGGCTCCAAGGCTCTGGAACTCTCTTCCTTTAGCCTTGAGAGCATTGGACTCAATGGTTTTGTATTTTTTTGTTGTTTTTATTTGTTTCATTTTATTCTATTTTTCCTGTGAAGCGTTTTGTGACCCCTCTTGTCTGTGAAGGGTGCTATATAAATAAAGTTTACTTACTTACTTACAAATCAATCCTGATAAAAAAAGAAGGCTCATGATATTGCTACTCGACACATAAAATGGATCACATACTTTATATGAGTGAATCATTGTGTTGTGCCACCATAGCACCATACAGTATTATTTCATTCTCAGTAAACGCTATCCTGAGCACTCAGTCTTTGTACTGTAATACAAAGTTTAGTTTACGTCATTGCACAGTCTGCAGTGCGTAAGTCACACCTATGCATCTTTGAAACTATATAGAGACTGTGTTAAGAACCACTGGGGCGCTCATTCACACATCTGTCGTGACCTTTACCTTCTACCTTAATGAGATTTCCATCGATTCACTTTCACAGAAAAAAATTAATCAATCGGAAACTATCAAAAATTGACACCCCTGAATGCACCAACGGTTGTGTCTCCAATGAGTCAATTGCAGGTATAATGAAACATCTTATAAAACAGCCTGGTAATGGTGCGTGTGTGTGCGCGAACGTGTGCGTGTGCGTGTGTGTATCTGTGCATCTGTGCATGTGTTTGAGCGTTGGGATGTTGTCTCCATGTGTTTTTTCAAAGGAGAGGATTTGTGGAGAGAAGAAGGCTGAACTCTTAACCTGCCTAAAAATAATTAAATTGGCTAATTAGCCTAATCTTCACATGGTTCATTACAGTTTGGGTGGGTTACAGGTGCAGGAGGAGGAGGATCAATAGAAGTTCAAGTTCAAGCAAGTTGTGTTTATCCCAAAGAACTTCATAGAGAGAAAAAAAAAAAGAGAGAAAATAGTTAGAATAGAAAAACAAACTAGATCACACAAATTAAACACCAAGGCACGGCAAAATAAGTTGTGAATCTAATCTTGTCAGCGATAACCAGAAGCACAACAGAAAAAGTCAGGGGAAATGGAGGTTTAGCGTATAGAGGCTCTCTAATGCCCCTTTATTAATTAAAGGATGCGTCAGCATATTCACGGATGACAGCAGATATAAAACTAAATGCTCTTCATCAATTACTCTCCCACCAGAGCAGATACATACTATTTTTCTCCTTTTAATGTGTTCCGGATTATATCTCAGAAAGTGAACTGATAGTATGCACTGATGTGTTTGTATGTGTAGTATGTGGAAGTGCATCTACAAGGAAGTCCCAGTGCTTCACAGTATCCAGCTGTGTGTGTGAGTGTCTGATTAGACAAACAAAGGAATATTTTGGAAGGCAAACAAGTGGGAGCTTGGCAATTAGGTGTTTCAATTCTACTGATTGGGAATGACAGGGGCAACGCACTGCATTGAGCCTCACATAGACACACACACACACACACACACACACACACACACATACATAGCAGAGAACACTGCTTCATTTACTGCAATCCCAAATTGGATCTGATAAGCAATTAATGGTGTAATTGGCCGTTGGAGAGGTTGTCTTCTCCCTGGAGTCTTGCTGGTTCCACTGGGTGGTGAAGTGGAGAGGGAAGGATGTGTTACGGATAGTTACTGATTTAAAACTCTGCAACTTGCTCCGTTGGGCTCTTCACGCTGTGTGTGATGACAACCTGTCTACAGCAGGTTGCAGGTCTGGGGCAAATTCCCAGAGATTCACCATCACCTATAGCACTTTCTCACACACAGGCTCACCTGCCTCCTCCGATGCTGTGTCACAGAACCACACATTCACACATGAGCTCTCTTTGTGTCTCTCTCACATTATGAGACAAAAAAAACACTCCTCAAACAGGAGTAAATAGTTCATTAGGTGGGGACTATTTTCAGTTTGTGCACTAGTGAGTAGCGTGCTGGTGTGTTATGGGGGAAGAAGAACACCCAGTGCAACTGTGAGGCTCATTGATGTGTTTGTAATGTGTGTTTTGGACAACAATGGAGTTTTATGGTACAGAGGAATTAGCTTTGGCTTTACAGACTATACTTGTCAGTAGGAAACATTTATTGTTGTGGGATTTGTTGACAATAAGAAAAATATTAAATACCACCAGTCTTATCCTTTCACATTGAAAATGGTAAAGCATAACAGTATCCACCAGTGATGGTCTATTTAGATTGTGTTTCTTCTTAATATCCTCTGTTAACAATATTAATAATAAAAAAGAAGGATTTTTGTGGCCTCTTCTCTCCAAAGCTGTCAGTAACAGAATCTTTCAGAAATATGGCAATAATCAAATCAGTTCTGTTCTGCTTCCTGTGTCATGGCCAAAACATAAGAACTGATGATTGATGAAAAGCGAGCCTCAACATTCCCAGCAACACTGGACCATACATCCATCCTGGGGCATTGTTAATGGAATTGACCTTGTAATAACCCCACCGCCCTTTTCCTATTTTTTTCCTTTTATTACTTCTGTCCCCACCTCCTCTAATCCCCCAGAAAAAACTGTCTTTTCAGAATAGGAAAAAATTAATAAATTACCAAAACCACAGATGTTACCCCCTGCTGCAGCCATGCTATATTCAAATGAGTCAGCAGAATTATGCACAGTTCATTATTAATCTATACAGAGTCACCAGGCGCTGCACTAACAGGGAGAAATGTTTCTTCTCTAAGCATAGAGGAGCCATTAGTTTCACACATGCTTCTTCTCACTCTTTCCCAATGTAATAAGGTGCTCTGTCCCTCATCAAATCTCTTACACACACACACACACACACACACACACACACACACACACACACACACACACACACATTTGAACATGTGTGCTCACATAATATGCACTGTATGGAAGCTTACCCACACCCTGCTGTCCATCCATGGGGAGATGCACATTGATGGACAAATTCAGTCCCTGGTAAGTAAATAGTACACACTGTAGATAGAAAATAGGTTGTGTTGGTGATATTTTCGGATGTAAAGGTGAGTTACTACACAAGTCTGTGCCTTATTGCACTGTAAGTCTCGTCATTGGACATTTATTTGTCCAGCAAAAACAATGGCACAACAAATTGATCAAAGAGCTACACATCCTGCTCAATCCAATAACCAGATATGTGGAACCCTCTCACTACTTAACTGGATCCCGGTGATGTTTCGTGACTGGCCACAGCTGTGACAGAAAGAATGGCCACACTGCAATAAGACTATATATGCAACTCTGTCTGTTTCATGTTTTCTGGAGGTGCTCTCCACAGAAACAGCAACATGATGCATACTTGATGTGCAGAACAAATTCCCTTTAGCCCGTGGCATGTCAACCGTATCTCCCTGGAGAAAAAAGGAGAGGGAACGTCACAGTCTGGACTGGCAAAGAGAGAGAAGACACAAGAAGCACGAAACAAAAGAGAGGGAGAGAGAGAGAGAGAGCATTGCAAGGTAGAGCTCTGCTTTCCAGCGGAGACATTTGACCACTTTGCTTTGATGTCCTTTATACAGGTTTTTTCTTTCTATAGAATTCCCTGCTGCATGTTCTCTGTAAGCTGAACCACCCACAGGTGTGCTGCCTGCGTGTAAACCATGCACAATAGGAAATCTTCAAAGCTCAGCTGAATTTGCCTTTCACATTTACAAAAATGTAACAAAATATGTCTCCCCAGGAGAGCTTCTGTGAGCTTGTATTACACTATGAGCAACAGCAGGGAGGATGCTGAGCTAAGGAGTGGTAGAAATGTGATTTTGAATGAATAAATATTTGTCTATCTTGTGTTGTTAAAAATCATTTGTATGCTTTGCTGGGGAGTGACCAGGGCTGGAAATGGGCCGAAACACCCCTCAACAGTATTCCAGGAGTAAAATCTGAGCAGGAACATAATTTTGTTTGGGGATATTCTTGCCCTGAATGTGACCTAACTTTCTGGTTTTTATATTAGTCTCAGTGGTTAAGTTTCACTAGCTGAGAGACTTAACACAGAGCAACAACTGCTCTTAAACAGAGCGTGCCTTTAATACCGCTTGCAGAAAGGCTGGGTGTCTTCAGTTCTTGTTGGTCTAACACAGAGCTAAAAGTGATTATCAATTTCAGGCTAATACCTTAAAGTTGTGTACTATGATCAAAACGTCAATTAGAAATATTCATGTTTTCTTTTAACAGACTAGAGAAGGTCAGGAAGTGGTAAAAATGCTTCTAGTGGAGGTTAACTGGGCTAGTGTGTTTAAAATTCCAAGAAAGCATGAAAATAAAAGTGCATTATTATGCCTGTTATATATTGTGTGTAACAATAGTATTGTTTCATATTTAACTTTACTAATAGTGTCAAGCAGTTGAAATTTTATATTTTAGACTATACTGACACTGACTTATGAGGAAGACAATATGAGCACACGCATTATAGCACGTATGTGTACTTAGTATGTGAAGACGACATCATGAATTATTACTAATAACTAATAAGAAGCCAGTTATGAGATTGATTTTATTTGAAGAACAATGTTCTTAGATCCAGATTGATACTGTACACAAAGCCAGTTTGCTCTCTATCATTTCTGATTTTCTAGATAGTATTCAAGGAAAATTGACAGGCAGGATTTGACAAAGATTGCCGGATTCAAAGCTGCAATGTCATGAGTACACAGCGAGCACTTAATCCCTCTGAGCAACCCGGTCCCTTCCTTCTTCCGCTTTCTGATAATAGTTAAATTTGTGTTAGGAATGCTGATGAGGTATCCCACTGAGGAGGATCTGAGGTTGAGCCTGCCACAGACACCACCTGCTTACATGGCACTGATGCCTAGATTCCCTACTTTTATCCTACATTTTCCCTTTTCTCTCTGTTCTCTTCCCTTTTAAGTCCTATCATAGATTTGCATAGGCCTTGCACTTTTCCAGCATTCCCTTCTGTTTGTTCCTGGTTATCTTTTTCCCAGTATCTCTCTCTGCCTTCCGCTTCCTCTGCACATCTGCCTATTTCTTTATTTCTCTCTCTGCATCCCACTCTCTCTCCTCTTTTTCCTTGTTTTCCAGCCCCTCCCTCCTACCAGACATCTGAGCCAACAATCAATGCCATTTCATTCCGGTGAGGGAACAAATGGAATTCCAGCTGAGAGCGTTGCAGCAGGCGGCGAACAAAGGCTTTGCTGTGACGCCGACTCCCCCTACCTTCCCCTAGCTCTGCAGAAGAGACCTCATCCTGCACCAGGTTACTATCATCTCCTCACACATTCACACACAGGCTCGTTGTACACGGAGGCACACTGTGACCCTTTGCCATTTACAGAATGTGTTAGAAGTTTAACGCTTTTAATGTGATGCAGCGGAAGTTGGAAATGTTAGGTTTACATTTTTTTCTAAGTTGATTCTTGACCTTCATCTTAAGACTTTTGTTTTAACTTACAGAAAATTGAACTTCATCAACATGAAATTCAAGCCAAAAAAACATGACGCTACAGGTATTCTTGCACATCTTGTCATCTCCTCAAGCCTTTAAAAATAGGGATGAAGAGACCACTGATGTCCTGTAGCCTTTGATTTGCTGTTAGCTTAAATAGTATGTCTCTTCTCTACCCATTTTAATGGCACCAGATCTTGTCCTGTACTTCTATAGTGCCTTTCTAGTCTTCCGACAACTCAACTCTACGTCACATTCACCCTTTCACACACATTCATACACTGACACAAACTACTCAGAACAGTAACTACTATTCACACACTGATGGCACAGCAATTTGGGCTTCAGTATCTAGCCCAATGATACTTCAAGTTTAGTAAATGTTTCAGAGTGATTACATCTGTAAAAGTATTGCATTACATTATTATGTTATTCTATCATTCCTTCCATACATTATTTACAAGAGTAGGATTTAATGCAATTGCTATATTATATCTTTATTATATTATAGTTGATATGATTGTTGCATATTAAGGAATGTTTATTGCTAATAATCAGTCAGTGTTAATAATTTTCTATTCCTGCTTTGGCAATGTAGGTTGAGGATCTGTCATGCCAAATAAGCTTATATGAAAAGAGAAAGAGAGAGAGAGAGAGAGAGAGAGAGAGGGAGAGAGAGAGAGAGAGAGTGAGACAGAGACAGAGACAGAGACAGTGAGAGAGAGACAGAGACAGAGACAGAGAGAGAGTGCCTTGGATATACTGAACATACAGTCAGTGTCAGGAGTGGTAGATGGAGATTATTCAGTAGCTGGAAGAATTTCAACAATGCACCTAAGGCCAAAACTGGAAAACAAATGGCATGGCAAGGAAGGGATTTTTGTGCATAGATTGAGAAAATACTAGTGCAGAGATAGCGCAGAGAGACAGCAAGATTATTTGATGGCAAATAACTAAAAATGCTTTAATATATGTTGCCACAAGATGTGACTCATCAACAGAAATGCTTAATGAGAGGAACTGACACATTACCTACCTAGCTGACATCAGCACATTTGCAGGCTGCACAGACAGTATCAGTCAATCTAATTATGGTGTGTTCCTTCACTCTTTACTATAACTAACGTTGTATATCATTGTGATTGACAGTAGCTGACTGTCAATCTTCTTCTTTTTCTTAATTGCCTTGCTCCTTGATTACTGCACCTTGCAAGTCAGACCAGTCCGTGGCTTGTGTCTGTAAGTATGTTAAGGTAGACGAGCCATGCTTTCCTTGCAGTTTTAAAAAAAAAAACAGATATAGCCAACGTTGCACTGCATTGTGCAAGTAGAGAATGTTACCATGAAATTAAATAAGAAACATTTTGCAGTCCTGATTCACTGTTATTACACAGAAACTATCAGGAAGTGTTTCCAGGAAACAAGTCACAGCATTAAACAAGTCATTTGTACCTTGGAACAAAAGGCAATACTGGTAATAACGCATTTTTACTTCCAAGAATTTTCAAGTGATTTTGAAAGTATTTTGTGGAAAGTATAGAATATTGTGACCTACATTACCTCATTATTATCAGGTTATTACCCCATTAATGTCAACATATCATTTTTTTTTTATCCAAATATTGCACAGATTTTATTGTTAGAAGATTACCATATTGTTTGCCTTGTTGCTATCTTCAAATGTGTTTCCCCATTATTCCCCTTTGTTTTTAGTCCCTTATTACCCTGTTACATAAATTTCAATCTAATATTACCCAGATATACTAATTTTTTTTTGTTGTTGCTTTTTTAGATATACCCATTGTAAACACCAAGCTATTACCTGGTTATTAAGTTTGTAATTACACTGTATTACATAATTATTACCTCTTTATTATCAAAATATTACCCCACTATTACCATGTTTGCTCAGTGCTACTGAATTTTCCATGCCAGTTTCTGGTGTGACCAGGCTTTGGTCATATTGTAACCATCAAAAACAAGAAATCTATTCAGATGCTGGAAGAAACATCATGTTGTTTTCAAATACACAGTACTCCATAAATCCCAACCCCAACTTTCACTATTGAACCTCACTATCTGCCAGCTGCATGGGGCTCCCTCAGGCATAGCCCTGCCTGGATGTCTGGCCAGCTGTGGCCATCCCCCTAAGCAAAATGAGAAATAGTGGTAGAGAGGAGGAGGGGAAGAGACTGAGGGAGAAAGGGAGTGTAAGAGAGAGAGGGCGTGAGTGACTGACCAGCTGTGAGAAGCTATTTCCCTCTCTTGTATCACTGCACAATCTATTGATAGCAAACCCGCAAAATAAGAGGAGTACTAGTAAGAGGTTGAACACACCCAAACACATAGTATGTAAACACACACACACACACGCACACATTAAACATACAAAACGCAGGAGAGTGCCGTGTGCTACAGCAAGTGAACAATTCCAAGATGCCCGATATGCCTGAATAAGCACAGTGGGCACGACGGTACTCGGTGGAATTATTAATGAATGCACTGACATTTCTTTTAATCACCATGCCCCGTTAGATGCTGTCCAGCACTGTGGGAGGTGTAACTGAGTGAGAGAGCGAGAGAGAAAAAAAAGTGGTAACTGATAATGAAGAACACAATGCATCAGCATACGGTGTATTGTGAGGGAAGGAAAGAAGAAATAAGTTGGTGATCCCCGAGGGAAAATTCAGCCCTAAGCTACAGCAGCCCAGGAGGTCCTGCTAACATTAACACACATTATACGCTAGGCCAGGCTAACTGCGGGACACCTATCACACACTGTTAGCATCTCTGCTCCTTTTACTCTGTTGATTCGAATTCATAGTAATCTGGATGTAAGGTTTAGGACTAGCTCTATATCAAAGCTGGTTATATTCTCTATGCATGCTAGTATGCTCATCCATATTTAGGGAAACATTTGTATACAGAAGTTTTTTAATATGATTAAAATTTAATTTAATGTGATTCATGCTACTGTATATATGTGCACGTGACGCATATGAATATATTTAAGCTTACATAAAATACATGTAAATGGCCAGCTTCCCAGAGATCTCATTAATAAAAGCCGTTAATGGCATATGCTTCAAATATTTGCATAACATATTACAATGGCCGTAGATTAAGCTGCTCCTTGATTTAAATTAGTCACATTCAGGGATTCAATTAAATCACCATCGTTTTGCATGTTGCATTAAGTGCAATCAACAAGGGGAATGGGAAATTGCATTTCCTTTAACAAAATCTGCATATTACATTGGCACCGATGATGTATTCAGCTCCTTGGCAAAGAATGCGCTTATTAGGTTCCAATTGCTACAGACAGCTGAGAAAACTGTTACTCGCTTCTTTGTGTGTCTAGTTGTTGTGTTTTTCTTGAGAATACATTCTCCAAACACATACAGTACACATTTTGCAGTTATTTATTGGAAGGTAGCATTAAGATGGAGTGATTCTGTTTGCAATTGCAACATCCCTAATAATTATGACATATATTAGCAAATGTTGTCACGTCAAGTCTGGTGCATTCATGGTGTGATTGTGAGATACAGCGGAGCCCTTTACCACATTCAACCAAAAATGTGCACTTAGAAACACATTTGTGAAGCACATTTGTGACTCACATGTAAGTGGTAGGGCAATGTGTCATGCCTTCAAAAATTCTGGCAAGTTTTCCATAAGCTTTTTAATATGCAGTAATGGTGACAGGCAAGCAAAAAGGTTGTCATGTCTGTCTGTCACAACCAATTAAAATCCTCATTCCTTGAAAGAATTTAGGCCCTGAATCCCCAATCACCACCGCCACACCTGTGCTTCTGTTTTGCCTTTAAGCCACACAGTCAGTTAAACGGCACCTATCACTGTACAAAAACTCGACTTTCCTTCGCCCCTCCTCTCCTCTCACTGTCAGCTGGAGTCCACTCTTCACTAACATCACCATCCACAAAATCTGCTTCTCACTATGCCTCATAGACAGCCGAGCTGACATTAAGGCAGATGGATTTTCTCTCAATCCGCTTAAGACATCAGACGCTGAGTGACTTTGTTCCAATTTTTTCAAGAAGCATTTTAATACTGCTGCTTTCATGTCTGAGTGCCTCCCCACTGTTATAGATATTGAGTTGGTAGACTACTGCCTGCCAGGCAGTCAGACATGTAGCAGTTAAGTTCTTCTAAACTCCACCTACCTACTTTAGTCAGATAGTCCTAATAATAAAATGATATCCGGTGATGGATCTCAGGCAGGGGGTTGACTGTGTAGTAGGAGGAATACATCTAATGAGGTACATCTTTACGCAGATGATACTCAGATCTACCTAAGATGTGACCCTCCAAAACACTGTCAGAACACTATCAACTTGCTAAACTGTCTTCATGACGAGAGGATGTTACAAAATGTCCTGCAGCTAAATGCTGATAAAATAGATATCGTAGGTCAATAAAGTGCAAATACATGGTTTGCTGTCCCATTCAATAATTCAGCAATGCAGAAAGAGTTTTTGAAACTTCAGCTTAGACAAATATGTTCAATCAATGGTTCTATCATTCTTTCATCATCTCAGAAATATTTTTAGGATCAGACCATTTCTTTCTGCCAAAAGTCTGGAAACTGTTATTCGTACCTTCATTACTAGTCAGTTAGATTATTGTAATTCCCTGCTCTCTGGCATCAGAAAGAAATCCCTCTCCTGTCTCATTCAAAACTCTGCTGCCAAGGTTTTGACTCAGACTAAGAAACATGATCACACTGAATTCTGGCTTCCTTACACTGGCTACCTGTTACCTAGAATTGATTTCAAATTAGTATTGATCACTTACAAAGCCTTGAGGCCTTGCCCCGTGTCCCTACTTGCTCGCTCAGATCATCAAATTTGTCATTCCTGGTTGTTTCTAGGTCCAAATTCATACTGAAAGGGGATAGAGCCTTTGCAGTTAGGGCTCTGACACTGTGGAATGACCTGCCTGAGGAGATCAGTACTGCAAAGTCTGTCTCGTCTTTTAAATTACTTTAAGGTGCTCAAAGCCTGTGTCCCCCAGCTATGTGGAGTCCTTCACCGTGTCTTCAACCTGAGCCTGAGTCTCTGTAGGGTCCCTCTGGAAGACATCTTGCCTCATTCCTGTGCCAAAGACGCCACGTCCCAGTGACTCCAAGGACTACAGACCTGTGGCACTGACCTCCCACATCATGAAGACCCTGGAGAGACTGGTTCTGGATCAGCTGCGCCCCATGGTCAGCCCTTCTCTGGACCCACTACAGTTCACCTACCAGCCCCGACTGGGAGTTGAGGACGCCATCATTTTCCTGCTCAACTGCATCTACGCCCACCTGGACAAGCCGGCGGGCACAGTGAGGGTCATGTTTTTTGACTTCTCCAGTGCTTTCAACACCATCCGGCCGGCCCTGCTGGGTGAGAAGCTGACAGCGATGCAGGTGGATGCCCCCCTCGTGTCCTGGATTGTTGACTACCTGACCTGCAACACTGTGTGTCAGACAGCGTGGTCAGCAACACCTGGATCTAAAGAGAACCAAGGCACCAGTGACCCCTGTTTCCATCCAGCGGGTCCCTGTGGACATTGAGGAGGATTACAAATACCTGGGAGTGCGCATGGACAATAAACTGGACTGGGCTAAGAACACCCATGCCTCTACAAGAACGGTCAAAGCCATCTCTATCAGTTTCTATCTGCAGGATGATGCTGAGGATATTTTATGAGTCTGTGGTGGCCAGTGCTATCCTGTTTGCTGTTGCATGCTGGGGCAGCAGGTTGAGGGTAGCGGCGCTAACAGACTCAACAAACTGATCCGCAAGGCCAGTGACATTGTGGGGGTGGAGCTGGACTCTCTGTCGGTGGTGTCAGAGAGGAGGATGCTGTCCAAACTACATGTCATCTTGGACAATGTCTCCAACCCACTCCATGACTTGCTGCTCAAACACAGGAGCGCTTTCAGTGCAAGACTCATTACCCCAAAATGCACCACAGAGCGCCACAGGAAGTCCTGTGGCCATCAAACTTTATAACTCCTCCCTTTAAGTGTCTGACACTTAGTCAGTTATTAAACTAGACCTCATTATCTATTTTCTGTCCAATATTACCTGTATAATAATTAATGTGCAGTATTCTCTGCTGCTATTTATTCACTTGTCCTTTTTGGTTCACCATAATAATTCTTAATGATGTAAATATTGTACATACCCACACATTATATTTATTATACTCTTTATCTATCTACTTTTGACAAGTGACGTTTCATTGATTTCATTTATGTTTGATATTTAATTCATTTCACTCGCTTTGTGTTTTATAATGCGTTTAGTTTGTATGGCTTTTTGTTCATTTTATTCCATTTTTGTTTAAAAATAGCTTTGTTTTTATTGTAAAGCACTTTATAAATGAGTTTTGAAAGGTGCTATATAAATAAAGTTTATTATTATTATTATGGTTCCCTCTCACAAAGAAAGTAGTAGTAGTTGCCATGTTTCAGCTCCACCAGAGTGATTTCCCCACTAAAACCCTCAGATGGTTTCAAAACTAGTTTCAGAACCAGAGAGGTCAAATAATCAAAATTAAAGAGAAAAGTGTAAAGAAAACATAAAATTTGTGAAGCTGAACTTTACTCGGATTCACCTTGTGACCCTTTGGAGGGGGCACAACTCCTAAGTTCGGAACCACTGATCTAGACGACCCACTACCACATCTAGGTACAGTTGCCTGCTAACTGGTGGATGCTTTTGAAAACTCAATATTTGAAGGGGGTTTGTATTCACCTGAGGGAACCATTCTGTATGTTAAATATATGCCAGAAAGTTAATGGAAAAAATTCTCCTCAGGTAGTTTGTGGTGGGGTTTAAATTGACAAAAGTCTCCTCTTCCCCCCTTTAAACCTTATCTGTCCAGACAAAGGGACTTTCTCTTCTCTTCCAGAACTTGAATTTTGTCCAACCTCATTCCAGCACAGAGGCTAGCAAATCCAAACTTGTCACTTTTTGACTGTTTTTTCCCCCCAAAGTAAGTAGGGGAAAGAAAGAGATATCGGGAGGCCAGGGAATAGGCAGTTTGTCTGATGTGAATGTGTTTTCTGTGTTATCACTTTGAGTGGCTGAGTTCCTATGTTGGCCTGATAGCACACTGCCTCTCTCCTGCTTTTCTCACCGTCTGTCAGAATAGCTAAGCCATTTTGTGTCAACACAGCTCAGCTCCGGAGTGAACACAAGTCAGACACGGTCGACACTGCATGTTCAGAGGGCAAGACTCCTCTATACTGTGCCATATTTCCTTAGAGTGGCCATGTGGTGTTATGTTGGCAATACCTACACACAAGGTCAGGCTTGACATTTGGAAAGCTGATATGACAATCATACTGTTTCTATGTGAAAACTGGCACTTTTTTGAATTTTTGTTGTGTAGTATCAAGTTTCATTCATAAATAAGAATCCCCCCTGAGGGAAGGGGCAGAGTACGTTTCATTCAAGGACAACTCCATTACTTCAATACATGTAACATAGGCTTGAATCACACTGAGAGTAATGTATAACCCTGGCCTGCAGCATTCATCACTTTGCGTGACAGCTGCAAATCACATGCATGGCTTACCCAAGTCTGACCTTTACAGGTAATCATGATTTATCAATATATTTTCAAATATAGGATGTGAAAAAAGGAAATAAAACATCGAAAACACAGGAAATAGTTAACTGTGTCTTTAGCCTTTTAGCCCCTCCTCCTAGTGAAAGCTAAATACAAAATGCAGGGAATAATGCGGGTATTAGGCTCATAATCAATCAAATAGATTAGAACCAGTGACAACAGTGCAGGCAGCGGCACCACATAGGGTCAGCAGTCAATCCGCAGGAAGTGTTGAGTGTTTTGGCTGTGACTGGCTACAGAAGGGGGTCTGCAGGAGAGGAACAGCACTGCAGTTAGTCCTACATCATAAATCATACTCCTTGCTCCTTTAGATTGGTTTAAATCGAGCTTCTCTTTTGGGCCTTGACTGGGTCCCTGGGCTTATTAGAGCCTCACGCTGAGAGAATAAGCAAGCTTGCTATTCATCAGAAAGGCCTTAAAAAAGAAAGCCAGGCCAGACCCATTCATTTGGATCATCCATTTAGGTGTATCCTTGTACACAATACAACAGAATTTACACAAACACAATTTCATTCCTTGTTGTTGGACACCATCTATACTTTCATATTGTCACATGAGAAGTCAAAGGTGTTTTCTTGGTCACACATTAAGGTTTATATTTCAAACACAGTAACACTGCCGCTTTATTGAAGCTATATATGTTAAGGTTGTTGCTGTACAAAAGAAAAAAGCATAATCAATCAAGACACCAACACAAACTGAAAATTGTGGCAAACAATTACCAAGCGAATAACATCTTATGGCAGACAGACCCTGGCAAGAAAATGGCAGTGAGCAATTACTGCAAAACTACACCTACACATATTTGCCGTCAAGTGCGAGTAACAACATAAGACCGAGGATGAACACAGAAGCTTAGAGGAAAACAACTGTAACTATCTGCGCTGTCAATAACATGGACACTAAACCTCCACAACCTCAGCTAAAGCTTAAAAAAGGATGGTATTCAAACCCAATCCTGTTTGAATAGCAGCGCTTTTATCTGATCAATACAGATGGTGCTTTGAACAAATTCAATGGCCACATGAAGAGTAAGGGAGGGGGACGTGGGCTCTTCAACTCTGGGCATTTCTTGAAAATGTTATTGGAGAGGCACACTACCCTGTCCTGGTAGTTTATGATAGCTTCTCTTTTCTTAATGTGTCACTAACAGCTCAAAGATTACTCTCTGAAATCACTGGGAACGTATCCATCATGTCACGCAGCTATTTTACATCCGATTACCCTACCAATCAGCTGTGTTTTTGTAATGTAGCTGCGTGGAGGCGGGATATTGGCCGATATGTTAAGCTATAAAGATTCACAGGGTATGACAGTAACAACAAATTGCTAGCTTTTTATCAGCAGTGAGATCCAATAGCCTTCAATGTCTGAGCTCATCGTGTAGATACAGCATCTTGGCTTATCTCAGAGGGGCGGCCTTGTGAGCCATACATGCTAGCTTCACATCACTGACAGAGGCTTCAGCCGGATTCTGCTCTGTCAGCAAAGCCCAGAGGACTACACCATGGTGCCCTGCAAAGAGCAACACTCAGAGGAAGAGAGAAAAAGACTGAGAGAACAAAAGAGATGCAGTTGGTTTGTGTCGTTATGCCTATTTGCATGTGCTGACTCGATTATTTGAAACTATATCAACTTCTTTCCACCTTGATGAACTCTGCTGAATTTTGCAAATATAAGAGGCTTAGTCCTTAGTCCTGCTTGTGACCACACAGCACACTATACACAACTGCCCACATTAAACCCTCCTTATCAAATCCACTGATGACTAATCTTGACATGATTCTAACAACTACACACAATCTGGTGAGATGCTGCGCTAAATAAACATGCTTCTTGAAGCGTGATGGTCCATTGATGCAGTTCACATTGATTTTTCCTGTCTATTTATTCCTCCCTCATGCAGAGTCTCCTCCAGCCTAACCTGCGCCGGCTGATAAACACAGCCCGCCAATGCCGAGTGAGGTGGTGGGATTAGGCAGGGACATTCTTCAAAAGGTCTCTGTCCACAGGGGAAGGGTCAACGAGAGCAACGGGTGAAGCTGAACTCATCTTGAGTCTGAGACAAGGTGACAGGTGAGAAGTGGCAGGTGATAAGCCCACCCCGGGAAGGACGCCCATGCTGGTGTGTTGTCAGAGATAATGAGTTCAAAGGTAGGCCAAAGGTCAAACAAGAGACATGCATGTGTATGGAGATACAACGCTAATCACAGTCACGTGCACAAACTCATCTGGGACAGACTGTTTGCAGAACAGTAGGATATTCGTAGGAACAACATATTACTTGTTCATCAAATGGGCAAGAACGTTCCTCTTCCGTCTACGTTTACTCATTTCTATCTACGGGATGTGTTGTGACTTTTGTATTTGTGTTGTGGCTTTTGTATTAGTGTTGTGACTTTTGTATTAGTGTTGTGACTTTTGTATTTGTGTTGTGGCTTTTGTATTTGTGTAGTGACGCCACTGGTTGCAAAAATAAGATTCACAAAGAATGGATTGCTGCCATTGATATCACCATGAATTCCACATCACTAGCCACCACTGTCTGTCCTGTCTCAAGGTCTGATTCACAAAAGATATTGCGCTAGCAATTTTCTGGCAGCCATACCAACATGTACCCTGTTTGTGCTGAATGCCTCAGGTTGGGCTTTGGCTAGTACTTGGATGGGAGACTTCCTGGGAAAAGTTGCTGTTGTGAGAGGTGCTAGTGGGCCAGCAGGCAGCAGTGGTCCTCTGGTCCTTATAATAATGTCCTAGTGCAGCGACTGACTTGGATGCTGTGCTGTAGGAGATGCTGTCCTTCAGATGAGATGTTAAACAGAGGTCCGACTCAGTGTGGTCATTAAAGATCTCATGGCACTTATTGCAAGGGGGGGGGTTCCCCAATGTCCCCAAATTCCCAACCTGACTTTCTCCATCTGGCCATCTAATCATCCCCCAGTGTAATTGGCTCTATGTTTCCCTCCCTCTCCAGCTCAAGCTGATGTGTGGTGAGCGTTCTGGCACAAATGGCTGCCGTGCATCACCCCCCCCCCCCCCCATGCTGAAGAGCAATAAGTATCTAAAATAAAGCGCTATATAAATCCATCCATCCATCGTCAATCGCTTATCCTGCTTACAGGGTCGCGGGGGGCTGGAGCCAATCCCAGCTGACATCGGGTGAAAGCCGGGGTACACCCTGGACAGGTCGCCAGTCCATCGCAGCGCTATATAAATGTAATCCATTATTATTATTATTATTATTATTATTATTATTATTATTATTATTATTATTATTATCATCAATATGATTATTATTATTATTATTAGTGATATTATAGCACAAACATGCCCCAAAAGTTTTGCATTTGTGTGCAATTTCCCCCGTGTCTGTTGACATGCAGTATTCTGTATTCATCCCAGCAACATTTGTAGCTGATGAAGCATATCACACAACCTGGTTAAGCCACATTTGTGTCAAATAATTTTATAAATGCAGCTGGAAAAACTAAACTTTCCAATCATATCTTCAAATGTTTGATTTGAAAGAGAACGTATTTTAAGTATAATTATAACTATTATAGTTTTCTATTAACTCCCCCTGCTCTTTCATTCATTTCTATCGACGGGATGTGTCGTTTTTCCATGACTCACTCTGTGTGGAGTGTTTTGTCGGAGTGATTTTTTTTGGGGATGTTTCAACTGTGCGCTCCCCCTCATGCCTCTGGGCTAATGGAGTGCTGGTTTCTCTACTCTGCTCTGTGATGGACTGTTACAATACGTAACCATCGCCTTTGCTTCTCACAGCAGTGGGTTTTATGTTGTTTTCCAGTTTCATTCCATCATGGTAAATATCTAGTATTGTACTGTCTGTGTCATCTGTGTCTCTGTCATATGATGTTCTGTGATGAGCCATTGCTTCGCCTGGCTACAATCACAGCTGCCATGATCACTGGAAAGTCTGGGTGTGACGCCCCTGTCAATGGCTCATTTGCATAAAAATGGGCCAATTATGGTCCCAATAGCTAGTTTCAACTCTTCTTCAATGTTCATTTTGTAAATTATGGTCCCGTTTAGAGAACAATAGACGATAAAGCAGGATATGCTTAAGTGCATGCCTCCCTTGTGATTGACAAGTCGCTACCATGGCAACCTGTCAATCAGGATAGATGTGGATCCCTCCCCAGCTCCACACTCCCGTCCAAATATTGTCACTTCTGGCTCAAGAAAAACCCAAAATGGCGACGACCGAAATCCCAAATTTGGGGCATCGAAGCGGTAGTCCACAAACCAATGGGTGATGGGTGGCTACGTTCACTTCTTTTATAGTCTATGCTCAGAACAGAACCAGGCTGTGCAGGTATTTGGCATAGTGGCCATAGGTGGAATTGCAGGTCAGATGACACATGCTGTAAAACAGTGGGTAGAATTTACTGAGCATCAAACACCTTCAGCAATTACTCTTAAAATTTCAGCCATAATATCTAACATACATATCATGAAAAGCTGCACTGTGGTATTATATTCAGGCCATTCATGTGTGCTGGGAGTCAGCTAGCTCAACACAAATATTCGTATGGGTCCAAAAATGTGGAAGCCTGAAGAACTTGTCTACTGAGTAACTTTTATTGGAGCAAATGGAAACACAGGATAAAGTTCTCTTAAGACATCTGTAAACAATCTGCCATGGACTTCCAGTCCATTAAACTGCCTGCCTCTTTCAAAAGCGACGAAAGAAGCTGATGTAATTGGCCGTCATTAAAGGCCACTCAACAGGGTGGCTTTAAATAACACTGCTGATACTGTATTTTTCCCACTCAAAATGTATTCATCCTGCTCTAACCTCTTCTCTACATTGTTCCACGCAGCTCTAGGGTAGCACTTGTGTCTCTAGTGATGGTCACACCCATGTGTGCTTGTGGCCCGAGTTTGCACCAGTGATTGCAGTTGGTGCAAACTAGCACCTAGTTTCTGTTTTCAGTTTTTAGAGACCTAACTGTTACTGTCCTGGCCTGCCACTGAACGAAAGTTAAGCGCATTGCATATTTCCAAAAGAGCTTTACAGACATCAATGCAGGGGCTTGAAGCTGCACGCCAATCTACTGGTGTTTTTCAATTAAAGCGCGTGGATGTGGTATAGGCAGTGGGGCGGCCTGGTTGACAGGCCAGTAATTATAGGTGCTCCATTTGAGCTATCACTCTCAGGTAATGGCAGACCTGTCACACTCGCAGCTCTGATGATACATACATTTATCACCACAGCTGTCTGGACACTCAACTGCACAGCATAAACACAACCTGGCAACCATCACAATGCAGCTGAACGTGCAGATGAGGAAAGTCAGTACCGGAAAAGCCGTTTGAACCTGTCTGAGATGCTCACTTAGCTCCTGTGTCTAAACAGCATGAGATACTGTGACACATGAATGTGATACATAACTGGAGAGTTTTTAGATAGTGACAGATGTCTGTTTCTCTGTGATCTCTACCTCTAAACTCGCTTTAGACAAATGTGTTACACTTAATCTAAAATGTTCACAATTAAACATGAAGACTGTTAACACCCAACATATAAAGTGTCAGACACATGATGACAAGATGTTTCCAAATCTTAATTATGTACACCATAGAGTGCTGGGCGCTTGGTGCAGAAACATTTACTTATAACCACATCCAGTGTTTAACCTCCAATTAAAAATTCATTCAGGTTATAATTTTACAGCACAAATATTTTGTCTGAGCCACACCAGGAACTTCTCTGTTTGAGAGTGAATTTCTGCTGGAGCACAAAATTATTTAATGGATGAAAAACAAGTCGCCACTGTTTGACTGTAACGTTTATGGGGTTATTACGACAGAACAGAATCATACATCCTCCAGTGCAGTAGCTCAAACTATACGATGTACACAAATATGATGAACTTGTGGTTTGATGGAAAAGGGAGGAGGAAAGTCCCAACAATATTTTGGAAAGAACACATCGTGATAGAAATTTTTTTTTCCTCAGCAAAATGACTCCAGCAAAGTGTGATGAATTCAGCCAAAGATGGATGTTGCCTCAGATCGAAGACTCCTCTGCGCTGCTTTGTTTCTCTTGAGCTGCACAGCCAATATTCTAGCCTCACGTTATACTCTCTAACCCTAAAATCAAAAGCAGGGGAGGGAGGGGTGGGGGGATTTTGAAAAATGAAAAATCTGCAAGATTCGGAGATGCTTGTCCCGGCGGAATCAGAGGCACTTTAAAGCATCAAACAGAAGAGGTGATTCTCCCAGCCGGGCAATTTGAGAACAATCAGTGTGAATTGTCGAGGTGCTCCTTCTAGCAAGACAGAGGCAATGATACCATTGTTCATGTCAGCAGCACTAAACGTGCTCCCACAGAGCTCTCCTAGGAAGAAGCGGAGGAGAGGAGGGCAGAAAGTCAGTGCATAGCGGCCTGATATGGTTAAAGGCTGATGGAGAACAGGTGGAGAGCGGTATTGAGAACAGGGTTGGATAACCCCCAAAAAGCCTTTTGTCTCTGTATTAAGCTTCTCCCATTTAAATTGACCAGAGAGCTTTCGGTTGACTGCCTCAATGAATGCTCTGTTGCCCGTGTTCTTAGCTCCTCTCAACACTTACACTTTCACAGGCCGCCCCTCAAGTAATCCATCACGATCAATCGAGTCACAAATAGGTATCTGACTTCACACCAAAGCCAATAAGTAGCTTGACACATTCAGCCACTGTGCAGAGGCTCCGCATTTCTCAGTACAGCTTTTCAGACTGAAAGATTTATATTCTCGTCATCAAAAATTTTATGATAGCAAACTATTGTATTTCAACCAAAGAGCTCATTTCCTACCTTAAGTAGAGCCTGAACTCATCACATAACTGGAAAGAGAGGCCAAGACCATGGGGACTAAAGAGAGAGAGGAAGCTTTCACTATCTCCCAGTACCTCATTTAGTACTGACCAGGGCATTAGAACCTGTCAGACTGAGTTTAACTTGGGCGGGTATCCATCCACGCAGCACAGGATACTTCATTTCATCCATGAGTGAATGGGCAACACCAGAAAAAAACCCTACTGGCAGAGAGGAGAGAGAGGTTCTGAGCTGGGGGGGATGAAGCTCTGTGTGTCTGTTGTTTCTACATATGAGTGTGTGGGTGTACTAAGACAGTTTTTTTCAGTCAAAAGAGAGCCTTCAGGTTAAGGTTGGAGGTTGGCGTCTGGTCTGTGATTTGAATTCAGCTGTGGACCGGGGAGCTAAATGACCATGTAAAGCCTCAGACAGGCCTCAGGCAGGCCTGCAGACATGATTGCATTAAGCATACTGTATGTATACAATTAGTCTAAATCCTCGTGGCTCTGATCCTGATCATGTCTCAGAATCCCTCTCCCTCTGAACACTCTTAAGTGCACAAAGGCTTCAGTAGGTAGGATTATATAAAAATGAATTTAACTACTTGAATAAAAACAACTTCATTCAGCAATTCAAAACCTGCCTCCTTTAAGGGCCTTACTTTTAAATGTGTTGCGACTACTTAGGTACTCAATATGAAAAAAGGCATGAAAAGAGTTGTGGCAACTGCAACACTTCCACTAAATGTCAGACTTTTCACTGTACCTGACACCTCATCAGTAACTGCAATATGATGCAGACTGAGCTGAATATGGATACTGTCTAAATTCTGTATTTGTAAATGGGTTTGACATGGTAAGGTAATATTTTAAGACATCTGATTTAAAACTTGAGTTATATTTCAGTCTGAAGAACCTATGTAAATAAATGTTTCTCTAAAATGTATAATGGCAAATGACCTCCTTCAATTATCTGAAATGGTCAGTCTGATTATACTATAAGTAACTAATTGGCTGTGATTTTAACTGCAATTATATGTGTCAAAATTTCTTGGGGAACTTCACAGGTACCTTGACAGTGCCTCAACTGACGTCACTGAAGTAGCACCCACTCATTATAAGTGTTAACCATCTCATTCACCTCTGTTTTTGCCAAGTTGTCCCAGACCAATGTTTCATTTTTATTTTCTCCCTAAGAACATATATAGTTATACACACAGTAACGCATGAAAGTTTACAAAACCTACAGATGGGGGCTGTCATACACTGAACTTAAATTATGACTGTCATAACAGTGATAAAAGTGCATGCACACATAAGTTGAGCCACTGTAGGGTGAGATTCCTCACAGCTACTCCCACTTTGCATCTTATATAAGCAGCCGGGACAGAACAGACACATACGGGTGGTTGTCAGCCGATGACAGCATTCTGCCTTCCTCTACTAATCACTTTGGCTTTCCAATTTACATAGTAGTTATGTAGCTTTAAATTCTTCAGTGCTAAGCTCTGAAGAACTGTTAGGTCTCCCTCTTGAGTTTGCATCTGATATGAAGCTGCAGGTCCACCTGTGAACAGCTACTGTTCGAAACGCTGTGAGGAACATGCAGAGTGGTGGTAGTAGCAACTTCCAGGACAGTCGAAAGGTAAATATTGAATTTCATTATTTGCTTTGTGGCACATAAAAGCAAGTGAATTACTGATTTGTTGGTCTATTCTCTTGTCGACTAGCACCATTGTCAAGTGAGGTGTTTTTTCAATATGAAATATATAGTGTGTTTTGTTGCATGCAGTATGCATTGACTGTAATTTCTATATGTGATGATGATGATGATGATGTGCTATGAGTATTTGGCATTTCGTAAACTGAACTGTTTTCTCTTTATTCTTTTTGTTGCGTTTTGTAGACCTATTGGATTATTTGTTTTCAATCTTCTTTATTGTAAAATTGACAATATTTACAATGATCAGATTCTCTGATTTACTACTCAAAATTCTTTGTTATTAGCTAATCAAGCTAATGTTATCCATGAGTTGGCTGAAAACACCATCTGAAGCTGACTATTGTTAAAACATGAACCATTTAAAATGGTATTTAACATGCAATTGATGGTTGGATGCTTATTTTGCTAGAGAAAAACAGTGGGGCGAGCAACAGAGGTTGGTTATTTTACATGAAAAACAAACATATCCCTGTCTATTGTGGTTGTCTGGGTTTGCTGCAGCGTAAAGTTCCAATAAAGCTTTTCCCAGTGACTTTTCTGACATAATCTGCACCCCCACAAAATAATGTGCTTCTTGGCCTTGGAAATAACACAAAGTTAGCATTTTTATGCTAGTTAGCCTGAGCTGCTAACATTTGCAGCTTAAGCTAAAGCAGATAAACACGCTGTTTAATCCTTTCCTTACACTTCTGCTGTTGAATTTTTGGTTTTGGAAAGGTGATAAAAACTGGAGCATACCAAGTAGCTCTCCTACTACAGCCACATGCGCACCCAATTCAACATGTAGAAACATTTAATTTAACTGGTTTTCAATTGCTTCAATTCATCATTACAAATACAAACAATAAAAGATGATAAATCTATGACCTCACCACTGCAGATACCACATCCATTGGGGGCAACTTTTTTTTTTTTTTTCCCAAAATGAATCTGTTTGATGCATCTAAACCTCTTCAAATGCATAAAAGGCTTTATATCACACTTTATTGTATCATGGTGTCTTGATTGATGTTTCTCTTGATATATTGACACTGTCTGGTCCTTGTGAGAATATAATACAACAGGGGCTAGGTTAGTCCTTGTGTGGCCGTGGTGCTATTCATAAAGGTTTCAGTCTCTGTAATAGTGATGTGTCGGGAAGCCAGCTCCCGCCTGAGCCCCCCCACCTTAAAAGGAAAAGAAATGTATGACAATGAAGAAATTACACCAAGACAGAGCAGACATATACTTGTTTCAAATTACATTGTGCCAGTTTCATTAAAATATATGGTATGCCTATGTGTCTGTATAGAGCTGTGCAATTATTTATTCACCATACTATTTCATTAGAAGGGTGTTATTTTTGACATAGCACATTTTCAGCTGTATTGCAGATGAAGAATCTTGCATATTTATTTCTTGAAACAAATAATAACGTATCTTAGGCAGTGACCAGCAGAAGTGGTACTAAATGAAGAGCAGTTTGGGAGTCGAAGGAGACAGCTCTCAGAAAGGGACAGATCCATAAGATCCAGCTCCCTTCAAAGAACCATAATTCCCCTCACTACTCTGTAAGCCACAAAAAGACCACTGCGCACATTGTGACAGGAAGGTGTGAAACACTTTAATGGCTCACAGAAAAGCTCTTGAAAACTTGGATTCAGCTTGAACACATTTTGGCTTCTTTAATCACACTGATCAAAATGTTTTATGCTCAACAAGCCTCCAAGATGAAAGGCCCTATTTAAACAATCTATAGTACGTGGTCTAAAGTGCATGGCACAAATGCATTTTGCTAGTCAAGTGGTGCATCGTCTGGGCACAAAGCAAGGTGCAAAGAGCAAAACAGTTGAATTTAGTCTCTTAATTAATCTTCGATGTGTTTTGGGCGTAACATGAAAAAAAAACAATCACAGCGTCATCTCCCATTCACTTTAAAAGCCAGGGGCACCTACACCTGGCGTCTTGCTATTTATATTGCGGATAATTGGCACATTATAAAAAACATCAATTGATAAAACAGTGTAATGTAGACTTACAGCAGAGAGAGAGCTCATGTGGGCGAGAAAGAGAGGGAGCGTTGACTATGGACATGATACAAAAACTTGTTTTGATCATAATGCATAATGTTCGCCTACAGTTCTGTGGTTTATCAGTGAAGTGTCTGTACTACACTGCAGACTGAAGTCTCTGTAAGCAGTGAGAGACAGATGAAATATGAAATGTCTAAATATTCACTGCGCTGCATTATTATAAACTATGATGAGGTGGCCATGGGTCACATCTCTGTCTTCCAGATGATTCCTTTATTGTGTTTTGTAAGGTTTATCTTTAACAATTTACTTTAATGATTAGACAGGCAGCTGTCAGTCATTTTAAACGTTACCATGCACGCAGTAATGCCACAGCAAATATTGTGGGACATTTAAGCAGCAAAACTAAAACTGCAGTTCTAAATTCAACAGGACAGAGGAAACAGAATCAAACTTTTTACTCCTGAAATACATTTTAGACAGCTCTGATGGATTCAAGATTGATCACAAAGATGGCTGCTTTATCCTAAGTAATTTCACTGTATGAACCTGAACTGCCTGAAAGAACTTTTGGATGTGTAGAAGAAGACAGAACATTGACTTACATTAGATCCTGACCAATCCTGTCGGCATGTCAGGAGATCTAGGAGTTTTTTCAGAGGGGGTGGTAGAAACTAGTGTCACCGAGCAGCCGTGTTACAGATACATGGTGTCGTCATAGACAACACAAATTTTTGCCTTTTTAGGCTCGTCACATTCCCAGTTCCTCTTAGACATTTGTACTGCTAAAGTTTCTACCTACTGATGGAGCTACATACAGTTATGCTACATTCAGATATTGGGCAACAAGACCATGGAATGGACCCTATGAAATCCATTTTTATTTGTTACCAGTTTTACTTTTTCCCAAATTCCATGTTATTATTCTTGTTTTACAATTTAAGCACATTTAGTTATTTGAAAGAGTGTGTCATGTGGTGGATGAATAAAGTTTCAAAAAGAGGAATGTTAAATATTGAATCAATATCAATGAGTTTGATGTGTCATGCAATATAGAAATATTCCAATGTACAATTATTTATGGGGACAGTTCACATTAAATGTTTTGCAACAGTCGTATATTAAAATTCTTTTTATTAGGGGACAATTCACAATACATGTATTGTGAATTGTCCCCCTCCCCCTCATTTAAAAAGCCTGACCAGACTTTTTTTTTTTTTTTTCCACATCTGCCGGTGTGGTTTCACTTCTGAGAGTTTGTTGAAGCAAAGAGTTCTTGCTAGTGTGCCGTCTTTCATATGACGCCATATTTGTATGTGTGTGTGTGTGTGAGTGTGTGTGTGTGTGTGGAGGAGAAGCTGAGCACTAAGCACCGCCCTTGCTGAAATCCCGAGGCAGAGAGGACAGAGGCAGCGCCTGTAAATGCCAAAACATAGTTTTTCTGTCCTTAAGCACTATGGGCAAAAATGCTTGTAATGCCAGGGAAATTCCTAATTTTTATAAATTGCATTACCATTTTGTCAGATTCCAATTATATTCTGTGTTTTACAGTTCATTTTATTTTTATTGTCAAAATCCGCGACTCTGTCCCGTGGGGGGCCACCCCCCAAAACAATGGTAGGGAAACCCTGATTTCACCCAATTTCACCCACCCATAACCCATCCACTATTGATCAGAATGTTAATTTTTATGACTTGGCCCACCTAATCAGCGTATCACTAGAACACATCTTACTATCTGAGTAATGCACCCTTCAAATAGCAGGAAAATACTACACCATTGACTTAAGATCAGGTATTTGTTGTTCAATAACGCAATCGCTTTCTGCTGCTTCAAGATAGCAATGCGCCTGACCACACCTCATTTTAAGACCAACACTCCCATGGGCGTAGAAGGGCATGTACATTTGCTACTTACACAGCGTGGGCGCTGGTGTGAAAATTGCATCTGCCGGAAACTAAAAATGACACTTGGGCTGAGCTTTGTGCAAGCTGTAAGATAGAGCCCCAAGGATCAACTGAGGTAGCTCCATGTGTTAGGATGAAGTTCTGTCTAGACTGGAGCAATCTATTTCTCTTTTCATTATCATTAGAGAGCCTGTGATTACTTACTGAAAGCTGCCAGAGGAGAACCAGTGTCCTATGTATTTGATGTAATATTCACTGACATCCAGGTAGGTCTTGTGAAAACCAAAGATGCCTGCCACAGTATTTCACCTGAACACACAGCCACTTCTGATGCAGTTTAAACTCCTGATGTCACTGTGTGGCATCTCATTTATCATCAATCACTTAGAGTAAATATCTCCCAGCTGAGATTTGAATCTAACTGATCAGTCTCTTGGATCTCCCTTCATGGGTTTTTACCCACTTCTCTTCACTTCTCTTGTTGAAGGTTTGACCATACCGCTCATGCCACCGCAACTCAGTTGAATTTAGGTCAGGACTTTGACTTGGCAAATACAAAACACTAAATTTCTTCTTCCTTTGCCTTTTCTTCATCTGTTTTAGTAGATTTGTTGGAATATGACCATTGTCTTGTTGGAACATATTCAGCCCTACTTTACTTCTTAGAGCAATGAGCAATCATTTTGTTCAAGAGTCCTCATGTATCTTTTAGGCTGTGTTCAGATCCACAGAGAGAAAAAGAAAAACTCACACAGCGTCTCTCCCACAACTGTGCTTGCCTGTTGGTATAATGATGTTCTGCAGGTGGGCAGTGTGGGACTTTTTTGACACTTTAGACCATAACCACACGGTTTTATTTTGGATTGATTTCTCCCAAGAGCAGACCTCCACAGTTCCTCAGGCTCTGCTCTAATGCAGAGTTTTTGGCCAACTTTGTTCTACACTAAAAGTTCTCCTTGGCTACCCATGCGTAAATGCCATTTCTATTCAGTGTTCTGTTTGTTATTGATGGATGCACAGTGACATCAGTTGCAGCAATGAAGTCTGAGGGATCCTTTTTATTCTTTTGCTGCTTTCATTATTTTGCTTTTGGCTCTTTGAAATATTCTATTTCCATTTGTATATTATTTGTCTCAATGGACTGCTAGAGCCCGAAACTTTTTAATATGACTTCATAACCTCTCCAAACAGATTCTTGCCTGAGGTCATATGGAAATGAGGAAAAAACCTGACACTCTCATGTTAAAACTACTAAAGAAGTAAGAAGACACAATTACAATAATATTCTTAAATCAAGTTGATTTTAAAAGTAAAACTATCTCACCACAGTGATAATTTCACTTCTTTAAAGGAAAAAATATACTTCATGATCCACTGTTGATACAAATAGTATTAGTCTACAATATTCTCACTACTTCTTTTTGTCAAAATATAAAAATTTCTGCAAGTATATCATCAATCCACCAAACACTGAAAGAAAAAAATCACAACAGCTATTCGTGACATTTTGATTCCTGTCAGCCTTGATTTGTTGATTCCTCTGACCGGTGTGGTGAGTCCTCCTCCTCCTCCTCCACCACCTCCTGGTCGGCCACAAACATCAACATGACAGCCACTTAAACTATAACCTATTATGCATCCACCAGGGAGGCTACTGGCAGGGCACACCCAGGAGATAGGTCTTAGTGGTCCATCTGATTCTCTTTTCATTTTTCTGCCTGTGTGCACTTCACATTTACTGACCTTCCCAGCCCATCCCTTCCAGCCTCAGAGTCTGCTTTACAAATGCAGTGAGGGGGAACCACCTTGTCTGACTAAGGTCAGCAAATGCAGCAACACAAAATCTCCCAGTCATTTGACTGCTTTCCTAATCACTGATCAGGGGCAAGAAATTGTGTTTCTAATCATACAACTGCTGTAAAATGTCTTGTTTTTTTTAACTTTCAGATGTCTATTTGATATTGTTTTTGTGTTGTGTTCATTTTAAAGACTTAATTTTTTGAAACTGTACTTTAACTTTTTACTGTTTGTATTTGGGACCAGGTTTCTACTTTTAACTTCGCAACATTTGCCATTTAAGGTCTTTTATCTACCAAGCATTTTACATTGAACGAAATGAGCTGCTATCCAAGCTGTGTGTGCATGGTTACGCTGCCATCATAGCTAACATCACAACAACAGAATAGCTTGGCAAACTACAAAGAAAAGTCTAATGTCCATGGGCAAGTATTTAAGTAGTAAGTTACCTGACACACAAATCATGGCTGGAACGGCAGGAATATTGTTGTGTGGCTCGGCCCAGGCCACTTTGTTTGTTTCCCATTTACAGAGCCAGGAGATATTCACTTAAAGGAGACCTATTATACCTTATCTTATACTGACTCTGTATGTAGGCCTTCATTTCAGCCTCTGTCTGAAACAAGCTGTAGATGCTCCCGTCTCATTAAGCTCACACAAATTAGTCTATTTGTGTTCTCTAATTTGCATTTGTTTTATAGCGATGCCTGATGGTGAATTCATTAAATAGAATGTTGCCAGTGATACTGATCTTGGTTTTCACTCAGTAGGCAACAGTTGTTATTTATCCAGGAACAATAATCTTTAAGAAGCATAAGGAGAGCGCAAATATGGGTGGATAAAACAGTCCTGTTGGGCTTTAATCTTAGCCTACTTCATTCAATTATTGTGTTATTGCCACAATAACTTACATGGTAAAGATTGTAATCAAATTGTACTGGGAGCCTGTGCTACCGGAGAAGGTAAATTATATGCTGCACCCTTTATACAAAGCAAGTGAGTTGGTTGGCTATGTCCATATCAAGATAACAGATACAGGCAACAATATTAGGCTAGGCAGCTTGCAAGGGTGATATTTTAAAGTGATCTTATCCATACCTTCATGTAGATAAGTAAAATATTTATATTAAACAGAAAATTAGAGATAATCAACATGCAAAGCAAAGTGCATTCCCTAGAAATAACCATGTTGCAGTGGCTACATCTATTTATTTTCAGATGCAAAGCAGAGGAAACACTTATTGATTCCAAAAAGAGACTCAAGACTTGAATCAGACTCCTGACCAAAGACTTGAGAATTGGCTTACACTTGCATAAAATGACTCGTGAAGATCTCTGGCACGTGCACACTAAACAACATTAAAACACAAAGTAACTTGTACTTTGAGTAGTTTATTGACCAAGTACTTTTATACTTTTACTTGTCAAATGGTAATTATTCACTTTTTTTATGGGAGTAACTGTACCTTTTCTTGAGTAAATATTTTCAGTACTCTAACCATCATGGTTAGCATTTCGCTCAAAGCACTGCTGTGATTAAGTACAACCTCACAGAGCAATTAGCATAGTTAGTCTTAGCATTAGTTTTAGCATACACTCGTCTACTGAATTCAGGAATCACTGTTCTAGTACCTTTTAGGTTTTAAGAAAGCTATTAAGAACATGTATGATTCAGTGGATAGTTAATTTTTTCTAAACTATTGTAGTAGTTGGTTTCCCCTTCAATTTCTATCCATCCAAAAGGGTAGAAATGGGTGTTAGAAGGAGCACATCATCTATTTCTTTCACTCTCTCTTTTGTACAACTGGTCCGATGGGAATATGTGACCATTAAAGACAAACAGAAAATAAATGGCTGTATGTAGGTGGAGAGAATGGAGCAGAACGGGAAGCAGGACAAACTGAGGGAGAAACAACCAAGTCAGATGTGTGAGTACTAGTCCACTTCTCAGCAGCCAGCCAGCCAACGGCAGACTAACGTGATCTGCATCACAATCGGGCGTAGCGCAGCACTTGTCCTCTGGCACACTGGCAGCTCACAACCTCCTTCAGACAGAGCTGCCAGGAGAAAGAAAGAACCTCTAAAGCTTCAAGGTCAAATATAAGATCTAGATGGAGAATAATAAACATGTTTAAATTGACAGCCTTGCGCCTGGCCTGGGCAACCATTCAATTACAGATCGACAATGTGCTAATTCAATGCTAGATCTGAGTGGCTGATTGAGTTTGAATTGTTGCTGCTTATGGGATTATGAAACATGACAGCCTTTTTATAAGGTGTAATTAACGCTTTGATTTTAATGGGGACATGACAGATATTAAATTGGTTTCAGATCTCAGTGTCAAGACAGACTGTTAGGGATGCTGTCTGGTATGTGTTTGTACGCCATAAATGTTAGGTTGCATTTGTGAGCATTTTGTTATGACACATAGCATTTAGAAACCCATCAATTGTCATCATTTTCAGCGGATTTACAAAACAGCTGAAATGTTTGACAAATGCCTTTGCCAGTGCTATACATACAGATACAGTCAGGTAGTTGATTTGTGAAATGACCACATCAGAACACTTCAGAAAAATCAACAAGTATGTTCCATTCAAAGCTGTTCCAACTTTAAAACACCCCTCCTCAGTCTTAATGATGTCTCAGGGTACCTAACTTTTGTATTCATGCTCAGCTGAACAGCTTGCAACAGGGCCCAGCCATATGGCTGAAATGCAAAAGCAGCTTCAACAAAATTTTCCAAGGAAAAGTAAAAAAAAAAAAGGATCTGTTTTTTTTCTGGCTTAAGCATAAGAAAAACAAATTCTAATGAGCGCAGACCGTAAAATATAATACTGTACGCATTAACATAAAAATCCAACAACAGCCCACATCCTTAGGTTTTATGATGCACAGCAATGACCATGACTATGGCTGTGTGCATGCTAGAAATGTCATATTGTACAGCTACATTATTTGATCTGTCTATCATTTTTTGTCTCTATCTTCCAACCTAAACCCCTGCCGTTCCTCTCCATTGCAAAACCTGAAACAGCTTGCAATCTTCCAAGACACATACCCTTCTTGTCCCATCTCTGTGAGCAGTCGCTGTAGCTATCTCTCTGTCTTTCTGTGCCATAAATACTGGCAAACGCAGTGTACAATTGCCAGTAAAAAACATTAGTAAACCCATCTCCCTGACGGACCGACTGTCAGAAGTATTCATGCCCATCAACCAGATCTTTCTTAGCACTTTGATTTTGCAGATAGAGGTGAGTGGTAATACTGATGTACATTATGTGTTCTTATGTCTGTAGCTGTCATATGTATCACATAAGGTTGCATATATATATATATATATATATATATATATATATATATATATATAGAGAGAGAGAGAGAGAGAGAGAGAGAGAGATATAGATATGAAGACCCTGTCAAACTCTTGGAAGCAGTGAGGTTTGGGACCATGGCAAGAATATCTCTGACTACATTTTTTCTTGTCTTTTTGTGTCATGACATGAAGTGACACTATTTCTTGGCCATTTGACAGAAGTCATTGTCTCAGTTCATTTTGGGTTAAATTGAACTTGCGAGACATTTCTGGGGCTGAATAACTCTAGCAGACACACTGCTAGACAGATAGAAACTTGGTGGACTAGCAACACTAAGGCTAAAAACTGCCCAGAATACAAAAGTCTCTCGGAAAAAAAAACGTTGACTCTGTATTTTACTATATACTAGTGTGTAAGTGTAAATGCTGCAAACAAAACATTTGGAAAATGTCTAAACTCTCAAAGATGAATGGAAATTGATATTCATGCCTGTCATGCATGTGCACACTGTTTTACACCACTTTTGATTTACAGTCCAGTTTAAAAGTTAAGAAACAGGCAGCAGCATTTAAATAATCTCTCAAGCTCTCCCAAATAAGGATATATTCACATGAATGGTCCAGACAATTTATTTGCTCCACAGCATGTATCTAATGCATAAACATGCCAGAGAATTTATAGGTAATTTTCCATTTTGTTCCTCATGAATTATAATGTCAGACATCTCCACACTGCAAAAATATCGCTTTAAATTTAACGTCGCTTCACAAGCAGAGCAAACAACATTATCAAGTTAATACCTGAGAGTGCCTTCTCAATACAGGCTGAATTTGTTGGCCCTCTGACTTGGCAAGGAAACCACATTCCAAAGCACTTTGATTTCAGATCTGGGCCATGATATATCAGCTCATCATCTTTTTATTAAATAATTCTTGTCAAACAAACAAACAAACTGTCTAAGAAAGTACAAAGTTTTTAGAAGTAAGCTAACAATCATACAGACTTTCTGAAGTCTAAAATGTCAGCCAATTCTCTGCCATGTCATGGCAACGTAACTGATCTGATGCCATATTAGATCACACAGTCGGGAAAAGAAACTCATCTGCATCCTTGTGATGGACCCTCAGATGAAACGGATTAACCTTAATACCGACCCACTGGAATGTTAGAAGGAGGAGGCCGTCTCACTTGGCGCCCCACTCAGCTGTAACACGCCGCTTCCACCAATGTGAAGAGTTGCATCCATTTTCTCTCTGGAGGGTTCATGGCTGCAGGGCTGTGGCTTGTCAAAAACAATTACATCCTTTGGTCTTTGGGAGGGCCTCCCCTTAATTTGAACTGATAAGCATCTCCTTGCATATTAGCAGCGAGGCCCAGCGGTCATCCTGTTCCCTACAGATAATGGACTGGGCTGGCAAACAGCATTTGTCAGGGACAGCCACTTACCTGGGTCGTGCATGACATGCTGAGCAATGCTAATAATAGCCACTCAGCCAGACTAGCATTTAGCAGGCCGCGAACCTGGCCAATCAATAGTCATTTACTCTCACTCTCCTTTCAACCTAACAGAGAAAAAGATGTATTACCAAACCCCCTTTCTGTTGCTTTAAGGCTGGGTGGTGAAAAAATACTTCTTAGTCGCCTCTGTTTCATCAAGTTGCTCAACTTTTGTTCCCCAGCAGCTTCTCTCAAGCATGAATGTTGATCTAAAACTTGCATGTTTGCTAATCATTCCATGGCATACAGTGCAAATCCAATATAAGTTTACAGGAGCATGATGAGAGTAAAATTGCATTTAAAACCTTAAGGGAAATATGATTATAAAACATTGCATTCATCTGGTGGTAGTTTATTTGTATGCCATGGGCATGTAATATCCTGTCAAAATAACTAACGTCCATCTCTAATACATCTGATGTTTTCACATCCCCGCCCCATGTCTGACTATAAGGCACAACATTATTACATGGGAAAAGTGGGTAATTTGGATGGATGGACAGATGGATAAAAGGATTAGTGAAGACTGAGAGGGGCTACGAACATGAACGGAAGAAATTATGGAGGAAGACAGACTGGCTTACTAATGCTGAGATGGAGATCCAGCGAGAGAGATGATGATGAGCTAGTGAACATCAAGACAAGGATGTTGTGTAACACAGGAAGAGATAGATAAACTAAAGAAACAAACTCAGAAGTGTGGAGGAAAACACAGTGTGATTAATTCCTGTTCATCATCTCCATTCATGCGGCACACAAGCAATAATGGCATTCATTTGGCTGGCAAGTCCGCTTGAGTGGGACGTTGTTTCCTTATGGCCGCAGGTTGGCATTAGCCCAGCACACTTATATCATTAAATCACTCATTAGTGGCGGAATAAACAACATAATTCAATTTACAGAGCCAGTATCACTCCCCCAGCAAACAGGTGAGTTGCACAAATACAATTACATGGCAACAATGTCTTCAGGGTGGCGGAAATTATCAAGGGAACCCGCCTGCTCTCTTCGTGCATAAATGCACATTGACATTTACAGGAAGATCCAGAAGAGTCCAACTCAGGCATGTTTGCATTCTACTTCTGTGGGACTTCATTGTGAACAAGGATACAGCTATCTACACTGATCCGTATTATTCTCAGGGGACTGCGGGGTTGACTATAGTTAAAATATGCACGATATGTATAACATAAATGACAAATCAAAACAACTGCAAAGGTTACAAAGGCTAACTGCTTGTCAGTAATGTTGTGTTGACAGAATAAAAAAGCTGAGAACAGTACAAGCTGGCTATTTGTGATCCGTTTGACTCTGTGACAGTTCTATTTTCATATTAAATGTGTTAAATTTCACTGCTGTGTCTCAGAAAAAGCCATTTGCCAGAGACAGTTAGATCAAAGCAAACAGTGTTGATGTCATTAGCATTTAGAGCCATGATACAAAAGACAGTCCATGAGTCCTTTAAAGAAAGACAGAGAGAAAAATAAATAACAGGCAGAGGAAAAATAAGTGAAGGAGAAGACACAGAGGCTGGGTTTTGTGTTTGCACACTGCTAAGCGTCTTAAATGGAATCTGTTTTGTCACTCTGTTTGTCTTCAACTAAATGCATGCATATCTAAATATGTCACTGAGACTGAATAATGCACACATACTGCCGCCTTTGTGCAGTAGAATATTACTCTAGCAAAGTGTAATACTTGGGTTAGAATACATATTCAAACTAAGTGATTCAGGAATCCAGTGTAATCCAAGAGGGGATTTGGATACATTCCAAATAGCCTTTACTCATTTGCATCTGAATGGTTACCGCCATTAGTATGGTAAATATGCTGTAACACATAATAAGCACATTTAAGAGGGAACACACACCAAATTAGGATCAAGAATAGTTGCATGAAGTGTAACACAAAGAAAGTTGCTCTTTCGCACACTAGCAAGCAGACACACAAACCAAGTAAAGCTTGCAGAAGCCTTTTGTACCTGTATTTCATCCTGGTCCTGAGGGGCATTTGCCTCCCTTCTGTGTAAGCAAAACTGACATCCTTTATAAAAGATTTATGAGCCAAAGATGCAAACGATAGAGCGTGAACTCCCTTGGGTGCAGCCTCTTCCATCTGTGAAGGATCACCTGTTCTTAGGTGGGCTTAAGCGCTTGTTCCCTGCCAGTGTACTAACAGGCGTCCTGGCTGTAGGGAGCAGGCACAGGTCTGCAATAGGATGCTGTGCAAGTGTACAGCCTCCTGGCAGTAGGCTGCAGCCTGGCTGAGTGATGCAGCTACTGATATTATGGAGTTCTCAAGTAGCTGACAGAACTTTCCACTTGCTGTGGCATTGCTTAAACACATGGCCAGAGGCGAATGCAGAGTAACTGATAAAAATCTGCCTTTGATGTGGAAGAGAATAATTCAGCAGTCTTCACCTGGGTTTTAACTACGCATTGACCTGGAAATCAGTGCCGCTTCAAGGATTCTTTGTGATTTTCAAAGAAATGTTACAAATCAGCAAAATGAGATCTTCCAATAAAGGTGAGACCACAACTACATCTTGTGAATGTAGGGTGTCTGTAATGTCTTTAAAATTAGTGCTGGTATGTGCATGTTAAAAGTCAAAACACAGATGCACCACACCAAAACACAGAGTAAAGAAGGACAGACAGCTAGAAGTAGGGCAACTCCTCCTGTGCTGCTGCCAGCTTAATGTAGGAAGTGAGGAAGGCCTGGGAGATGTTAGCCAAGCCAAGAGGCTAAAACAATTTGCAACTTCAACAGGATCAACAGTGGAGGATGAGTGTAGAAGAAAGCTCTTACATCAAATCCCAGGGAGCCCCAACAGGATTACAGCTCTATGCCTCTTTACAAACCCCACAACGGGTCTGAGTAAGATCAACACTGCTGGTTAGATGGCCCAGCTGTGGCACATTTCAGTATAGGGTGTAGTGTCATCTGTTAAAGCTTGAGAACTAGCAAGAAACAGCTAGAGGTTGAAAGTATCCCGCTGGAAAAAATCTCACACCCTCCCTTCAAGCCTCCCTCCAAAGCCACTCCCCCAAAACACATTTGCGCAATGAGTGCACAGGCAGAGTGCGCGCAGTTAGGTAGACAGTAGAGAGTCACTAGTGACCGGAAATGGGCGATTTTCAGCTTGATATCTGTCCTGACTATTGACTGGGGTCGATCACTCTCACAAATCTGATTCTCTGCCGGTTGCCTGCTGCGCCTATGGGACTTTTAGTCCCAGGATCTACGATTCAAGGAACTAAAAGGTTCCTTCAGTCCATTGTTGTGTGCGTTTCCACCGTGGCCTAAGACCTGCAAAGATTAGGCTAAATAACCAGCTGAAGTATAGGCTATGCAAAGCGATGGACAGGAATCATTATTTAGTAACCACTATCAATGAGCAAAATGAATAAATAAACATCAGATTTGATTGGCACATAATGAAAAACAATAGGCTTTACTTGACTGCTAAAAATACAATTTTTTTGTGTGGGAGTATAATGAAGAGACACACGATTAAAGTTTGTTACAAATTTAATAACAAACTGGATAAAGCCATCAATTTTAAAAGAACTCCAGCACAGAAAAAGAACAACACAAAATCGCAGCAGTTTGGAAGGTCATTAAAACATTTCCAGCTGAAAAGAGCTGCAAATAAGCTGGCAGCATTCACTCCTGTGTCCGCCTTAACGTCGGAGGAACGTGATTAATAACCTGCTTTATTGCCTGTTGTAATCAGCTGGTCCGGGGGTTTTTTTGGCGAGAAGGAGACCGACTTCGGATCCTTTATAAAACCTCCGAACTGAAACTTAATACAACAACTCAGGACCCAGTATTTAGCTTAACTCCATCAGCTGTTAGCTCTAACAACACAGCTGCACACTGGCTGCTATTTCCCAACTTACGATCTCAGGCTGACATCTGCAAGACTTTTGTGCTATTTGACTGTTGATTGTGATTCATTGGTTTGTAAAAAATGGTGGAGGAGAGGAGCTGTAGCAGCAAGACCACCGCCCGCGGACCGCCCCGGTATTCTAACGGTACAGTAGTCTACATTCAGTATTTAGTAACTCATTTTAGCTCTTTGCAGAGAAAAACAGGGAGAAGGACATTATCTGGTACTGTGTTAGAAGACACGGACACTGGATATTTTACAAGCAAGAACCAGCTAAGATAAGAGTGAACAGTCAAAACACCAGTGCCAATGTCATTGTACCACTGCAGTTTTCAATAGGCTAAGTCATTAACAACAAGCCACACGCGACTCACCTGCTGTCGTGAAAACGGAAAGGGAGGTGAAAGTGTGAGTTGTGTATCTTGGGCGACTTTATAAAAAATAGTGCTGACAAAAAGTCAAGAGAGCAGACATACCGGGAGAAAGAAACCGAGAGAGACAGGTGTAGGTGTGTGTTTGAAGGGAAAAGCAAGGTGAGCAGATAGTAGTTTGTGAGTAAACTCAAAAATGAGAGAATTAAGTAAAATTAAAATGGCTACATAAGAAATAACCAACTCAAAATTGGATAAGTATTCTTTCAACTTTTTTTTAAAAATATATTTTGCTTCATAACTTTAACTCATTGATTGCTCTCTGGATGTGAAGAGAGATTCCACAAATATAAAAAAAAATGCTTTGGGAATAAATTGCCTACTCTAGCTTAAAATTTTCCTTGTCATATTATTAATCTTGGTCTATGAACATATACTGTTTCCCCACCTGCACTGATTCTGCTTCGTTCTCATTGCCTCATTCCACTTGTTATTCAGATAAATGAATAGCTAAGCACTGTTGCCTTGACTGAGCTGTGCTCCTGGAGATTCGCATTCAGCCAAGTCTCCCAGGACAGGAGGGGGGGGCCACTAAAATAATGCCGGGCTTTGTGTGGGGATCCAGCTTTATCCCCCTCCGTGCCTATTCGCCATCTCTCTCTCGTGGCCTCCCGGGGCACCTCTCCGCACCTTTTTCCATCAGTCTGAAAGATAAACGCGCCCTGGTATAAAGTGGGGTCACACTTGTTGCTTTTATCAAATTTTCTATTCATCCCCTGTATAAACTTGATACTCCTCACCCTGACCAACCCCCCGCCCCCCAGGGCTGCTGCAAGCTTAAACAATGAGAGCGGCTGTCTCCCAGAGCTACTTGCTAAAATGGAGGGCATGTATTTAGTCTGCTCAGACACATTAATTGCAGACCTTGTTCACACGCCACGCCCCTGTTTGGTCCCTGGTTTATCGAGAAATAGTAAGGCAATTACAGAACATTGACTTGAAATACATGATGCCTCATCAGGTGGCATTTTAGGCCATGTCCGCAGAATTACAGGTAAAATAGAAAACACATGTGAGAACTGATTGCGTCCATACTAGCATTTTCTGGTCTCTTTAGAAAAATTCTGATCACACCAACACACAAAAGCAATTGAAAAATGAATAAATCCTTTCTATTGTGGCAAACAACAAACTGTGCATTACATCCATTGCCTTGTAAGAAGTGTGACAGACATCCCAGAAGGTTAAACCTCCTTTCTGTCACCTCCCGCTGTCCACGGTCTTATATTGTGTTTCAACATAGCCGACACAACCTGTAATGCGCGATTCTGGCATTCGAAATGAGAACTCACATTAGGAAGTGTCAGAGTAGTTCACTCCCCAACATTTCTGTTACACAGCAACTGACCACAGCTGTGAAGGTATCTGTCATCGTGTTAGTCTCCATCCAGACTAAAACGACATGACATTTTCAGATTCAAAGTGTTAAAATGGGGTTTTGGCGTGTGAAAAACATTAAATTGGCCAAATGGTCATTATCATGCTAGACAGCTGAAAGAATTTCCCTCTGTGGCCTGAATGAAACTATTTTCATTACCGGGCTTTGCTTTGCAAAGACATCAGATCAGGAGGAAGGTAGGTGGTGGGAGCCATTATGCATTTGTTAATTGTGCCAGCTAGTCATTACTCATCCACCTTTGACCTTATAGGTTTCTAGAAGAACTTACTGTCAGTCAGTGTCACAGAGAAATAGTTTTGAACTGAAAAGTAATGCAGTCAAACCAATTCAAACAATTAGTTTCACCATGTTCCTCCCATTCGTTTGCTTTTGTTCTAATCACTACCTTTATGCCCATCGTTCCCTCCTCTTTCCTGCACTCTTTTTAACCACTGACTCTGACATTTCTTAAAGAAGCACTCCAGTTTTTCACATAAAGTTCAGTTTACTCATCACGAGGAGCAGCTCAAGAGGGTACACTCCAAAGTCTGAAAAGATAACCCCGATGATATTATTTGGAGACTACAAATCTATAACAGAAAGTCTGTCTAACAAACTCAAAGTGTGTAGTTTGAAAGACTTGGGTGTTTACCGGACAGAGAGGTTAGAAGCGAAGTAAGTAAGTTGAATCATGTAGGATCTCGTGTTTTTGAATCCTAACCGATACAAGGAACTAAATGTCAGGATATCGCAGCCATTTTGACCGTTCTTTTCAAAAATCTGTATCCCCTAACTTTATAAAAGTGCAACTTTAACTTGCTGGAATACGCTTTTAAAGATCGTGCTGATTCAAAGAAAATCACAAGGCTTTCTCTTATAGCTGAGAGAAATAGCAACCCTGGTGAGTAATGCTTTAGCTAACGAAGCATCATCTTGCAGATCATCCCTATTCCCTTAACTCTGCTAGTCTCACTCTCTCTTCTCTCTTTCTTTTCCCCGGGGGTCTCCTGACTCAACAAATAGGTCCACAAGTCCAAGGCTAAATCTTTAGGGCCGTGTGCTCCTGTTGGTGCTGCACGTTTTCAAAAAATCCCAAATTAAGATGTCACTGTGCATCAGAGAGACCCCTGAGTGAAAAGCTTTCTCACGCCCTCACACATATTTGTATAAATGCCCCCCCCCCACATTAAACTACAGTGTTTCTCCTTTGAGCTGTCTACTTTTTCTTGCAACAATGGGATGAACATTCAGTTTAGTTTATCATTTAAATATTTCTGTCATTTGCTATTTGCATTTCTATTGCTTTTGGGTTGCCCCAACATTCCTATTTATGCTTGTTGTAATCCCATTTAATGACTCTTCTGATTTAATGAGTTAACTCTCTAACTATATGAATCAAATCTAACTTTAAAGTATAAACTGTGCCCCTGAGCCTTCACATCACCTGTGAGAGAATGTGAAAGTGAGTGTTACAATGTGGGCAGAGGAGACATGCAGTGGGGGAACAGGTGCAACAGGGTAATTACAAACACAGCAAGCTTTTAATTATGCTCTCTAGCATGAACTGTTAATGAATATGAACCTCATGCAAATGTGTTTCCACTGTGTCTTCACACACACACACGCCCGCTCACACACACATACACTGGCGCTCCTCTCAATCCCGGCTTTTGTTTTATCCAGAGTTCCACTAATAACGCAAACAATGACAGCTGGAAACGGAAACGGGCTCAGTCTAGATGCTTTCACCTGGTGTTATCAAAGGAAGCACTGCAGTGCAACATAACGGGACCTAAACAGGTTTTAAGGTGTTTTTTTAAACAACCTCTACGAAATAAGCCTGAACATTGTTTATCTCAAAACCTGACCTGTCTAACAACTCCCCCTTTCGAGGGCTTGGTCATCCACCTTCTTTTGTGGCCATCTTGTTCTTCTGCTCCACACTGTGGGCTCTAATCCCTGTAACCTCCCATCCTTTCAGCTCACCTCGTAGCATGATCCTGCCTGACATGGATGGAAGCACTGATAATTGATTCACTGTGAAATCCCCTTATATGATTTGTCTGTAATCTTTCCCATCTCTGTTTTTCTGTGTTTGTGTACGCTTGCGTCTTTACCATGTGTGCTATATGTGTTGGCATGTGTTCCATTTTTTGGTAGATAAATTATTGCTTAAGCTATTCATCTTAAGCTCGGCAGCCTGGGAGAAAAAATGGCAGCAGTGGAGAATCTGTGTAGACTGTGACAGTGGCTGTGTGTCCTCCTGTCTGCATGCTGGTTCGTCTCTCTCACTCGGCGATGCTGCGTTACATTCTGTCCCTCCATGTCTTCATCCCTGTTTTTCTATCTCTCTGCTCCACTTTCTCTCCCTTGTCCCCAGATCTGTGATGTAAAAAAAAAAAAGACTAGCCAAGCCAAGCGGACTTTAAGGCTTTTTATAAGGCATACAAATAGGGTGCAAATCGGATTAAGGCGGAGAGAATTGAGCCTTTCCTATTGAAAATACAGTTTGTGATAGGGTGGACATTGTATGTACAATGACAGGCAAGACATACACTTGTCTCAAACCATGTGAGGGTGACAAGCAAAGAGAATGCCTTGCATAAAAGAGAAAGCTTTCATATTCAGTGTCACAGTGGATGATGTTGCATTTGATGTTTGCACCGAGGAATCTCCCAGATTCTTTGTGGTCTATTGTTGTTGTCCAAAAGAAAGAGACAGAGAGAGCATGCCCAGCCCGCCCTGATTATGCAGTTTCGAAGGCTCTCTCAAATCCTTTGTTTGTTTTTTTAAGAAAGTTGCTGGAAGCCAATCAGTGCCTCTGACACAAAACAGGGGACCTCTTCTTCAAGGGATAGATCATGACACGCCAGTCAACATGTCTGTTGGTGACAGCGATGGAATCTGAATCCATCGCCTGAAATAGAGGACAGAGAGAGAGAGGAGCATGCACATGTTCACACAGAGCCCCAGTGTTAATGGCAAGAGAGAGAGAGACAGAGAGAGAGATGGGTTGACCCCCTCAACAGGACTTTATTTCACTATTGGGTCATTTAAAGGCAGCTGTATTACAAAATTGCCCCTGACATTCTGTCAACAGGTCGACAGGCACTGCCCACAAACAGCAGGCGTCATGGTGTTTCTGGCTCTGGAGCTGTGGAGTCTGGATCTATGGTTGCAAGTCACCTGCTGCCCCCGTGTTCCTGCTCAACACCTTCTACTACAATTATTATTACTAGTTCTATTGTTATTATTATTGCTATTATTATCATTAACATTATTATAAATATCTGTACCATTATTCATTCAGTCTGTAACAACATCACCTTTACTATCTGTACCTCTGTGTATATATTGTGCAGGCCCCCCCTTGCATCAATCTATCAAAATGTATTGAAGTGAAAAATGTGCAGGTCCAGATTTTAGGCTACACAGACATGTTGGACCCACTTGTTGCTTTTGGTCTTTTAATTGCATAGAATAGAATAACACAGAAGATGTCTTTAAGACATTACCCTATGCAGAAGATCTCTCATAACACACATTCAGTCATCAGAGGTTGCATGTGTGACCACAGGTAGCAGTATGTTATTGTGTACCTCTTTTAGATGTACATGTGACTACAGTGGCCTGCTGAGAAACACACTTTCCATAAAGACAGGCACAGGAGGGTATGAATGAACCCCTGTGGTCTCCAGTCCTCTACTGTTTGTGGCTATCCTTTGGCCATGAATGTCTGTCCGTGCGAACAGAGCAGGGAAAAGGCAAAATATCAGCGTTCAAAGCACACACTGTTACAAGGCGCAATGCAGCCGATTATCACAGTGGTATTTCTGCTAAGAATGGAAAACACAGAAGCCTGCATTCAGACTGTCACATAAAATGTAATTATTCATGGTATTTAAGAACATGTTCTACTGCATGAAATGTCAATGGATCATGTGTACAGCGAACAAGCACATTACAGAGAATCTAAGCACAAAACAGGACGCCTGCAACTTGTCAAAAGTTTCCAAATTCAGTTGATATTTTGGTTGCTGGCTGAGATGCTCCAGTGCTCCGATGAAGTTGAGCAGGCTCCAGTTGATAATCATCTGCTTTGTGGCGGGAAGCAAGGGGAGATGGAGCAGATGGCACTAGTTTTATTTTGCCACGGATGCTTTCTCTGAATAAGGAACGCTCTGCTGAATGCCAAGCTCTGTGGGAGAGGAGAAGCAAATTGAAGCCCTCCTGCACCGCGCTCCTCATAAAGGACAGGGCTATTGTTGTGTGTGTGCTCCAATTCCAGACTGACAGGCAAGTTCTGCTCCTTCATTAATGTGCTGAGCTCTGGGATGGACAAGCCACGCGGGAATTTCAAGAACTCACTCACTCGTCCTTTCTGTCTCTCACTCTCTCTCTCTCACCCCCACCCCCTCTCTCGCTGACATGCCCACGTTGATGAGAAGTGATTCTGTTGTTCCAGCAAATAACCAGTAAAATAGTACAACTCCATTTCAGTTAAAGAGTAATGATTTAGTGTTTCAGTCACTGATGGCTTTCACCCTGAAAGGAATAGGCATTCCACTCCCAGTACAGCCCTGACTGGATGCTTCCTGAAGAGATAGTAGACACTAAAGGACCTCATATGTACACTGAGAATGACTACTACAGTTTAATCATGTAAAATCCAAACCCTTTTTATTGAAATGAAACAGTGCTTCGGATGGTCTAATTGTCACATTTGGTGGCATTTCAGCTAGCAATGATAATGAGAAACCAGATAATTCATATCATATAGCAACGGGAACCCCCTCCCCAGCCCATTTAAATGTAATTATGAAATATTTTGGCGGAAGTATGATTCAAGTTCAACACAGTCGACCTTAACGGGCTGCCTGTGAAAGATATGAATGAGGTAACTTATTGTCAGTGGAATGTGTTTATGCAGGAAAGAGGCCAGTGGGGCAAAAGGTCAAAAGGCATCAGTGAACAACAGAAAATGGAGCAGAGTGAGGCAAATATGAAGGGGAAATAAGGATAAATGAAGAGAGAGAGGGACTGAGATGTCTGATGTCCACTCTGTTGAACACTAGCCGTGTTTCCATGACCGTTTTTTTTATTCTTATTTTGTAAGAAATACTGCATTAGAAAAGGTTGATGGAAACGAAAAAAATCCTTAATTTCACAAAAAAGTTTTTACACTCGCTTGAGGTGGATTTTGCCTTTGTTGAAAAAGACTAAATGCGCTAAATGGGAGAATGGCCGAATAAGTTCTGACATAGCGAAGTCAGGTCTAATCAGTTGTTTCCACTGAGGGAGTCTTGTCGGATATTACCATAACGTGCGGAGACATGGCTGGTAGCAACTTGCCCGCTTGAAATCCATTCCTGAGGATCTCTCTCCCTTTTGGTGAGATCCATGATCCTCAGGTCCATGCAACTGGTTTTGTTTCTGGTTTGGAACGCATACGTCTTGTTTATTACAGCCATGTACAACATCAACTACCAATGTAACTACCCTTGCCATAGCCTGGTTTATTCGCTTCAAACCAGCTGATGGAAACGCACATTTCAAAAGTCCGCTTAAAATTCGCATGACAGTTAGATGGAAACATGGCTACTAATATCGCTCTCTCTTTGCTGCATCTCAGGACAGTTTGTGCACCTGTGACTCTCCACCTCTCTGCCTCCCTTCACATGCATGAGACACAAGCCTTCTGTCCTGTATGTAAAAACTCCTCACTCACTGCAGTAATCAGTCGATTGAGCCAACTATTTTAGTCAGACATCCTTCTGAAATCTCACTGTTATCATTTGTTATCAATGGAGCTCTCTGTGTAAATGGAAGTAAGCAGTGCTGCAGTTTGGATCCCATTTCACACATGTAGCAATCAAACAGAGGTAGCTCAGGCAGATTCATCTTTTGTAATGAGGCTGAAAGAGCTTGATGAATCAAGAGTTACACAAACTCAGTAGACAATACAGTTAATGCTTGCTGCGATTTATATGGCACTGTGCTGAATTTTGCTAATGTAGTGAGGCCATCTGAGGAGCAGGCTGCCGCCCCCTGCCCATGTGCCATCTTTCTGTGCTGGACATGGACACTGGCAATGGCCAGCATAAATGATTGAGTTGGATGTCAGGAGTGGAGCTCATGCCAAGGGGCCACGGCATCCATGCTAATGGGCTGATGCAGCCTAATCTAAATAAGTGTGAATAAAAGGGCTTTTACTGTGAGTGCTCACATCTAAAGCACAGAAACGTGCTGGAAATTGCTTCATCTTAATCAAACAGCAGGCAAGAAAGAAATTCAATTTATTTAACTTTCATCATTTAGCTTTTACCTTGACGTCAGCTATCGCTGGGAAAAGTATGTTGCTGTGTGTGAGATGTTTCACACTCATCTCATGCGCGCACTGTTTGTTTGTTTTCTAAGTCCTTAGTCTCCTGAAGCCCATCTGAGATCAATCACTAGGTCAAGCATGATGGAGAGGCCTGTCAGAGCTCACTGTTGTGGCCTTGATTCAGTAAAACAAATAAAATAGGCAGAGGCATTACAGAAAGGTTCAACGCAAGCTAGACGAGAGACCACACAAAAGAGCATCCAGAGAGAGGAGTGAATAATGAGGAGGGGGGATAAATGTCAAAGAGCAATGCAGAAAGAAAAATGCTGATGTAGAAGAGATAGAGAAAGGCAAATGTAAAAAGACTGTAAGGTGGACTGGAACAGAGGCGGACATACAAAAAGCAACAGGCACAGCACTGCTGTCTGCCTATGTTATCCCAGCTCAGCGCTTTACCAAGTTTCTACTCGACAGCATGTCATCAGTGCAGCCCTCCTCTGTTTAGACCCTGCTGTGGATGGTGCAGTGCACATCCATGTGATGAAAGGGAGGGGCCCTGTGAGATACTTAATGCAACTTCCCTTACACATCCTTTATATTCCAGCATGTCAGAACATCAGCATAGCGCCGGCCGGAATAATACCATTTCTCTGATGATTATGTTGGCCATGTAACCTGAGCACTGCAGCACTCAGCTCGGCTCAGTTGGATTTGATTCAGCAGCATTTACAAGACTACATATGACAACGCAACATAGCTCTTTCCCCCAACATAACATAACCTGAGGAAGTCATTATACACCCCTGTCAGCACTTAACCTTCTCCCAGCACTTCAAACAGACATTCAGGAGTGGGTAGCTCGGAGGTGAGGCCCCCCTGGGAGGCCCCTGCCAGACCCTAGACCGTACCGTCAGATATAGCACGAAGCTCATACATCAAACTACTTCCTGTGGATCCACTATACTTCTTACTGTACAGAAGAGGAGATGATGGCCTGCACCATGTTGGTCTGACTGGTCAGAGAGAGGTACAGGTCAGAGGTCTGCTTTGCACCAGCTGTGTGAAAGTCAGCAATCAGATGAAACATATTCCTTTTCTTCAACAAAGTGCATGGGCAGAGGAAAGTTCAATAAGCTTTGGTCAAACTGCTACAGTGGTGTACTGCTGTCATCATGAGAAAAAAAAAGAATTTGCTTGGTTTCTCATAATGACACAAAGTTTTCTTGTTTTTACAGCACTTATTTCATTATTACAAGAAACTTTTCTCATTATGTTGGCATACGAACGTATTTTCTTGCAACATGGAACTTTTCTTTTAATAAAAAACATATTCTGTCATAACAAGACTCTTTCATATTGTTCTCATTTTAGCCAGCAAGATCCAGTCAAAGCCAAGTGAAAGAACATTGTAGCCAGAAAACTTCTGGTTATAAACTTCTCATTATAATGGAAGAAGGGGCTGTTTTCTTTGTCGTGGTGGCAGCCATGTGCTGATGTACAGCTGCAGCTCTACAAGTTAGCTTTTTCGTTTGTGTGGGAGTGCATGTTTTGCTCCCTACGAAACTTGACATCCAAAAGAAAGCAATTTGCGCTTGACATTTGTCTTTATCATTTGAGCACCTTGCATATCTTTTTACAACAAAATTGACTTCTGATCTTAAGCTTAATATGTGACTTTCAAGACCAAGATTTTGACAGGTGAAGGACTATTTAAAATATCTATATTTTTTGTGCGCATGTATTTGCATCTTTATTAAAATTGTGTGCTATACAGTGCAGTATGTGAGTGAATACATATTCATATCAAAAGCTGTCCAACTAACTAGGAAGACTCACTGAGCCCCAGGAATGCTTTTTCTTTTCCAGTGTTTAAATATAAGAGCATAAGCATTTTCTATAGCACTCTTGCAGTAAAACTGACAAGACTGCCTCAATAATAATAAATCTGGTGTCTGTGCCTGACTGGCAACGTTTGCAGAGAATGCCTGAATAACACACCACAATTTATGTGCATTTATCAACTGATTCAGTCCTGATACAAAACACTCAGATTTATATCAATGTTTTTTAGGCACATGCTGCACTCCTGGCAGTAACATTGGGAGCATCCTGCTGTAATCTAACTGCCCTCCTGCTGGATCCTCCATCACTGCAGTACACACACCACCTCCTCATCACATGGATGAATGGCAACGCAAAGAAAGCTGTACAGGTCGGTTCAGCAGAAATGGAGGCGCCATCTCATTTACCTTGATTTACAATTCACGTGTGCTATTTGCGTAGGTCACATACTCTGTGCTCAAGTTGTACATGTGCTGTTAGCTATTTATTAAGGTGCCGTGTTTGATGTGTGCTGTGCTGTTAATGATCTAGGGCAGGCGCTTTATAAATACATAATGATGTTTACCATAAGATTGGTAATATTTTTTTCATTTAAACTTAATCATAAAACCAAGGTTGCTGGCTTATGAGGCTTAGATTGATAGTTAATCATTCCTTTAAGATGGAGCAATATCTGTTAATGGAAACATCTACACAATTACAGTACACATCAACATGCAGCAGCGTACAAATTCTGACAGACACAGCGACGGTGGAAACATGTCGTCACCCCGCCATGAAGAGCTCCATGTGAATGGATGGAGGTTTGGCTCATCTGCAGTGCGTCGGAGTCTCACGGTCTGGCAGGGCTCCAGTCCTCTGCTCGCTTATTCATCTCTTTCTCCCACAGCCAACACAGTCTGACACACACATACATTTGGCACACTATCAGTCACCAGAACAATACCACTTGATTCACACAATGTCATTAATCTAAAACAAACCAAAATTCAGAGGCACCATATGATGGCCACAAAGCAAATTATGCTAATTGGCATTTCAGTATCAGTCTCTTCATGAAGTGCAATGCAATGTATAAACAAAGTCCATTAGAATTACAGTACTACACAATTCAAAGTCCACTGGGCTGATTCCCAAAGGTGTACAGAGAATAGACTAAACTTAACATCCTAAAGAAAATATTCAGCCGTGAGAGTAAATTATGCATACAAATGTGCCACAGGTTCGAAATGCTATGCGATTTGCCAGTTAGGTAGTTCAGGGTGCGTAGGAAGTAAATAAATAATCCTGTTTAATAATTCATTGAAATTCATGTTGCTTTGCCTCCAGCCTTGAGAGTATTTAGAATGCAGCCTGCAAGGGCCCTGCTTCTGACTTGTGGTGGTGTGTGGTAAGATTATTGAAATTGGGGGGAAGCTCAAGCATGAAAGCGCATGCACATTCCACATGCACACACAGAAATACATATATGTATCATATGGTCTATAAAGTAGTGAAAAGAGACATACAGTGTCAACATCTTATCCCCTGTTTGCTCCATTTCCCCCTGGAATGACAGATATAATCTCCAGGGTGTGAAGAGGAGTTCACATAGAGCTTCAGGGTGGTGAATACACTGAAGCTGAGAAGGATGGCAAAGCAGGCACAGACAGGACTGCAAATTGGATCTAAAAGTCTTCCAGGTGGAAAAAACAAGGAAAATAAAAACAGAGAGAGGGAGGGAATGGTGACTTAAGGCTAGTGATCCATGTGACCCATTCCTGATGATGTCGTTGCTTGATAGAATTACACCAGCAAATAACATGATCTTGTCTCTCTCTGTCATTCTGTGTGTGCGTGCGTGCGCTTGTGTGTTTGTGCGTGTGTGACAAGATTCAGTGTAGATGGTCACTCTGACTGGTTCACTAACATCTTTGCAATCTCTAATACAAGACGTTGTCTGCATATCTGTAATGATCCCGATTCTTTTTGGATGCAGTTAAATTGTTGTGACGAGTGGATCTGGCTTCTGCATGTTAAATGTGTGAATGACTGGAGGGGGTTAATGATTAAGAGAATTTTGTGAAAACAGCATCTTTAAGTACTTGCAGGGTACGGCTTACATTTTGGCACTGCTACCAGTCTCTGTTAATGCCTATTAACAAGACAAAGTTAGCGAGTCTTTTGCATTTTCCCCTCTGTTGGCAGCTGAAAAATGAACGCTAAGATTTGATTAAATTAGAATGAGAAATGCACACTGTGAATTCAGATTTAAGTGCAGCTACTGTGATACTTGGATTTCACAGAGTAAAATAACTGCGGGTATTTTTGGCATGGGTGCACCTGTGCGGCTGCGTGTGTTCACATGCTGAAGAGTAGCTATATGTTTTGAAACCAAGCTTCCCTCTCCAAACTGCATTGATATAAATATTGGAGCAGGGCCTTAAAATATAGTTATTAACATAATTAAATTGTCAGCTGGCAGCTTTTAACAACTTTTTGTGTTAAAATGGCAGCTTATACTTACCTGAGTAACAAATTGTTTGTCAGGATAGTTGTGAATGAGACAAAACATGTTAAGAACTAGGGGTGGGCTATATGGTATTAAAAATAATTTCACAATATAAAAATGATATTCTTGACAAAATACTGGGAAATATTTTTGGCTTAAAATTCACAGTAACTGCTGAGTTCTCCTCACGGGATTTGTGGCTCTCCTTGTACTCAACCGGGTGCTTCTGCATGAGGGGTTAAAGTAAGTTTACTGCATTGCCCCATTTTGTTTTTAGTCACATTACCGTGGTTTCCTGTTCATCTGATCTTTTGTAGCCAAACCACTTACACACTAGTTAAGTCACTCTCCTTTTTGGAACTACCTTGTCCACTGTGGAGCCGGTAGCAATATTACTGTTATCTTAACCCCGACAGTAATTGTTGTACTTAAAAGACAAGGTATAATAATGTACTAGAAGTGATGATGCAGAATTGATAAACAAAACATGTCAGCTTTATAACTCAGTGGTGTGAGACCAATTTGAGTAGATTAGGTTGGTTAAATATGAAATGTATAAACATGATATGATACATAATATAAACATGACTTGACTCTCAAATGATCTTTCTCATATTATTATAATTTAATATTTCTTCTCCACCATTGTTCATAATAATAATTCATGCAAATCATGGGTCATCGGCCGCTTTGACGGACAGGAAAAATGCACAACAGAAAGTCACGTGTAGTAAGGTAAGCGTATTGTGGCAACTGGCACCTGCGTCACACACACAGCCACCAGTCAGCTCAGGAAATATCTGTGAAACGGAGTTTAAAAACAACTCATAAGTCCGAAAGAGGCCCAGTCTGTCCCCAGTTACAGCCTGGTTACAGCCAGTGCGTTGCGGGCGGGGGGACTCCGGTGCTGTCAGAGAATTACTAAGCTTGTCTTTTAAACAAGAGAGGTGTCACTATTTTCGTTGGCCAACTTTTGAATTGAACCTCAAACTGAGTATTTTTTTTAGGTTAGACTCATTAATTAGTGGTTGAACTGTGGGTTTTGTATTAGTGTTTACTGTATAACACACTGTGGTGAACTTCGCTTTTCTTGTGGTCTGTAGGTAGGCTGACCTGATGATATTATAGCTTATTTAATACCATGACTTGACTCAAATTATCTTTCTCAAATTATTATAATTTGATATTTCTTCCCCACCATTGCTCATAATAATAATTCATGCAATTCATGCATCACCTAATTTCATCATAACACAGGCCTGGCCTACAAGAAAGAACAGTGTATGTTTAATCTAATATTGTGTTGGTCATACTACACTGATTTATTGCTTGTTTGTTTTGAATAATACAGAAGGTAAAGATTTTTTAAATCGCAATCGCAATATTGGTTAAAATGAAAATTGTAATTAGATTATTTTCCAAAATCATTCAGCCCTATTCAGTATTCCAATTCAGTTCATTAGCCTTAAATGTTCAATGTTAAAACTCTGTTTTTAACACTGACCTAATGATGCACTGATTGATTTCACGTGAAGAGACTTGTGTTGTATTATAATGGTGGGATCAACACATTGTTTGATCTGACTTTAACGTATCTGTAGTACTGAATTGCCATAGAAATAAAACTAAAACTAAATAAACTAAACACAAAAACGTTTGTGATCTGTAACTGTACAACAGTTTAAGTAATTTTTTTACTGTTTAAAACTGTTATTTTCTAAACCAAAATGCAGCTTACTATGTTGATCAGACATATTAATGCACTGATGTTCAGACCTTCTTCCAACTCCTCACATTTCATGTAACACGCTGCAGGGCCTGAAGGTGGAAGTGGGTCTTGTATCGTTGCCAACATCCACCCCTAGCTCTACGATAATGAGCTCTACAGGACCTGAACTTGACCCAAACACACAAAGCTATCAGCTAAAAATCACAAGCAGAACCATCGCTGTGGTCAAAGCATTGCGTGGTATTTCAATTGTTTAATATAATATTGGAGAAGCATAACAAAAATGCAAATCAAGTTGTGAATCACCACATGAAATCAGGAAACCCATCAGATATCTACGCATGGTGGATGTTTATTCATGACAGGTGAGTTATGCGCAGTAGGCATATGGCCCTGCAGGGCAGCAGAACTTATACAAACAAAAGACATTTAACTCCCAGTTTCATAATAATACTTTTAGAGACCTGTTCAAAGCTTTCCATGTCCTCTGGTTAGAATATAGACAGGTAGATTTAAAAAAGCCTACAGCATGTTCAGTAACCTGTGGGCTGCAAATCAAAAGGCTACATGCTTAAGCACAGACATGAGCTATTATATGCAAATTCCATCAGCATTAACAACCTCTCTGCTTTTAACAAACACAGGCACTAGAAGCAATAGATAGCAATATCTCAGGCAATAGCAATAGAAGGGCGCCAAACTACAGAATTGGCGTGTTCAACATCTTTCATTTATCTGTGGCAGCTCTGACATGTCATCATTTGGATTAGCCTTGATGTTAGATTAGTTTACACAGCTATGATTCTGCATTTAAAAAGGTGCCTGGATGGAACAGCCATCATTCACTTTGCCACAGCCCTGTTGTGTCTGTAATTATGATGATATGGCTTTTTTTCTTTTACCCAGGCTAAATTGCTGTTTATAGCAATAAGAAGACTTCTATTCCCAGAGGCCACAGTTAGTCAGACTGCCTCTTACTGCTTAAGTCTTACTGCCAGGTTGCGGTTCAGAGCACAAACACTGTCACCAACACCCCCTCCTCCTCTGTTGGTTCTCAGAGCTATTATTTTTATCTGAAAACCTATACAAGGCTACAGAGAGAAAAGAGACAAGTGAAAGGGATCGAGAGGGGAGGAGAGGCACACAGAGAGACAGAGTGGAGCGGGAGAGGAAAACTGTGATTCTTCTGAGGCTGTGATCGATGCTACCAGCGTGTGTCTACATTGCACGTGCCAGCCAAAAGGAGGGCTCTATTGATTTGCTCCCATATTTCAATCAAAAAAAAGTGGGTTCTAAACCCCAGATTTTCCCCTCTACCTCTATGAATTACCAGCTTCTCACTAAATAAAGACCAGAATGCCAAACGTCAAGCTTAAGCATATTTGAAAAAACATCTTGTTTTGCAGAGACAACAAAAGACACGTTTGTGTGCGCAACTGGGACATCTTTGGCATTGTAATGATATTTCATGTAGATGTCTGACTGTTGCTAGCCGATGGCTATAATCTTCTCATGGGTGTTTGCAGTGCGCCTCCATCTACATCACGCACAAATATGTCGAGAAGTGAGCAAGCAGCACAAAAGGCACAATCAGATTTATAAATGAATCCTTTTTCCCTGGCAGTTTAACTGTGTGCATGTTCTCCAGCAGGGATCAGAAATACGCAGGTCTGCAGGTAGATTATTAAAATGTAGAAGAAACCCATCAGGAGATCAAAGCTAATAGTATGATGGCACATTTAACATTTGTACAGATACCTACAGGGGGCTCTACTACAATGACTTAACCTCTGCAGTAAGTGTTAAAAGTGTGCGTCAGTGTGTATATGTGCATGGGATCCAAGTTGTATATGTGAGCTGCTCTTGTGTTAGTGCAACTCTAAATATAAGTCAGACAAGTAAGTTGTGCTTTGTTTGGTGTCTTAGTTTTTGAGGAAATAGATTCATAAGGGAGTCGGTGCTAGCAAAATGAGCTCCCTCAGGTTTAGAGTGAGAGAAACAGACAGACAGACTAACAGACAGACTGACATCTAAGATAATAACATTTACTGACATTGGAGCTAAAGATGTGACAGAACAGGAAACGGAATGGAATAAGTTGCCTTACAATTCTACGGCAGAATATCTTGTATATCTCTGTTTATTCTGGTCAGCAAAGCATATTTGTCGGCCTCCCATAGACACATCTGCATCACAACAGGACGGCGCATGGTTCTGTATTGTGACTTGCAAATCAGCCATCTGAATCCTTGCCAGGATGAGCTCTTTCAAAAAGACAGTCAGTAGAAAGTATTACTGAGTTCCCTCTGCTGTAGTAGCAATAGTATTTTTTAGATAAAGCAAGCCAGTCATTGCTCAAGACATAACAGGTACCACACATTTAGCAGAAACACACCTAGAAACCTTGTCTATAACGTGACAACAAGATTAAAAGCAATCCTCTAAATCCTAATCGGAAAGTTTGATTGGGAGAAAAAAAGATTCAAACTCCAACAGAGACATCAAAATAGGTGAAGTACAATCTATGAAAAATGTTAAAACAAAAAAACAGAATGGTGAGTTTTAAATTAAATAAATGAGCTGCATAAGAAATTGTTCCCAGCAGTGGGCTTGTCACTGTGCATGAGCAAATAAGCCTGCACACAGCCCGCTTTTTAGATCAAAATAGACAGCAAATTGATACAATCAACTCCAAAAAGCGTCACCACCATAAGAGATGCACCTCCCACCCCCTTTTTTTCTCCATGATGGAGTCAGGATTTGTGTTTCTATTTTCTTTTATGGTGCCATCGTTTCCCAAACTGTTTTTTTTATGTGCCTCAGAGACTGGTGAAAAATGGAAGCGACACTGTATATCTTTCAGCACCAAGGCTAATCTACAGCACACACACACAGTTTATATGTTGTTTTATATGTCATTTGCTATTTAAAACAGTGTATAGCATTAAAAAACAAGTTCCAAATAAACTCCGGTAGCACTTGCCATGTGACTTTTTGCTAGTAAGAGGTAGAGTAACAATGTGAATCCTTAAAATGGTTTCTAATGGAAGCAGTCATGCTCCTGTGCATGTCCTAATGCCGTTTAATGTGCTCGACCCAAGCAGTTGAGAAGCATGACAACATTTCCTTTTCTAACAGGCAGCTTGTGGAGCTGAGTTGCAATCTAGAGTGCAAATATTGTCATGCTAAACAGAAATTATGAGAAATATCATGGCCTCCTGTTGCTTTCACTCAGTCTATTAACACCAAAACCTGCAATTCAATAAATGTCATCTTTTTTATATTTAATAGATTGTGAACATTTTAATTTTACAGTTAAAGGGATAGTTGGGGATTTTTGAAGTGGTGCCGCATGAGGTACTTACCATAGTCAGTTACCTGCAGTACATGGTGGTCGGCGTGTCCCCAGTTTGGAGAAGCAGAGAGTTGTACCGGTGTGGAAGATAAGCAATGAACTGCTGTGGACAGGGTCAGCAGCAAAAAGTATTTTAGCCCCCATCCCAACTGGGGACACCATGACAGCCATCTACTGCAGGTAATACAATGACTGTGGATAAGTACCTCAAACAGCCCCACTTCAAAGATCCCAAACTATCCCTTTAAAGCCTGTCAATATTTGTTTTATGTATATATTAATATGTTGCAAGGCAAGGTGAAATCAATCAATTTAAGCCATGGAAGTTGTAAGTTAATATGGGAATACGGAAAACCCTCCTTTTGGTTTGATTGACAAGTTTACATCTTTACCACCATAAACAGGTATGCCTCTCTCTGTCCCTCTCTGTCTCTCTGTCTGTCTCTCTCCCTCTTCCCTCTCCTTTGCTTACTAATGAGCCGTGAGATTGACAGCTGGATTACTGAGCTGGTTTGTAATCCTTTAATTTCTCCATTTAAGATAATCACCCTCTGGATGGAGCGCTGCCTACAACCACATGCACACACAAACACACAAATACACACACTGCACAAAATATACTGTGTTTATATATAAATAAATAACTGTGTATTTACGCATTAAACAAAAATGAACAAGAGAATATGGTGAAAACAAGAGCGCAGAGGCGCCCTGATCAAATATAGATTCCAGGCTGAAATAAACCCCAAAGACAAAGTAGAGCACAAGCTGCTCTCTGGCGAGGGACCTTCTTGATATTAAGAGTTTGTAGAACAAAGGCATCTTGACAGTGTAGTCTTTTAATTAAAGCGATAGAATAGCAAAAGCCCTGTGGCTTCAGAAATGGCTGTACAGTACAATACAGAGTGGCCCTCTGGAGACGCTTTTAGTAGCAGCTTAGAAGGATCTATGTGTTGAGGCAAGCCAAACGTAAATCATTTTGATTGGGCCGTGTTTTTCATCTCCTCCAGTGCTGCAGACTGAGGATATGAGTGTTGGAGAACATGTGAGGTCAAGTGGCAACACAAGGTCAAACCGCTTGGCCATAATTCATTGATAAAGTAAGAAGCTATATGTCACTTTGAGCCCCTGACTCAGGAATGAAGAGGGGGTGGGGAAGAGAAAAAACAGTAGGCACAGCTGAGCAAGAGGGCAGATAGGTGGAGATAGATTCTCATAGCTCATCATTCAGTAAAGACATACTGTAAAATATGCACATTTGGTCTGGTCTCAAGTGTGGTCCAAACACACAGCTATCCTGCTAAAATATAAATTTCTGTGTGACATCCTGGAGTTTGTGGAAATGTCATCTTATGCTTCACGAGTGCACAGAAACTGGTTTAAAAGGATGATGCTTAAGAATACCTTCAAATGTGTGATCTGAATGTTGTCATATTTGTATGTTGCCTTCTTAGCTGGCTTTCTTACATAAGCAATGGGCAAGCCCACATTGAGCAATCACCTAGTTTTGTTAAGAGTTTGATGGTATTTGAACCCTGCAGCTTAAATGAGGGGGAGTGGGATTTCTGGTTAGCTAGGTGCACTTGTCCAGGCTAAGCTAGCTGCTGAATGGTCAATATAGCCCTCCAAACTGTAGGACTGATTGTTAAACTACATTTTCTTTTATGTTTCTTGTGTTTCTGTTAATATTCGTGAAATGGGTGGGTGTGGAGGATTTGGAGTTGTTTAAAAGAAACTTTTAGATAGCTGGGTTGACTAACAAAAGTAGAGTAACAAATAACACATTCCTCTTGCTGCTGAGCAATTAGTAAAGTAACATAATGACTTGAGTGAGCGGTTACAGTTTTCAAGTAGCTTGCCAACCATGGTGATCTTGAAAAATAAATGTGTTCTATACAGTATGTGAATTCTGACTTTTTATTTCCCAAGTTAGTTTATTTCTTGGAAGAAGAAAACCTGTCATGACTCAAAACCAATCACAGCTTTGAAAAGCCACATTTTCAGACTGATGATAACGGAAGTAGAAAATTGGTTCAAACTGAGCTTTTCCACATTATTTTCCAACAGCACTTACTCTCTTCTCCTCAGTTATTTTGTAGGGTTACTATAGTTAAAACCCATATTTTCCATTACTATAATAATAACAACTATTTATCCAATAATCCACTTAAATTACACCGAAGTGCACATTGTCATGACAATACTTACAAGAAGGATAACATGCAAGTGAATAATTTGAGCCGAAGAAACATCACTTCAATACTGAAGACCTGATTTGTATTCAGATGCATGTAAATCCTACACGCCTAGAGGGGGTGGGGGGTGCAGATTCTGGGTTACACTTAAAAGTTAAAAGGTGAAACAGAGGTCTCCTAGTGGGAAAACTGTTCATTTCTGCACTGCAACAAAAAAGCCAATAGAGTCTTAATCAAGGCCACCAATCGTTAAAGTGCACAGAGATGCAAAGCACTAATACGCATTGATTGTGAAGGAGGGTGGTCAATTTAAAACAGGTTTTTGATAACAAATGCAAATAGTATTCACAGAATACAAGGTCATCAGTGGTTGACATGGTGTTCGTATCTCAGAAACACAACTTTTTGCTACTTTCTTATAGATAGTACTTGTAAAGAGAGGCATTCATTGGGAGGGTTAAACTGTAATTTGGAGACAGTTTCTTAGAAAAAAAAAAATCAACACCACTTTAAACTTTGTCCATGAATATTCCTCTCTAAATTTGCCCTTGTCTCTAGAAATACAGAAATGCATTAGTAAATCTCTAGTTCCTCATCCAACACAGTCTCTTTCTTATCCGGTAATCCCTTGCCAAGGACTTTCTTTTTTGGTTAACACCATCAAAAGTTCCTAGTTTCTTCTTTTTCCCTCATAATCACTCCATGATTTTAACCCACAGCCGCCAGCTCTTGCAGATGCAATCTGAGGTCTGATAACATCGCACTTAGCTCTGTTTGAAGGTCAGAATTCAGGGCACAATTAGCTCACCTCTATTTTGTCAGGAAATGTAGATCTACTGCATAATCTCACCCAGCAGAGTGCAAACAGAGTCCCTGCACAGCTCCTTTTAAAATGCAGTAGGAGTCTCAGGCGTCTTCTTTGACAGCTTCTCACCGCCTGAATGTAAGGAGGTCTAGATGAATCATGTCCGTCTCTCAGTGGGCGGGAAAGCAACTATCTGTGTTGTAATGAAACTCCATGAGAGCACATGCCATGACCCAGTGACCAACCATCAGACTAAAGCTAATACTAATACACAGTAAGAGCAGCTCAGTGGAGATCAGTGCTCTAGAACTAATAAAAATTCACATGGAAGCCCTGACAAGAGGCAATAATATTTCCACTGACAGTCGTTTTCCCATCTATCAAAACCCCTTTTTTACTTACTACCTCCACTGAGGAAACGACTACAAAACAGGATGAAAAGGATTGTGCTGTGCCATGTATTATATCTTGGGTGGCTCGCTTGACGGAATTGGCTCAGCATGTATGTCATGTTGTAGGGAGTTTGAGGGATGTAGGAGCGTAGCTTGGTTTGGTAAGAAGGCAGACGAGATAAAGAGAAATGATGTGGCTCATCTTCTGCACCTGTATTCTATCAGCTCGCCACAGACTGCAGGTCCTGGCTGCAGAGATGAAAGACTCTCTGGAGGACAAGAGAGACGTCCGTGAGTCAGAAAGAAAATGGCATCCTGCTGATCAAATGCCTGGAAACATAATCCCCCCCCATCCCAGTTCTTGGGTCTGGACGTACTTATGAAAGCCCTGTCACTTTGAATAGTAGGTTAGGAGTCAGAAGTTCTCCACCGCACAGGGAACGCCGAGCTGGCTGTTTCAAAGCAGATATGGCTCCGTGCCAGATTTTCCTGCAGTAGTCTAATTGGGGTCATGTTACAAGTCATTTTGTATGTGTAACTTTCAGAGATGGAATTAAACAATAGAAAATCCATGCCAAAAGTGTATAGCTGATGGAGGCATGATCCTCCTTAAATTAATCTTTTAGATTAAAGTACAGTGTGTGCATTTTTCCCATGCATGCACTGTAGCAGTTATAAGATAAGTGCAATAGAAAGATCCAATTTTAAATTAAAAACCTTGGGATGAAGGAAGCAAGGAAAAGACACCCAATTGTTGATGTTACTTTAATGGAACAAGTTCATCTACTGTGATTTAAGAGACAACACGCGGGCTGAAAACAAAAACAAGCCTGTTCTCTTTGAAAAAGCAGCGTGGAGTCGAGATGGCAAAGCACAGGCTTTACGAAATGGTATGGACATTGTAGGCTTGTTTAAGGAATACACATGTGATGGTCTCTGCATCAAGTTATCATAATTTTTTTTCTCATTTGCCCACACACAATGTGGTCTTCTGCTGCATTTCTAAAACCCTACCACTAAAAAATTGAAATACATTTTTCTCCAAAAACAAACTTTCTGCAATCCAGTATATCCCTCCAAGTAATTTTCTGTGTCATAAAATCTTAGCAACATAAAGCAAAATATGCAGTCAGACAGGCGTCTAAATCACACAGAGCACTGTCTTTCAGGACAGACAAGGGGCAAAGGGTGAAATTCATCACTGCTGTCTTTTCAAATATGTGTTGACAGTGACTTAAAGAGACACTATCCTGACTGAACTGTATTTCAAATCAATTTCTTTTGTGCTAAGGCCACATCCCCTTGTCCGTGTTCCTAGGTGTCTGTTCTGGCTCTTGGTGCGAGGTGATGGTTTACACAGCGATGTGCAATCACTGGAATATTTCTTTTCATGGCTTATCTGCCCACAGCGGGAATCTGCACGGACCACGACTCAAGGCGCGGCTGTCTGCTTGCCTGTGTGCCACAGCCTCCCCCTCCAATCCTGACCCAGCGCTCAGGCAAACATCTCCACGGAAGCATGGGATGATTTATTCAGCACAACTTAGTGGCAGGGCAGAGATCAGTGAGTTAGTTAAACAAAGGTATTTTATGGTCAACTACAAAGCCATAACAGCCTTTTTAACCTATAAAGCCAGCAAAAAATGACCAAAGGGGCACTGAATGATGCATTACAATTCAAAAATGACCTTTCAAGTCTTTACCAGACGCTTCACTTTACCTGCAGGGGAAACTATAGAAAAGAAGCTATGTTAAAGGACCATACCAATGACCAACCAAAAATGTAGTTTATTTACTATGATTTTACTCAATGCTGCCCATGTTTTTAATGTTCTCCTACCACAAGGCATTCATTTCAAGTTTGTCACTGTCCAGGGAAAAACCCATATCTCCACGTTTAAATTTTCCAACAGGTTAAAGCAGTGGTTGCCAACGTGGAGGTTGTGGTCACAGTTTGAATCTGCGGGGTCGCAAAATGACCAAAAAAAACATAGGAAATATGTCCTGTGAAATTCTTAGAGAAGGTAATTTTCTCAACTTTCTGAAGAATGTCTAAGAAAACTCATGGTTCTTACAAAGCACTGTTTATTGAAGCCCGACTGGCAACAGCTTACAGAGTGCGGACACAATGTGGTACAAAACCAAATCTGAAGAATCCCTCCGGGTCCACAATTTTTATCTCTAAGCTTAGTGTCTATGGTCTTTCCCCATAAAGGTCATCTTTTACTGGCCTAAAACTGAACAGCCACTCTACTGGATGTTAGACTCAAATGCATTACTCAAGCCGTGTTGAAATCTGGAGGTCTCATGTATTGCATTCTAAGCAGAGACAGTGAGTTTGAAAACATACGAGACTCCAAGAAAACACCGTTATCTGCTAGCCTTGAGCCTGAACTAGGGTTTCTTCCTATCAGCCTAACTGTCGCCACGTTGACAGGGAGATAAACGGAGACAAAGAGCTCTGTATGTCTAAGAAGCAACGGATCATTCTATTTCTAGGGTCTGCTAGTGACCCCCAAGCGTGACCTGTATATGACCCATACCTCACCAGGTACCCAAATTAAGTCTACTAAGAAAATTTCTCTACAAGATGAAGACAAAACATTACTGCTATGCTTAATATTGTTGTTGTTTTAGTGTCATTTTACATTTTTTCATGTGAAATTCTTGAGTTTTTACGACTTTAAAAACATATTAAAATGAAACTCTCGCAGCACAGCCCTGACTGCTGAGTAGGCATTTTCGTTTATGAATGGTCACAAGCAAAAAAGGTTGGGACCAGGAAAGAACAGATTTTATGATCCTCTGTGGGCTGAGGAACCAAGTAAAATGCTTATTATTTTTTTGCAGTGTTTTTGGTGTTTCATGTAGTAATGCAGATATAAATTGCAGGTTAGCCTAGGGATTTATGGTGTTGACCAGGGACTTTTGTAGAATGACATTCCCTGTCTCTCTCACCCTTCATTTCCTGTAACCTCTCCAGTCAACTCTATACTAAAGGATTAAAAATCCCCCCAAAAATCTTAAAGTTTGCACTGTATTTCCAGATAAAGATGACACAAATCAGACAAGAGTGAATGCAGAAATGAAAGAGATAACCAGTGAATACCCCCGCAACCCTGTACGCAGGATAAGCGGTTGACGATGGATAGATGGAACCAGTGAATACAAATCAATGGCCTCTTTGACAGTAAACAATGGAGAAAAGAGGCTTTCCAGTGTACGTATATATACACATATATATATATATATATATATATATATATATATATATACACACACATATATATATATTGTAATGTTTGTTTATACTCTTTGTGCCTGAAAATGGTCTGATTGATAGAAATGTTGTACAGCACCAGTGGACACGAAAACATTGTGCAGACTTTTTGCCATGACACTTCCTTGAAAGGTAACTCATTCAAACATTTAAAACACTATCGTGTGCCAAGAAAAAAAGGTCAACAGTAAGGAAAAGTGTGATAAAACACCAGTATGTTCCTTTAAGCACACACAATGGTGCACATGACACATAGCGTGACAACCAGGGTTTTAGAGCTAGAGCATCAAGGAAATATTTCCACATTTCGATTAACTCAGGTGTTAATGAATTTGACATAACAAAATATAATGCCGTCACTCCTAAGCTACCCATTCACAATCAAAAAAATAAATGGAAAAAAACATCTCCCCTTCCACCTCAGCAAGAAAGGAGCTGCGGTCCACACATTCTTCAGCTACTGGAAACAGAGGCCTGGTTCACACTGCACCTGCTGGGCCATAGCTCTTTAGTCCTTTCTCCATCGCTCCGGCTCTCCAGGGAGACAACAGCCAAGGCCCACAGCGGCCCAGCAACCCCTTAGCCAGCTCTGGAGCATCGCAGACCCTCTCTAATCTCATCCCTGGCCCATTCATTTTCTTGTGACAGTGTCAGGTTGTACATAGTGTTGTGTTAGTATTAAAGGCTTCCTCCCGCTTTGTATCCCACTGAACAGAAAACAGACCTTCAGTACGGCTAGCACCTGCAAATTCATCATTGCGTGAGATCTTAAGCAGGTGCAGTCCATATCCATTTGAGTGGCCAGGTGGGAGGATGCCTCTAAGATTGATTTTCATGAAGAACAAACACAGAGACAGACAAAATGAAAGCAAGAGACTGGAAGCAAAGGTAATATGGGATCAAAGCTGGACCGCATGTAGCGCATAAGCTATATCAAATTGATGCAATTGAACTTTGCTGAAACATTGTTTTCAAATTTAAGTGTCAGCAGCTAATACGTACACCAGGACACTTCACATATGTGTGCAACATCCACCTAAGGCACTTGTGCATATAACACACACTGAGGAGGAACCCACATACATTATCTGACAAGACACATCACCCTCTGTTATCATTGTTTGGGTCAGTATGAACACCAGCCCGTTTACAAACAGGCAGAAACCTTGAGCCCCTCCAGGCAAACTCTCTCCCCACTGATCAGCTGCACTGTCCTTGTCAGCCTCCTAAATAACAAAATATCCTCCAGAATAATTCAATTGTTTTGCTCGCAGCCGGAAAATGCTCAAACAGCTGTTCCGATGAGAATGCCATTTCCTCCTGGCAAATAGCATTTTAAGTAACAATAGACAAATATTTGGCTACAAAGCAAAGTGTCAGGGGAGAGCTAAGCTTATTGTACACTACTGTTGGGATGTTGCCCGCAAGTGTGAGTAGCAGTGTTAGAGTAGGTTGCAGGAAAGACATAAGAGCAAGTGTGTAACAACCTAAATAATGGGCCCACATTACAAAACCAAGTCCCTCGACCTTTGTGGTAGAAATCCACAGTGCAGATATGAAACTCTGCAAAATGCTGAACCATTCCTCATCTTGAGGGCAATTTCTTCATGTTGCACTTTGCTAGAGGTTTAGATGTGACATGGTCTATGTTATACAAGAACACCCGGTGAATGTCAAAGATTTTGTTTATCTGTCAGTTATGCAAATTGGGACCCGAGGATGTGAAAGAGAGGATTTTTTTTTCATTATGGCAAAGATTCCCCAGCAAATAGAAGAGACATGCTGAAGAACTACAACGTAATGGCACAAGATGAACATCACAGTAGATTCAGTACACTCCCTGCTCCGAAAAGAAATGGAGCGAATGAAAAAGGAATTGAATTCCAGAATTGAAAAACAGAAAGCATAAAAGGGCTGGAAATTTTATCAGAAACAGTGGGATTAAAATAAAAGTTTTGGGCTTCCAGCTGCAAACATGCAGAGTACGCAACAGGCCATTTAAATTAGTCTGCTCTGTCAGACTGCTGCTTAGTCAATCAAAAAGAAGGATTTTTCTTTTTTTACAGCAATCAGTGTAATTCAGGTGTTCAATCGTCAATGAAACTCCATATCAAATAACAACTCTTGAACAAAATGCACTACACCCCTGCTGTCACATCATGTTTCATCACATCGCAAGATTTTTTTCAACCCAAGCTACAGCACAACTGGATCTTTCTGCCTGGATATATGCATGTCTGTTCTCTCTGATGGAGAGGCTAGTGCTCATAATATATGTCCCCCTCCCACACACACACGCAAACACACAATCACACTATCACTCTGGGGACACATCTGGGCACAGAAGAGAAAATATAATCAGTCAATAAATGAGATCCAGCAGCAGCAGACTTACCTTTGAGAATGCTCTGGCCGTGCAGTACGTCTCTCGAGACAATCACTGTGTAGAAGTTCTGGGAGAAGCCTGGTCTGCATGGGGGTTTGAGGGGCTGGCCTGCCTTACTCCCCTGAGGAATAAAACAAGACAACCTGTTAAGCAGTGGCAAATTGACTTGCAGCCACGGGGTCACAATCTGATCTCACAGCCTTTTCAGACTAATATTGAACCTCACAGTCTCTCAGGCTACAGTGAGTGGTTTGCTTCTGACTACAGCATGCAGCACTTGGACCAGTCACAGCAGGGAAATCAACATCTGGGGCCAGTTGAGTAAAGTATTGTACAGAAGTAAAATTTTGTTACTTGAGTAATACATTAAACTGATAACCTTGGTTACTATTGGTTACTACTTGGATACTTAACAGGAAATATAAACCAATTAATGAATTAAAATAGAGTATTATCAATTATGCTACCCAGCAGAATAAAGTAATTACATAATAAGGTCTCAATATAATCCAGTAATATAATATATATGATTTTGAATTGGCCTATCTGCATAATGTGTACTTTTGGTATTTTAAATATATTTTGATGCTAATACTTTTGTACTTTTACTTTAGTAAGTGGTTTTGAATGGAGGACTTTTACAGAATATATTTACACTGTAGTAATGCTACTTTTACTCAGGTAAAATATGTGAATACTTCTTCCAACAATGCCTGAGGCATCTCCTCCAAATCACTGTAGAAAAACATCCAGTCTCATGACAGACACTAAAACACTGTTTAGTATTTCAGTGTCTGTTAATGACAAAGATAATTAGCACCATTACAGATGTCATGAGCATGATCATTATATGCTGAATAAAAATAAATGATGACACAAGTCATGATAATGGCATCAGTGATAACCATTACAATGTTGATGACTATGGATAGCAGATGTCTAACCTAAACGTATATACTGCATGCTGACTGGAGTGTGAGAGCAAGAGAGCACAAATAATGTGTGCATGTGTGAAAGGGACCAAGGAAAGAAGCCAAATGCTTTAAATCATAGAGTTGCTGTAAAAGCACAGGTGCAGGCACACACTACTTCCAGCAGTCATTTCATTCTCACAAGCAATACACCTCAGTCATCTCATGAATCTATGTTTTTATAAACAAAAACAAATATTGCACTTTGTTGTATAATATAGGCAACTTGATATATTCCTTAGGGCACATCAACAGCTCAACAAACTAGCACTGCACATATTTGGGCAATAAGGCTGATTTTACAGCATTATTTGCCTAAGTTTGAAAATAAAGTATGATAAAGGTATTCGCCACTCCTGATTTGCTCCTTAAATCATCCTTCCTAAATGGACAATAAAACTAACCAAGTCGTCAACTGAGCCACTATTCCCAGAAATCTAGAAAAGGAGAAATGACAGTGCGTAAACGTGCGTAAACGAAGTTGATCGCAGCCAACAGAACGAGAATCCCCCACAGAAACCTCTGTCCTCTGCAATAAGGCGCTGCAGTTTATTTAGGCGAGAGGATGAGGAGGATAACGAACAGAGTTGTTAGTGACTTTTTACACAGCAATATTCTTGCCCTCAACCGTTGCCGTATTAAGCTCGATTACACGCATCGTGTTGCCTATAGCGCTACACTGCGGGGGGAAAGTGAGCCTCTCACAGCCACTCTCTGGGGCTGCAGCGCGCTGCAAAGCCCAAGTAAGCACTACAGCAGTGCAGCACTTTCACAGTACTGTTAGCCGAAAGACATGTAGAAATTAACTCATCTTACCGAGGATGCACCCACAAGTAAGGTGCACGCCAGGATGACGCAGCCAACGTTCATCTTTGCAAAACGTGTTACAAAAGGCTAAAGATAAGAGTCTTCTTCGCCAAATACACCTCAGTAATTCCCGGAGCGCTGTTTCTTCTTCTCGGGTGCTGAGTGAGAGACCGTCCCTACTTGTCTGGCGCAAAAGTGCCGCTGACAAGAGATGCTGCGCTCCGTCCAGAGGAAGCCGGTGCCCATTGGATAACAGCGTCACTACGACCCCTCCCACCGCACGGCGGGCCAGGCACAGCAGTGTGCACTATCTGCGACTCTCTGTGATGATGCCCCGTACTCTCCTGGGATATACTGGTTAATAAAAGGCATTTTCCAGGCTATTTAGATTCATATTTTAACTTCAGATGGGGCAAAGGCGGGTCTAGCGGAGAGAGTGACAACCAACCATCCGAGTCTTTTCATGTGTTCATCAGCTAACTGGAGTCTATTTCACACCCCAGTTCCCCCCTCTGCCCCTGATCCACGCTATGGCAAGAGCTGCCGAGTTATTAGCTTTTTATTAAAGCTGTTTTGATAGACCACTGCTGCATAAGACTTTGATGGTGAATGTAAGGTGAAAATGATATAAAGTCCAGTGAATAAGCAGCCTGAGTGATGGACTAACCTGAAGGCCAACTCAATTATTCCATTTTTCAGTCTAAACATTTTTTAACAGGTGAAATGATTTCGCTGTTGTCTGCCATTTATTGTTGTGAGGAATTTCCTGCCACCATCTTATTGCCTAGCAATCTGATGTCTATCAGAGAGAAGAATGAATAAGCAGGATAAATATGGATTACATGTCTGGCCCTATTTTTTTTGTTGTTGTTTGTTGAGCTTTTTTACAAAATACTGTTTGAGACTTATATAAAACGTATAAAACGTTTATAAACATAAAAGAGAATGACATCAGGTTCATAAATGTACAGTTTCTGCGGTCTGAAATGAAGCCTGGGAAAGTGTGGACTGTGCCTTTAAATCATCTCACAATTTAATAATGTTGACATTTCTAAAGCCTCAGATCAGTGCCTCAATTTCCATATCTGAGAGGTCATGACAATTTAATCCCATCAAAAGGAATAGGACAGTATTGCAGTGTCACTCAACACAGCCCAGTGTCTTCCCCTGTCACTGCCATTCACTGTGCTGCTTTATTTTCAGCATTAACTCCTTCAATATTGAAAAAATTGATAATTTTACGGTTTCTTTCCTGTAAACGGTATCTTCAAAATAAACAGCTCGAGGCTGATAATTAAGTAGTACTCCTAGTCAAGTTGACTACAGCTTTTTTCTTTCTTTTTCTTTATATAGTGCCAGCTCAGTGGGTGTTTCTGTCCAGAGGGCAGGATTTTTAAGGTCAGCGATATCAGAATACACTCCACTCATCTCTCTTCAGGGCATTGTGCTTCTGCTTTTTATTACACCCTGGTAAACTTGGCAAAGGAACTGTATGATAAGGAAAACAACTCACACCTTGTACAATAAACAATGACTCGTAAAGACTTTCACATCTTTGTATCAGTCACTGTCATTTCCTCACATGGGACCAGCTGCTGACAGGAGGGTTAAGAAGGAAAAGAGCTCCGAGTTCCAGTAAGAAAATATCTGAATGTGCTAAATATGGCACGTCCTCAAGTAAAAAAAGACACATGCTAGCAGTGCAACCATATTTCCCTGCACTCAGAAATCAGAGAAGGCCATGGTCATGCTGTTTTAACTTTGACCCTAATTAGCAACAACAGAGTACAGTGCATAGAGTGACCATGACCATTTGACGCCCCCCACCCCACTACCCGTCTGGCTCCGCAGAACAAACACAGTGATATTCATGTGAAATTATTGTTTTGCTGAATTAGTACCCTGAAGAAGGGCCCGACTGATTCTCTGCTCAGTCAACTCCACTTGGCTTGAAGGTAGCCTGCCAGTTTCGCAACCCAAGTAAATTATTCCTCTCAAGTATCGAGCATTTGCCTAATAAAAATACCATCTGGGCACTTGAAGTGAATTGGTTTAAGGCAGTGCTGAATTATTAAACAAATCTCACAAAATGGATCCCAGTTCCCTTTTTATAGGAGGGAAAGACATTACTGTAGGAACGCCTTACCATAGACTATACAATCTGTCAAATTCTACTTTCCATTTGTTATTTCATGAATTGCTTTTCAGTTTTAGTGAGGTAATTTGTAAAGAGTTATATGTTTCTTTCAAGTATCTCCTAATGTCTTGGTTTCTCTCTCTCCGTGTCTCCTATTTTGGCTTGTTTGGACTCCACAAGCAACATTCATTAAAGGTGGGGTATACCATGACAAATACTATAATATAGAGCGAACAACTACACAGCAAGTAATGCAACTAATGTAGCTAGGCTATGGGTTAGCAAACAGTCACTACAGTTGCTGTGAAGCAAACGTGCAGAGAAGACAAGACTGCTACAATAGCTCTCATCACAACAAAAGCGTATCTTGGTGAACTAGAAAGTAAGGTAAAAATAAATCTGTGGGCAAGTCATTTAACACTATACCTGACACATAAATCATGGCTGGAACAGCTGGAATAGTGTTGTGTGGCTTGGTACAAGCCACTTTGTTTCCCATTTACAGAGCCAGGGCTGAGCACAAACACCAGATTTTTTGTCAGCGCACACACAGAATGGACAGCTAGTGGAGATAGTCACTGCATTTGACAAAAAAGAAGTGTGTTAGATTAGAATTGCATATTGCACCTTTAAGAGGCAAAATTTTGATTCATACATTTTGTTTGGAGAAGTGCACATTTTAACAGCACTGCTTTTTGTATAGCATTTTTGATCACTGCACAAACTTTGTATGGCCTCACTGGGAATGTAATGGTCCTGATTTCATAAATTAGGGCCAACAAGATCACTTAGGGCTGGTACCACTGTAATAATTTGGGAAGACATTTAACTTGCTAAAGACTTATTTTCATGACACACTTGTTGCTTAATCAACCAGGTGGTCCCAGCATACAGTCCAAAAAAAAAAAGAAGGGAGGCTTGCAGAACTGATTAGTGTATCTCACTATCGGTCATGTGGCGGCCCCTGCCTAGTCTGCTTGTGTGTGTGTGTGTGTGTTCAATGTCTACTGTATTTACCTATGTTGTCTTTAATGTGCCAGAGAAGCCAGACTGCAGCGTCCAGCCGGGTTATTACAAATTGTGGGATGGTCTGTTTTGTTCAGGATGGGATCAGTTAGTTTTTGGTTCCTTTTAGATCAAATAAATAGTAATTTTGGACATTTGACCACGGCCTATGTCAAGTTTCCCTAATTTAATTTCAGGTTTTGTGATGTGGTGCACAGGGATGGTTGGTGTGCACGTGCATAAAGCATGCTTTGGGGCAAGCCTTCCTTTGTGTTTTTGAAGTAAACATTTGTTTGCTTGTTCATGATTGATTGAGTGTAACTTGAATGATCTGTGTGGAGTTTTCACATGGGTTTGGTTTAAAATATTTTGTTGATTATTATTTCCTATCTTGGTGTTGATGGGGAGAGTTCTAGTCCTGGTGTCATTTACTGTTTATGCTAGTAACAGATGGGCCAGGTGACAGGTGTGTGTTCTCTTGTGCGCAGCCTATTTGTAAAGCAAAGTTTTCCTTTGTGGACTGTATCTGCGTTCCTCTTTGAGTTTGTCAGTTGATCTTTGTAGTGTTGTGGTCAATGTGGCTGAAGCTTTGTCTGGATGATATTTGTGGCTTTGGGAGGGTTGCTATAGTTCACTAGTTGCCCCCCTGACCCATTGGGCTGTAATGCATAAGCACCCACCACAAGACTAGAAGGGAGATTAGGCAGTGGGGCTTGGTGTTTAGGTAGCAGTTAAACACCAAACTGGTTGAGGGTTAGTCCTCTTATGGCTAACCTGGAAACTTTGCTGTGAGGCTGTTCTGAGCCCATAGTCAGTTTCACCAAAAAACAAACACACAGTTCACTGGTTAGTTCGGTTACTGTTTTGCAATATTGCTATCATATTTTAGACCTCCAGAATTCTGTTCCATCATAGATCTTGAAGACAATTAATCACATCAAATGCTTCTTCATTTTCAAACAGCCTGGTTATCCTGAATAAAAAATGTAGAGTGCATCCATATTTGAAACTATGAGACTTATTGTAGATTAATCGAAGTACAAAAACACTGTTTTTGGCTGAAGACTCAAAGGGTTAAAAATATTTTTAATTCCTCAATGGACCAAAGTCATACAGCAGATTTCAATTTTATAAGCTTATTTTGTCACAGTAAATTTTAATGCAATAAAAGATACTTCTTCATTCTTTATTTGGCAGCAGTCCATGTTAACTGATGGCCAAAGTCATGTATGTACGTATGATGTTGTATCAATTACAAAACCTTCTAGTCTAATAATGCTAAAGATGTTGGTTTTTTTAAAAGCTACTCTGTATGTAGATCATTTGTTTAAAGCCTGCCAGCTCATTACTATTATTAAGCCTGCCAAGCAGATGAATGTAGCAGATCAAATGAGAACCCAAAGAATTGATATCACGCTTGAACAGATAATTATTAGGTCTACTGTACTCATCATATCATCCACACAAATGCACAGTAGGACAGAATCTGTATGTGTGAACTTTGCTTTCAACAGATACATTCACTAGTTGTAAAAGCCACAGAGAGTTCATCACCACGAGGTTTACAGAGATGCCAACGATGATGCAACCATCGCATCGCTACGTTGTCAGCTGTGCGGGGAAGTGAAACTTTCCTCACTGCTGACCGAGGAGAAAACTTCACAGACATTTCCAGAGTTATGTGACAGCATAGTAAAATAAACAAAACTCTCCAGATTCATTTTAATCTCTCTGAAAGAGGAGAGAATAGTGTTTCAAAAATGTGTTACTGTACAATGCATTTCTGAAATATTTGGAGGTTTTTCCAGGCTTTTCAATGAGACAGGTGATTCAAAGGAAACCAATGTTGCAGCCACTAGCAGTATATCTAATGATGCCTCTGAAATCATTTTAGTGACCACGTATAAAGCAGAATTTTTTCAGATTTTTTTCAGTTTTCTACATTCAATGCAACTGTGCTAGAATCAGTTTTTTTTGTGTGCAATCCACACAATAACAGCGCAATATATTGTTTTATTGCAAGGCAGTGCATTATGTATTGAAAGGCCCACTTTGGTACAACATATTGTTTGGTCTTTTGACATGTAGTGAGTAGCATGCTGTAACAATAATTTATTAATGTTTTTTTTCCCTGAAGATTCAGGTCGATGTAGTTTTCTGTGTATGAATATCAAATTGATGCACACCGAGAAAATGAAAAAAGGCAAAGGATGGCAAGCTCCATTAAACTGTAACACAAATTCTGCACAAACTCCACAACCCTCCTCGCAGACTTTCAGGAACTGCTGTTCTGTTTTACCTGCTCCTCCTGAATGAATGAAATATTGATATGTGTACAACAGAAATGCCTTCAGACCACAGGAAGAAAAGGATATATCAGTAAAAGACCAAAGTAAACATTTACTCAACACCTTGAGAGGAGCAACGGATGTAAAATGAATATAAAGCAATTTCACCCATGATCTGATTTTTTAATTTAGCTAAGATTAGATCATATTTCAGTGCTATGTTTCAGTGAGTTTCACACAAATTTCAACAGCAGATTCTTCTGCCTCCATAGGGCCCAGACAGTGGAATCCAGATAAATGGGAGGAACATAGTCTCGGGAAGTGGCGGCCCACCTCAAGGGGCCTCACACCCACCCCCAAGTGGCTCATGTATGCTATATTTTCACATTTTTCAATTTTTTCAATGCCACCAATGACATGATACATATTTGCACCTTTGTTTAAATTATTTTGAGCAGCGCTGGTTTACTGTTTCTGATTCAGTGGCACATGGTGAAGTTCTGCCAGAAAGTCAATTCAAACTATGTCTCAGAGTCAGAAAAAAATTGCCACTTAACTTACTAAGAACCAAATATCCTCAAGAATTGACAGAGGCCACAACACAGGTGTCTTCAGCAGAGGCGCACAGCCAAGCAGCAGCTAATGGCTGCATCAGCAGAGCAACAGTTAGCATCCGAGGAGAAGGGATGTGTTGTGGGCAACAGCACAGAAGCAGCACCTACAGAATCAATGTCTACTGCAATCAAAATGGTGGAAGCTAGCCTAGCTGAATTTGATTGCCCTTTCGAGCCAAATGAATTTAGGATTGTGCGACATTTCAGAACAGAACAATTCACCCGTGCATTCAAACCAGGCGGGTTTGATAAATTCCTGTGGCTACATTATGTGAAAGACTCTGTTTGTGTATTGTGCATTTCATGTGTCATAGCAGTGGAGAAAAAAATAGTGAAGACAGTGCCAGACCTGACAGCCCTTTTGTTAAGGGTAGATTTACAAGCTGGCGCAAAGCCACCCAAATATTCATGAGAAATCATAGTTTCACATTGATTCAATTCAGACAGTGGCTGCTCTTGGTCACACACAAAACTCTGGCCTACTATCAGACATACCTGCCAAGGAACAGAGCCGGGTAAGGAATATACTGGAGCTGTTGTTCAGATGTGTTTATGAGATAGAATTCTTCCATAAAGGTCAGGTTGGAACAGGCTGAACGAAAATTACCCAAACTTTTTAATCCGTGTATGATTCCTTAATATACAGCTCGCCGAATTAACTAATAACAGTCCTGCCATTCTTGGTCACCCGAGAAAGAACTGAGTTTCAGACATTTAATTTCCTGCATTCTGGTGAATTATTCTGTACCAATTTCTGCCTTTTCGGCATTAATTTATCGTGAAAATGTTTAGATCTTTGGCTTGGGGAAGTCTTTTAATACGCATGTCGCACTTATTCACATTAATGATAAATGTATTTATATTATTTATAAACTCCTGGACTTTAATAGCTCCTGCGTTTCAGCAGGTTTTATGCTCATGTTCAAAACTTTCTGCAAATTCAAAATCTATCCCACATATCTGTATGCTGTCGTGTCGAGAAAAATCTGTACTATAATGAGAATAAAGTCATAATATTTAAAATATTTCTACCTGCGTAGAAAAATACAGGCTGCAGTATAATCTCTAATTCCTAATTCTTATCATTTCAAGTTGTAAGTTTCAACTTACTCTTTTTAGCAAATATCTCTCATGCTGACTGTGAATACAATGTAATCTGTGTTCAATAAAGCAGTAGTGATACACTGTTGGGTAATTGGGAATTGTTGGATCTGTCCCTGCTCTATATATAAAAGTGCAATGAGATGAGTTTTGTTATGAATTGGCACTACATACGGTAAATAAAACTGAAACTGAACATTTGAAATAACAAACCTGGATTTTAACATTTACCTAGCCAGGTAAAACTCCTAAATTCCTTAGTGAAAATATATGGCTGCTTATTGTAAAAAGACTCACCAAAGACATAAAATGAAATAATAAACTCTATATTTATATCAAAAGTATCTCTACATTAACTAATCCTCTATTTCACTGCTCATGCCTAAGCATCAGCGTTAGCTGATAATTAGATAAAATATGGATATAGTGGCGATGAAATGATATGATGGGCTATCAGCTAGCTAACATTAAATGACTCATTTTAAGTAAAAGAAACGCTAATTCGATGCTTCCCTCGCGTGAATACATTCGCTGCATGTGTTCACACACAACGTGAGAAGGCGATTAGAACGATTAGAACCTGTGAAAATTTGCTCGAGTTGGAAATTTTCAACTCACGTGAAGGCCTTCACTCTACACATCTTTGCATTGACTTTGTATGTAAACTCACCGCCCCGAACGCTCGCTTCGCTTTCGGTCTGAATGCACAGTTAAGGTAGGAAAGTTAAGTGTTTTAAGGCTGCTAGATAGCTAAGTACTGACATTAACTTTCCAGCCAGTGGTGCACTGAACTGGAGCAGCTAACGTCAAAGTTAGGAAACAGTATGGTCCATTTTAGGGGTATTTTAAGATTCTTGAATATAAGGCATGAATATGGGAAATATATTGTAATATATACAAATGCAGGTAAGAAAGACACCCCTGAACTGTTGTTTTTGCCTCTTTTGGGGGGGTCCAAGCCTTAATTAGGTACTTCTGCACCTCAGATAAAGAGCAACATGTCTGAGCAGTTTTCTGATCTTAGGCGCAATTGAAGGAAATATGTGCAGGGCAGGCATTGTATGTGCACTGCAGTAACCATTCTCTAGACCTCGTGTTACAAGTTGCACATAATGGTGATCCTAGTGGCTGATACACTGAACTTGTCAATGTGTCATCAAAGACATAATCTGTATATGGTTTGTTCTTTGATTATTTCATTTCAAAACCAAATCAGAAAAACCAAAAGAGCAAGTCGTTTTTTGTTTTTCTTCGTTTTAAAACCAAAATGGAAAAACAGATAAACAGAAAACAAAAACAAAATCTGTTTTTCTCTTTTAAAACCAAAACGGAAAAACCAAGCATCTGCCTTTTGTTCTATCTATGGCTATGTTCAGACTGCAGGCCAACGTGACTCAAATACGATTTTTTGCCCACATGTGACTCTGATCTGATCTTTTTATGACAGTGCGAACAGACCAAGTCACATGGAATCTGATCTTTTCCAGTTCGGAATTGGGCCAGTTTCATATGTGGTCCAAATCCGATACAGATCGGATCTTTTTAGATGCGACCTGAGTCTGGACACTCTCGCGACTTTGACGTCACTCTGAGCAGCTGTTGTCACATTTCTGCTGTTGAAGGAGCCATAGTGAATGAAAAAGCTCCACAAAAGCCATTATTACATATAGCTCTCTTTCTTCTCTACCTTGCTATGATCTGCTCACAATTTCCCTCTCTTACACCTGAAATCCACCACACTGCGAGTTCTCTTCTAAGTTATGTGCATGATACTTGTCGAGCAGACACAGTGGGGAGGGAGAGACAAAGAGAGAGAGAGTTGTGGGGCTGTTGTGTTGTACAGTGCCAGAAACCGTAATGAAAAGGATAGAAAGTTGTGAACACAGAATTCGCGAGAAATGTGACCCGTGGGAGGACAATGAAAAACAGCAGTCTCCTGTGAGCTAACTGGAGCTAACCTCTGTTGCTTCTTGTTTACTTCTGTAGCCTAGAACAGCGTGCTGCGTGTGATGTCGTGTTATTCTTCTGCGCATGCAGGTCACTTTCAAAATTAAAAAAAAAAACGGATCTGGGGAAAGAATTGAGCATTAAGGCCTGCAGTCTGAACAGTAGCCTGTGACCGGTGTTGTATCCCTACTGGTTTTAAAACTAAATGGCTGCTGGACACGTGTGCCTGTTGCAACGGCTGTGGTCTGTGTCAGGCTTCATCCAACCAGAGAAATGATCACCGACCCTCCGCAGCAACCAGGTCGCTCCCGCAACCTCCTCTCCCTCGCCCTGTACAGTCCAGGGCCGCACTCCCTACTATGGGTTATGTTGGAACCGGCACACTGGAAGGTCAGTGGTCGTTCCCTCTGGCTGGATGAAGTCCTATACTCCTGATTTTACACATTGTCTAATCCACGTGTCACTGCAGCTGGGGGCGGCAGCGCTGCACAACTTTCTAAATTCTTCCATCTCATAAAGAAAATAAAGGTCAGGTTGGAACAGGCGGAACGAAAATTACCCGAACCTTTTAATCCGTGTATGATTCCTTAATATACAGCTCGCTGAATTAACTAATAACAGTCCTGTTTGCTGTGTACCATTGGATGTACTGACTAACTATCACTGAATTAATTTGATACTAGAGAAATCTTAAAAACCGGAGGATTCTGAGGCAACTTCTAAGGCGTTCCTCTTCCTGTCCCAGTTGCTAGTGAGTTACAAACGGTGAGCCTCCTGTTTTTCTAACTAAAGCCCACCTATGATGATGTTCAAGCTCATTTTAATTACATTTAATCAGGCACCAGCACATTAAATATCAAAATCAATATTTTTCCAGGCACCGCCATCCCCCAAGTGTATCTGCTGCAGGTTTATCAAGTGTAACATAAAGCTACACAAATCGGACACATTAAATATCAACATTTCTCTGTTTTGGTTTCAATAAGAAAAACAATTTGATTTTTTGGTTTTTCTGATTTGGTTTTGAAAGGAAAAGAAAAGAAAAGAATGAACCATGCACGGATTATCAAAAGTGCAAGGACATTTTTAATCACTTGGTGTTGATGAAGTGTTGACCAACATCTAAGGTCTGTGTCCCACCAGGTGGTGCGTGTGCACTAAAACAATCTAACGCATCTGCTCTACCTACGCTACTGTCATAGCAACCATGGACTGTAGTAAAAGAAGTGGACATAGCACTACCATGTCACCCACTGGTTTGTGGACTACCATTTTAAAGCCTCAAGTTTGGCATTTTGGACATCGCTGCCTTGGAACCAGAAGTGATCATATTTGGACGAGATGGTGGAGCTGAGGAGGGATAGTCAGGTCGCCATGGTAGCGACTTGTCAATCACAAGGCAACCATGCCCTGGGGCCATAATTTACAAAATGAACATCATGCTGTGTTGTAGTCAAGGCCACCAAAAGCTTTTTTTCATTTAATTTAATATGTACAGTTTTCATAAGTTTTCAAAAGTGGAGACGCAATCTAGACACTCTGCTGTCACTTCTCTAGGCTAGTTCTCTCACACAAATGAGGGAGCGGTGCCACAATGCGTAGCTTTAATGTTGGAAGCTGTGCGCAGTTGACATTAGCTAACAGTCATGTAACTTAACTTACTTACATGACATTAGCTACATAGCTTTATGTTGCCTGTTTCGTCATTGTTTATCACAAGCAAAAATGTAACTTAGGAACAAGTTCTAATCACATTCCCTGTCCCCTCAATCTCTCACTAAGTTAACACTACTTTAACTACTTTCTTCAATATGTTAACTAAATCAGGTAGCTAGGTGGGTGGCAAATACCAGTGCAGCAACTGAAATGAATGCCCTGAAACATAACGTAACATAACCTTGCTAGCTTTGGTAGTGGCAACAAAAGTTTAAAGAGGTTCTATTATGCTTTTTGGATTTTCCTTCTCCTTTATTGAGTTATATATCTTTTCTATCTAAGTCAAAAAGCCCAAAGTACACCCCAAAGGTAGTTCCATCTCAGCTCATTTGTAGTTCCGCTGCTTCCCTTTGATCCCGGTGATGACAGCAAAATGCGAGTCATACTGCTCGCCTAGCGGCAAGTCAGACATGCCCTCAAAAACACCGGTGGAAAAACATTCTGAGCTGCAGCACACAGTGACAAGACGTCTGCCTGCTGCCTCTCCTCTGCCTGCCAAACTTTAGCTACCCTCCAGGCAGTCAGTGGACATAAAGTTGTTACTGTGACGTAGAGAAAGCTCAGTTAAAACTTTATGGATGAAAGATACATTTGTTACAAATTAATAACTCACCACTCTGAAACTCTTGCTCCAGTCTCTAAGCTGGAAAGGGGAACGTGTACAGCTGAACTGAAGCCGTGTTTACCGGCTTTTCAGGACCCGCCATACTCTTCTTTTGATTAGCTAGTAGTCCTTAAGTAGGAACTGCGCATGTGCAACTTCCAACAAAGATCTTGTAGAGGTAAGATGTATCACTCCATAGCTAAAACGAAGTGTTCAACCATGTAAACCTGTTGTGGTACGACCCCTAAATAAGATTTTTAAAATGAAAATGAGCATAATATGACATCTTTAACATGGTTCTAGCTGTCTCCGTAAGCATTGCACTACAGAATTTACAGATGTGTGTTTTCTTCTGGACGTTGTTTTATAGATAAATTCTTGACGGTTTAGGTATAATTTTACTATAATAGAAAATTATTTTATTTATATTACATTACAAAAGACCGATCTCGAGTACTACAACACCAATGATTACATGTCTGCCTGTCAGTGGTGTAGTCTAGGTTTTTTGAAGTGAGTATATTGTGATTTTTCATACTCACTCATCCCAGAACGACCCGTCCCATAAGCACCACTACACTTACTAATACAAACAGTATGTATGTACTGTATATGTAATAGAGAGCATTCTGAAGGACTGAGGCTATGTGTTATCTACACTGCAAAGACTTTAACAGCCAATGAGAGTTACAGGTGGGCAAGGGCATCACTTTGTGTTGAAAAGTGGTAGAGACAGACAGGGCTCAGATTAGAGTTGTGACAAAACACTTTGCATACGAGACGTGACAATCCAGAATATTGGGGGCATGAGAACAACTCTAGAAGATATTTTAATCCTATTTAAAAGAAATATTTATTGATGAAAATATAAGATAGGTGTTCTCCTCCAGAAGATTTTGAGCATGAAACACTTAATTTCCTGCATTCTGTAAACATTTCTCTGCAGCAATTTATGGTGGAAATGTCTTTCTTTATATAAAGGGGAACACAAAATTCAGGTGGCAGGTGACAATTCAGAATATAAAATAATAATTGAATATAATGCAGTAATCAGTAAATTTAGTTTTTTTTGCTTAAGTATTTTTTGGAAAATGAAGATCTGTTTGTTTTTCTATATTTACATAGCATTGTAAGTTTTGTTATTGTGCCAAAAAAAAAACTTTCTCATAGCACTTATATTTGTTATTTAACATATCTTCTTGCAAGCTATTTTTCAGAACATTTTCAACAAATGTTTTCAAGTTCTCAAGTGGTGGGGACAGGTCCCCAGTGTACACCTATGCTTGGTGCTCTAATGTTAAGTGTTAATAACCATCTAACTCAGCCAGTTAGGAGCTACATGAAGCCTTAGATGTCATATGAATCTGGTCCCTGGAGCATACGTTTTATCAGCTGGCAAATTTCAATGCACATTTAAGAATGTTAGCTGTAACTATAATGAACAATAATGGAAAGCTGAGGCTTATTGCAGGCAATACCCAGCAAATCTTGACAGTTATTAAGCCAAAATGTATACTTTTGTTAAATGTGATTGTTATTAAACCATGTTTTATGTGTGGTAGTGAAGTCATTTTAAAGTTAAGTGCACTTAACCAGTAACAACTGTTTGTGTTGATGTTGTTTTCTTTTATGGCCTAAAGCACAGAAGAGGAGGCAGCATGCTCAAATACTTAGTTTGAAACTTTCAGAACTTTATTTCAGTTTTATAACATGGCAGGATATTTATCCCATACTCCCTGTTCCTGCATTTCACTTGACCTTGTTTCCATGTAGGAGGTATGGCTATTTGACTGCAGTCTTTCATGAAGGCCACAGTAAACTGTCTTCGGCAACATCACCTTGTTAGCTGAGTTTGGCTGTTCCTCACCCAGTTGTATTCCTCCTACACAGCTGTTTCTGTTTCAGTTAATGATTGTGGTTCAACCTACTAGAACTTAGAAGAATGATACTGTTTTGAAGGCAAAGAGTGGTCACACACAAAATTTTATTTGATTTAGATTTTTTCTGTTCAGTGTTGCATCTGCTAATTGATATTTATAATCTATTATCATGTGTATTTTTGACCTGCCTGTATATACCCAAACACACACACACACACACACAAACACACACACAGCCTATATCTATATTTCTATCTTAATCTCTATCTCTTTATCTATACATAAGACCACCAAGAATCCCCTACTCAAAATATGTTCCCGCAGGTATAGGGACAGAATCAATAGGCATTGGGTCAGTTGTTTTTCTCAGAGACTATATGACTGTGGTTCAGAAGTAATGACACAAGGTTACGGGCTGTTCAACATATTTAACACAGAGGTATGAGCCCTTGAAGATGCCTGTATCCCTAACCTTTTGACTGCCATTTCAATATGATTGCCTGATAGGTGCACGAAGAGTGGCTTGACGGTGATGGATGACAGTGGATGTCATTTGATTTTCATTTGAAACGGAACACCAAAATCTACTCTGCCTAATTAACCTCTCTGTCTGTTTCCACTTGGTATACTACCACAGAGACAAAAATCTCTGAAACAACGTACCCATAACATATTTCACAGACAATTTGTAGTCTCCTAGAGATACATTTATATAGTAGTGATTTGTTCTTATTATAATTTTTTGGGAGAAACGCAGTTGCGGCATGTATCACATTCCTTGGCAACATTTTTTCAAGTGTAGGAAGCACTTAATCTATGTAGCACAGATGTGTCGTAGGGAGGCACTGGGATAGGGGACTTTGACATCAGAGTCTGAGGTTCGCATGCTGAGTCCTGTGTGTGGTTAGGTTTATGAAACAAGAGTACCAGTAAAATTAGAGAATAAGGCATTTGGCTTCTTCCTGTGAGTGATGAGGTCCTATACATTTACTGCCAAAGAACAGTTAGGGTTATTTTCCTGGGTTTTAATTAACATTAAAATGTGAAATATGTTTTTGTTTAAAACATTCATGAAATGATTAACAGTTTCGACGTTATGTCAAAGGCATCTATGCATTGTGTTGCAAAAATACTGTATCTACTGAAGTTAGCATGCTAACCAGCCAGCCATGGTTGGAGTAGGAATTTGACAGGTGTAGAGTTGTCTCAGTTCTTACACCTAACATTTAAAATGACAGTTATGATATGTTTACTCATTAATAGAAAAAATAATCCAAGCGGCATTACGTTTCAGTGTGAATGTACTTGCTTTTGCAAATTAGTAGTACATCCTAACTTTTAGAAGACAGTGTTGATGATACAGTGTTGGAAATATTTGAAGCAGCCTGACATTTTAAGAATTCTTTGGTTTTTAGAAACTAAGCTGAGTTCTCAGGGAGAAACGAGACTGTTACAAAGCGTGCTCCACATATTTAGCATTGCACTCCTATATTATTGTCTGACTCATGATAGAAAGTTTCAAAAAACTAAAAGGATCAAAACCAATGCAGCAGAACTAATGATATCGTCTTTTTTTTCACGCATTCCTCTTTCTTCAAACCCTACATACGCTGACTCAAGTGGCATCACTTGAGGAAATGTATCAGATTTCATTAGCTCCCCCGAAAACCACAAAAGGCTTTAAACATTTTCTTTTCACATATGCAATAGTACTCCCCAAGACCTGTAAACAGATTATGATGTATCATATCTGTGATGTATATGTACAGTATATGGATGCAGTGTGTGTGTGTGTGTGTGTGTGTGTGTGTGTGTGTGTGTGTGTGTGTGTGTGTGTGAGAGAGAGAGGTGTGAACACTGAAATTTTCAATATTTAAAAAATATTCTTCAAATCCCGATGTAGTCACTAGAGACCCTATAATTACTCTTATTACACACTGCATAGTTGCATTAGGCAAATTAAGCTTAAGCAAAGAAATGCAAGCACAGCTTTTACATGACTGCATTGTGTAGTGTTGCATGGGGGTGGGGGGGCTTAATTAATAAAAGAAGCAATCTTGAGGGAAGTTCTATTCAATAACGGCAGCCCCACAAGTTCTAATTGTCTCTGGAAAAAAATGCAATAACACATAAAACTGTTCTGTGAATAATTCAGGAGCAGAATGCATAAATAGTGGATTAGGCTTGATTTAATTATGTCTGTGTGAAAGCAGAGCCTGGCGTTAAACAAATAAACACAGGCAACTGGAATGAAGCAGTTCAGCACCCAAGTGGCAAGGCCTTGCAAAGGAGCCAAAAACAGGCATCTGTAGACATCAAACACAACTAGCAGCATTTAACTGGGGCCAGACAGAAAGACAGGTACAATAGACTCAGCTCCACTTCTCATTGTTGCGTAGAGAATTGGATGGGATTCTCTCACAGGAGTGTATCCAACATCATTTTCATGGGAAGTCCATTGTATTGTTTACTTCACAACACTATCCTCTGTATTCTCATTTGCACGCATCAGGTGATATTTATTTCACTTTGATGAAAAAACAGTTTACTTTGCAATGGTAGTCTTATGACTGAGCATTGTTTTCCTGACAACTTCTATAATGTCAAATCTTTGCCTGTTCTAGGGTCTAATGTACAGGTGCTGGTCATATAATTAGAATATCATCAAAAAGTTGATTTATTTTAGTAATTCCATTCAAAAAGTGAAACTTGTATAATGTATACATTCATTCCACACAGACTGATATATTTCAAGTGTTCATTCCTTTTAATTTTGATGATTATAACTGACAACTAATGAAAACCCCAAAATCAGTATCTCAGAAAATTACAATATTGTGAAAAGGTTCAATATTAAAGACACACTCTAATCAGCTAATTAACTCAAAACACCTGCAAAGGCCTTTAAATGGTCTCTCAGTCTAGTTCTGTAGGCTACACAATCATGGGGAAGACTACTGACTTGACAGCTGTCCAAAAGACGACCATTGACAACTTGCACAAGGAGGGCAAGATACAAAAGGTCATTGCAAAGAGGCTGGCTGTTCACAGAGCTCTGTGTCCAAGCACATAGAGGTGAAGGGAAGGAAAAGATGTGGTAGAAAAAAGTGTACAAGCAATAGGGATAACCGCACCCTGGAGAGGATTGTGAAACAAAACCCATTCAAAAATGTGGGGGAGATTCATAAAGAGTGGACTGCAGCTGGAGTCAGTGCTTCAAGAACCACCACGCACAGACGTATGCAAGACATGGGTTTCAGCTGTCGCATTCCTTGTGTCAAGCCACTCTTGAACAAGACACAGCGTCAGAAGTGTGTCGCCTGGGCTAAAGACAAAAAGGACTGGACTGCTGCTGAGTGGTCCAAAGTTATGTTCTCTGATGAAAGTAAATTTTGCATTTCCTTTGGAAATCAAGGTCCCAGAGTCTGGAGGAAGAGAGGAGAGGCACAGAATCCACGTTGCTTGAAGTCCAGTGTAAAGTTTCCACAGTCAGTGATGGTTTGGGGTGCCATGTCATCTGCTGGTGTTGGTCCACTGTGTTTTCTGAGGTCCAAGGTCAAAGCAGCCGTCTACCAGGAAGTTTTAGAGCACTTCATGCTTCCTGCTGCTGACCAACTTTATGGAGATGCAGATTTAATTTTCCAACAGGACTTGGCACCTGCACACAGTGCAAAGCTACCAGTATCTGGTTTAAGGACCATGGTATCCCTGTTCTTAATTGGCCAGCAAACTCGCCTGACCTTAACCCTATAGAAAATCTATGGGCTATTGTGAAGAGGAAGATGCGATATGCCAGACCCAACAATGCAGAAGAGCTGAAGGCCACTATCAGAGCAACCTGGGCTCTCATAACACTTGAGCAATGCCACAGACTGATCGACTCCATGCCACGCCGCATTGCTGCGGTAATTCAGGCAGAAGGAGCCCCAACTAAGTATTGAGTGCTGTACATGCTCATACTTTTCATCTTCATACTTTTCAGTTGGCCAAAATTTCTAAAAATCCTTTTTTTGTATTGGTCTTAAGTAATATTCTAATTTTCAGAGATACTGAATTTGGGATTTTCATTAGTTGTCAGTTTTAATCATCACAATTAAATGAAATAAACATTTGAAATATATCAGTCTGTGTGTAATGAATGAATATAATATCCCAGTTTCACTTTTTTAATGGAATTACTGAAATAAATCAACTTTTTGATGATATTCTAATTATATGACCAGAACCTGTATGCATGTATGCTTGCATATATTTCCAACAATCTTTATGTGGTGCAGAATTCAGTCAGCACATTGATGTTTATTGATTTGCTGTAAGCAAATATTAGACCTGGCATATGAATAGCTGCATTACCATAGAAATAAGTCTGCATGGGAGAATATGGTCACAACATTAACATCTTCATGGGCACTCATGATTCAAGCTAAAATTTATCACATCACATCATTCAGAGCTACTGCTTCGACCCCAATAAGACCGCAGTTCATTTGCGAATGGCAAAGGTCTGAATTAAAGCAGATGTAGCCAACCTGAGAGGGATATGGGGAGAAATGTGAACTGATTGCAGAGTTATTCTCTGGGCAATGGAAACCAATATGAGGAGCCAACAGTAAGCTCTGTCTACATGTGCTGAATGGCTGATTGAGTTCAGGTGGAAGAATGGGACTTGGCAGCAAGGAAGGCAACACCCCTTTCATCCACAGCCATCCACTTTCATTACAACACATCTTTGAAACCAGCAGCACATAATCATACCTGAAACCTGATCAGACCCAAGAAAATTGCTACTATTCACAGATGGCATTATTGAAAACTTCCAGCCATGTCTGCATTGTTTCCACAATGCATTCAAAGATGTAAAAGTTTGACTATTTGATTTATGCTAATGTAAACTTCACTTTCATCGTTGTCCTTGCATTCAGTTTTCCAGTTTCCATAGTGTAAGCATTGCCATCTTTTAAAGAAACCATGTTCTATTTGCAAATGCTGAAATGAATGGATTCCTTAAGTCGAGAGCCGTCAGCCACATAGCCTCCTGCAGCATCTCTCATTGGCAAGACAGTTAAAACTGTGTATGTGTGTCATACATCTTACCCTATTTGAATTTGCACTGCCCTCTGTGTCTCCTTCCAGGTAGAGATATGAAATATTGACTGTTCTCATCTGGACCTGCAGCCCCCAGTCCCCATTAAACCACCACCCCCAGCTACTCCACTATCAAAGTGCTGGCGTAGCAAAATGGAAAGAGGAAAGAGTGAAGGAGTAAGAGGCAGATATATGGGGATAAATTTAGCAGAAAGGGAGGCACACATGAGGAAAAATATGTAAATCAGTAAGCAGTGTGTAAACAAAAGAAACATGTGGGGTGCTATTAAATCAGACCAATAATAAGTGAGAATAAGAAAATGTTGATTGGAATAAAAAGTAAATGCCAAAAAAAAAGGAATAAAAAACTCTCTCCAGCAGTTTGAATGTGAATCTGAAGAGTTCTGGCACTAAGGGTGTGACAAGACAGCTGATTGTGCAGTAAGTGGTAATTATACACCCCAGACTGCGGTCCACTGCTGAGTGACAAATAGTCTTCTTGCTGTATGCTGTATTTTACCATCTCTAAAGCACAGGAGGGAAGCACTAGTGACCATTCGGAGGGGGTGGAATAAGAAAAACATGCTCAGTCTGTCATTAAGATGTTCTCTGTACAGTAAATTCAGCAGCTGGGACAAAGGCAGTTGTTAGCGGCAGAGCCAATTATCTGTACCCAGGCTTTGTTTCCAATTGAAAATTAAAGGGGATAAAGGTAGAGCTCCCATGCCCAATGATGATGACAGGATATGATGCATAAAAAGCAGCTTTGTGCACAAACAGATGAACTTGAATAGATCAGAAAAAGAAAAGTTGGCACCGATCAGACACATCTTCCTGGGAAGCAACAAAAGCACAAAGTTAGCAAGACTTTCCTGAATGGTGGCTTCAATTCAGACGTTTTGGATTTAATACAGTCAGTTATTTTCCCATCATGATGAATCACAGAGAGGTAAAACTATGAATTAGGATTGTCTGTCAAATATACTGTATCTCAGATGAAATCCCAAACATCACCAGTCTTATCTGGGCAGAACGCAGATGAACGCTGCATTTTTCAGTATTTATAAAATGACTGACTGACAGCGGTACTTAGGTTGCTATTAAATTAAATGTCAAAATTTGATTCCTCAGCAGACCATAAGTCTGATCATGGAGGAATTTAGATGAGAAGACTGCACCTTGTTACTGATCAACCAAAGGGCTTTGTTCTGCTTTGTGTCTATAAGGCAAAATGAGCCTATTATTTAGCATCAGTATGTGATCTTATCAATATGTAAGACAAAGAACATTTTATCATGAAAAACAAGTATTTGCACGGTCACAATACTTGAAAATATTCTGCATATTCAATATGTGCTGTACACTGTTTGGCTCCGCATTGTGTTTATTATTAATTCAGCAGAGAAACAGTTCATCACTAGTGAAGCCTGAATCATATTTATTCCACCACTGGCATTATTTTTATTTGAATTTAAGCTGTTATAGTTTTACATTGCTAAGAAAGAAAATTATGTATTAAAACACTCACCAGCCACTTTATTAGGTACACCAGTTCAATTGCTTGTTAACACACATAGCTAATCAGCCAATCACATGGCAGCAACTCAATGCATTTAGGCATGTAGACATGGTGAAGACAACTTGCTTAAGTTCAAATCGAGCCTCAGAACAGGGAAGAAAGGGGATTTGAGTGACTTTGAATGTGGCATGGTTGTTGGTTCTAGTATTTCAGAAACTGCTGATCCACTGGGATTTTCACGCACAACCATCTCTAGGGTTTACAGAGAATGGTCTGAAAAAGATCCAGTGAGTAGCAGTTGTCGGGGTTGGCTGATGGCCGTGCCGTTCACACAACTTGTCGTCATATGACTGCAGTCTTTAAGTCGTTGTAGCGTTCACACTACGTGACTGATCAGTGATAGGACACACACACACTACAGGAGCTGACAGCGGCTGTGTCACCTGACGATGGTCTCCAAACCACGTTTTATCAAGAACCTTGTCTGCGGTCCACAACGTTAGAGTTGTTGTTTTCTTTAGCTTGCTTTGGACACTTTCTTCTTTGTCCCTCGCTATTTTCTCTCTTCCTCCACTTTGCAAACAGCGCCATTATAATCACGTCGTGTTCACAGCGCAGTTATAAATATCCGTGTGAAACACTATGCTATATAGTTATATGGATTAAACGAAGCATCAATGCAAAGAATTTGTATCGATGCATTTTATTAATCAATTTTATCGATGAATCGTTTCAGCCCTACACTGGATACAATCAAGCTATGCAAAACACCATCTCTAAACGCACAACAGATCAAACCTTGAAGCAGATGGCAGACAACACCGTGTGCCACCCTAATTTCCACAGGCTCACCAAAATTGGACAATAGATTGATAAGATTTGAAACTCGTTGCCTGGTCTGATGAGTCTCCATTTCAGCTGCGACATTCAGATGGTAGAGTCAGAAGTTGGCGTAAACAACATGAATGCATGGATCCATCCTGCCTTGTATCAACGGTTCAGGTGGTGGTGTAATGGTGTGGGGGATATTTTCTTGGCACACTTTGGGCCCCTTACTACCAATTGAGCATCTTTTAAAACACAACAGCCTACCTGAGTATTGTTGCTGACCATGTCCATCCCTTTATGATCACAGTGATGGCTACTTCCAGCAGGATAATGTACCATATCACGAAGCTCAAATCATCTCAAACTGGTTTCTTGAACATGACAATGAGTAGAGCACCTATGGGATGTTGTGGAACAGGAGATTGACATCATGGATGTGCAGCCAACAAATCTGCAGCATCTGCGTGATGCTATCATGTCAATATGGGCCAAAGTCTCTGAGGAATGTTTTCAGCACCTTGGTGAAAGCATGCCACGAACAGTTAAGGTAGTTCTGAAGGCAAAAGGGGGTCCAACCTGGTACTAGCAAGGTGTACCTAATAAAGTGGCCATTGAGTGTATATATATATATATATACATATATAGGGCCATTTCAAATTAAAGCAATTGTATATGTGTATTCCTGTGTGATTGTGCCTAATCTGCTGCATACATGTTGTATGTGTTAAATTGAATGAAACAAGTCAAATAAAATATTGAACATCTTTCTAAGGCACTGCACACCCACACATGTGTTTTCAGTTAGTGTGGCTGATTATAAGTATGATGGAGCTCCAGAAATGAAATTCAAACAATTGTTGTACAACTGCAATGGTTCTGTTTAATTGAGTGACAAGCTAACAGGACCTCTGCCTTGTTGTAGTGGTATTGTCACTGTAAGAAAGCTGCATTTTACAAAATTAGCAAATAGCCCTACTTCATCCATGTTTTTTCCAACCTCCACCCTTAAAGACACATACACTGTCTTAAATCACTCTTGTTTATTTAATCCATGGCATACAATACACTACTTTGTGCTAACAATGCCACATAGTAATGTGTCATGTTTGATAGTAAACATTTGTAAACATTATAAGTGGGGTCAGTAATGATGCAAATACTGTAGCTGAGGATTTGCAAGCGTTCAAAATCTTGATTTACTGCTCACTAGAGAGTACATTTTTGAGTGCCAAGTGAAAAAAGATACAAACAAACAGCATATAGGTCCTTTAAATTAGCTTAATTAAATGTGTTATTATATTATAATATTGGATATTATTTTGACATAACTGCCAGTGGTGGTATATTAGCAGTAATTTTACCAATAGTTTGTTGACATTTTTGTAGCTTGGCCTCAGAAATTCTTGATATATTTGACTTGTAACCACAAGGCTGATGTAAACGTTGTTTTCCACTCGGCTGCTCGTTATTATGGCTTAAACAATATAAGGCAAGGCAGAAGCGGCCTCCACGTAGAGCCAAAATCCTAGTATGGTGGCCTGCATGTAAAACATAAGGCTGTAAAAAAGAAACAGCGAATCTCTCTGCCCAAAGAAAGTGTGACTTTAAGTTGAAACAAAACATTGGATTTCTACTGGCCCAACCTCACGGAAACACAGGAATCCCTGCGCTGCGGTCATGACTTGGATACAGGAGGTGTCTCACGTTCAGCGTTAGTTACTGCTACTGCATACAGAGTCAATAGCTATACTTTATCAGGACCAAAATCCAGGGCCACAGCTGAGTGAATGCAAGTTCACCCCTGGGTACTGTGTGATAAACTATTAGTTACATTGTATCTAGCCATGGCAATCAGGACCTGCTATACCTTGCTCTGTGTGCCTTTTCTTTCTCTTTCTCTCTTCCTATACTGAAAACAACACACACACACACACACACACACACACACACACCCTAGAGCCCGACTGATATGGTTTTTTGGGGGCCGATGCTGATATTAAATATAATAACTATAGTCGAATCATATATCTTTGTGCAGCAGGAGCAGTGGGTGGGTGTGTGGGGGGCACACATGGTAGCTACACTTTAATCTTGAGAAGCTGCAGAGCTACAGTCTATGTTCATTACCAGGGTTGGGGAGTAACGGATTACATGTAACTGTGTTACATAATCAGGGTACCAAAAAAAAGTAACTGTATTCCATTACAGTACAGAAAAAATAGACATAATCAGATTAAAGGTACATTTTGTAAAATCAGGGATTACTCATAGGGATAACTTTAAGCATAAAGTTTCCATGAAACAGAAAATGCAGTGCTATTTGCCTCTGTATATGTTTTTAAATACAGTCTATGGTATATGTATGTGTTTCTGCAAAAACACAAAGCTAGGGAGGGAAGTGTCGCAGACAATGATTGAACAGGACCGCACACAGTAGCGCAGGTATGTGTTCATGACCCTACCCTGTCATGGATACTCTGTGCGGACTACTTCCAGCTCTCAGTGAGTGAACACGGCAGCTGGACCGGGACCCAGCATCTGAGACCAACAGAGGCCTGGGAATACAGTACCGAAGTGGTTTTCTTGCCATCTTTGGCTCTTGGCACGCCGGGGTTGAGTAAGCTAATAGAACCGTTAGCAGCACAGCTAACCGACCAAGCTAACTAGCCACAGATACAGGCAGATACAGGCAGATAAACTAACATTAGCGGTTTTGCAAAAAGTAAAGCTATCCATCAGGAAGCTCTGTGTAAATCATCTCAGTACTGGATTCCCTGTTGGTCTATGAGGCTGTGTTCGGTCCTGTTCATACCGTGTTCACTGGGAGGCTGCTGAGCGAGGTTTCGTTGAAAACTTTTAAATATCATCGTGAATACCAACAAAACACATTAGTGGTGACATAGTGCAAAGCATATCACATAAAACATTTAAACATGGATTTTGATTTCATGGGAATGAAAGATTTTGTATATTTCTCTAAAAACGCACTGAGCAGACAGCGCATCATTGATACTCTTGTCTTTATTTGTCTATTTGGCATTGAAGTACTCCAAAAGTAACTAAATGTAATCAGATTACATTACTTTTATTTTGTGGTACTTGGATTACGTTACTGATTACATTTTTTAACAAGTAATTAGTAATTGTACTGGATTACATTTTTAAAGTAATCTTCCTCCCTCTAACTTACACTATACATTTACAGCTAAACTGAGGCTTATTGTTGATATCATTTCCTCTCTGCTCAGATAATTTTCTACTCTGTATTACAGTATTTACAGCTGTTCAATTAATCTTTTACACCCATGCAGCACTTTCATTATATACCATAAGAAGCTACTCTTTTATGTGTTTATATTAATAAATTACATGTTTGCAAAAAAGGACTTTTACACACAACCTTATCAGAGATAATGATAATATTAGTACATTTGAGCACACCATAGTCAACTTTAATCATATAAAATGTAATTTTCCAACAACAAAAATGTGGCTAGTAAAAAATCTTTGTGGCTAGTAACTTTGGAAAACTACTAGCCACATTGGCTTGTGAGCAAAAAAGTTAATGTCAAGCCCTGTTTTCTAATAACTTAAACTGCCCCTACCAGATCCAAACTATGACATAAATGGAATGCAGCCATTGTAAATGTTATTAATTACATTACAATTTGACTTTCCTGCTACATGTGAAAATGTCTACCACAACAAAAAGCTCCATGGCTCTATTAAAAGAGAACATCTGCTGTTGTTAATATGTAGTTTCTAGTATGATCGTAAATGAGATGACCAATACTTTTTCAAAACCTGAATATTGTTATCTATTCAGTCCAATACGATATTTTATTTTCTATTTTGAGTGAAGTGTGTCTGGAATGTTAATCATATATTTGCTCACTTGCTGAATGTGTGTAAGTTGTTAATGTACAGCCCAGTAGGCAGGGCTGTCGTGATTTGGGCGGACTGGTCTGTGTGCTGGCACAACAATGTGGATATAATAAGGAACTTGGAGTCTTTTCCTGCTCTGTACAGACAGACTTGGCCATCTTCATATCCAGGCTGGTTTGACCCACTGTCAGGTGTTTATAGAGACATCACTTCATTAGCTGTGGATGATGCCGGACACACATAAGGGCCCACCATCTGGTCCCTGAGCCTGGCCAAGGTTAAATATTCTCTTGGTGAGATAGAGAGGAAGGCAGTGAGGAAACGCGTAAGCAACAATGGATGAAAAGGTTGAGTTAGTGGGAAGCGATGGAGGAAAAAAGGTAATATTTCATATGCCCTTTAACAGACTGAGGGCTACTGAATAATAAACACAGTTCTGCTAAAGAAGGAAAGGCATTACTGTTGTAACAACACACAGGAAGAGATGTTCGAAAACAGAGAGTGATTGAATTTTTCATACAAATGTGACTCGTGAGATGTACAAATAAGAGGAAGGGATTGTGTGTTTTGTTTGTGCATGGTAACAGTAACAAGCAATTGCTAAGACAATGGTTTCTGTTGTGTTTTGTTTTATATTTGTTTGTCTTTTCAATGTTATTACTCAGCCTAGTAACAAGGAATTGCAATTAAAAAATTACATTAATTTATCTGTCAAAGCATTAATGTTGTGTAATGCATCAGGATGTCATGACGTCTACTTTGATCTAAAAAGGTGTTCGGCCTCATTTTATGCCAACACTGTGGAATAAACAAAGGATAAGGGCCAACAGGTACGGCCCTGCTGGAAGTCAGTAATTGCTGCAGAGATTCTCTGCACGTCAAATACTCACCCCGACACCGGGGTCACCTCAGAGATGAGGGGATTGGTTAATTCGGCTAATTACCCTGGCAGATACTGATGAGTTCTTCCATTAGCAGGGTCACCCTTCCTTCCCTAGAGTCCACTGTAAAAATGCAATTAGAAATAGCTCTGAAATCAAATTCTTTGTGTTCACTCTGGCATTTTTTATTTTGGAGGATGCACTGAAATAATGTCACTGAAAGGGAAATGGTGTGGGAGCCGGCTGAGCTGTATATTAGGCTGTGTTATTTTATAATCCTGAAATATGGAGACATTGTGAAAGGGTGCTTTCAAAATATATATATCTGAAAAGTGCTTTGGGGTAGAAAAAGACATTTCTCCTCCTCTGAGGAGCCAACTGCACCGCCACATCCATCTTGTTCATTGCCATGTGAATGTTCCTGCTAACAGCACACCTTTGTGCAGACTGAGCCATCAAGATACTTTCATCCTGCTCTAAATGGACAAAATCACATATTCAAGGCCATTATGCTTCAGGGGTGAGGAAGATCAAACATCAAATTACTGTAAGGCTGATTTAGGGCCATTTAACTGTCTCTTTCAGACACAAAGGAGACAAGGTCCAGATTTTTGTCTCTTGAGATGGAAATATTTCCTAGGACCTCTACTATGATGTTATAATGTCATAATTTCAACTGTCATTTTGGCCCTCATTAGGAATACTTCCATGGCAACAGCCTAACCGTGCTCTGGTAAATGTGTGTATGTGTGTGTGTGTGTGTGTGTGCGCACGCATCATGCACTTGTGTGTTTGTGAGTATGAGGAAAAGCATACAGATGTAATCTGCTGATCTTCTGACCCATCTCAATTTACATGAAAACCAATTACATCAGAGGCTGAGGGAAGTGTCTCGTTCCAGAGCAAAAGACAAAAGAGATGCAGAGGAACGTATCACAATGAAAAGGCAGAATTGAATGGATGAGTGCTGAGATGCAGCACAGTGGATCATTTGAGGGTCTGTGTGCTTTGATAAGACTAATAGTTTCCTTTTAGACAAGCCACAGCCTCTGCATATGAAGACCTGCTCCTGCTGGGAGAGAAAATGGAACTATAAAATTAAACTCAATCTGTAACATATCTTTATCTCATTCATGATTTTCGATTTTTCTGTAAATGAATAGCAGTTACACAAGCACGTTTTCTCTTTTTTGCCTATTGCATTCCATTTTTGATTAGTGTGAAAATGTTAAAGCAGACTGTTTCTAAAAAGAGCACAACCTCGACTACCTCTGGATGCAAGAAATGGCATTCAGTCTGGCTCAATTCATCACAAACAAGTTCTTTATAAAAGCTTCTCATAAAGCGGCACTGGTGAGATATTTTCATGCAGCTCTCGAACATGAAAAAGCACCATTTGTCCTTACACCTTGATAGGTTTTCTTCAACAATTTGTTATTTCTTAATGCATTTTTCACCTTCAACATAAAAACATACATTTATTTGAAACCATATAGTAGGGAGAAAAGCTTTTGTTTTAACAGCTCGCATGTAAAATTAAAGCCTCCATGTTTGGCATGATTGTACCCCAGCAGGAAGGTGTGTGGAGTGGGCTGAGGGTTAGAACGGTGGGGTTCAGGTCAGGGGAGCAGAGGAGGAGGAAATGAGCGGAGACAGGAAGTGCTCTCTGCGGTGAGCCTGTGACACAGCCTGGCCACCTGTCAGGCCAGGTTTGCTGCCTGACAGGCAGCAGCCTAGGATGGGACAGGCAGGTGGAGGCTCAAACATGGAGACAGGGGCTGGGAAGGATGAGGAGGACGTATGAGAGGCAGATGAAATGGTGTATGCAGATCTATGTTGGGTCAGGAGGAAGATATTACTGAGACTTCAACACGTGATATGATTTTTACACAGGTTGTAGCACATGGTGTTAGGGACTGTTAGTGATAGGTGAGGGAAAGAACATGCATAATGAAGTTTACAGTATGTTACTGGATTTACTACAGTGATGAAATGGCAAATAAAACATGAGGTGGTTATTAAACTGTATCACAACCAGCAATAAAATCAATTGTGTTTATATATATTTTTTATCCTTTAAAAAACGCAATCCTCAAAAGGCTGAGGATTATCCTATTCTGCAAGTGAAAGTCACTGCACATTAAAAGTGTTCTAAGAGTACAAATTGGGAACGAAAACAAAAGAAGTAGGGCTGCAACTAACAATTATTTTCAGTACTGATAAGTCTGCTAAATACTTTATAAATTAATTGATTAAGCTTATCTAGATAGATACATATATACACCCTTTTATTTCCTTATTTAATGAAGTGTGTGAAATTAATTGTTCTTTATATTATTATTATATTTATATGTAGCTTTGGCAATAGTGTTTCTATACATTCATGCCAATAAAGCTAATTTGAACTTGAATTCATCGCATCTTCAATTTGCTGGTTTGTCTGAACAACAGGTCTAAAACCAAGGATATTCAATTTGCCATCACATGAAACAAATAAAAGCTTGTGACTAGAACCCACACATTTGTCATGTTTTACCAAATTATTTATTTATTAATTGATTAAACCAGGGGTGCCCCCTGAGGCTGAGTCATTACCGCAGCAACCTGAGGCTCTTGCTGCATGTCATCCCAAAAACAACATCCTCATCCACACGTTCTCAGCAAGTCTAGTCAAATATTGCAGACAAATGAAAGGTTTCCATCCTGAAGATGGGCAAAGTGAGTTTAGATGGGTTTACCCATCACTGTATCTCTGACCGCACTGTAATTTGCAGGGACAAAGGCTTCTCTTCAGATGCTTTAACCTGTGTCTTAAGAGTCAAAAATTACTTTTCCTGGAAAGACTGTCACATTAGGAAAAGTCAATTACTGCTCTTTTTCATATTTGTATAAAACTATACACCATCAGGGTAATTAACAGAAGTATTGAAAAAACACTGGTGATAGTGCTATTAGTTCTCTTACAGACTCATCATATAAATTCTCTGCAGAAAGGGAAATCTGTTTAGATAGACTCAAAAAAACTTGCTATATGTTTGAGTGACTGCAGCTGTGTGATTCCAGTCCTCCTTTGGTTCACGGTCAATATATTCACTCCTCTTCATGAAAACCATCCCATCTGGTCACCGGGGGAAGAGACGGTGTGAAAATCTGACATGTTGTATTCTGTTTGAGGATCGCATTAATCCTCAAGTCATCCTCACGTCAGTTCTCTCTACATACATACGATAAATATTGAACAGCAGAGCAGTACGCAGCAGGGAAGAGGGCACATACGCACAGATACTATACATACATAGAAACAGATACAAAAAAGAACAAACTTGTTACACTTCAGTGGGCACGCACACACACTCCTCACACACTTGTACCATGGATGAAAGCTGATATCAGGCCCTGTTTGCAGCAAGGTGAGGTAGGGGACATACTGTCAGAGTTCTTTAACACCACAGACCTGACAACACCACGGGCTGAGAAGGTAGACAGCTTCTCCCCATACACGCTTCAGCTCTTTTTCTCTCCTCCTTGCACACTTCTCCAGACACACACACATACACAATCCCTGACCTCTGTGGTGTGAAATGGAGTGCTGGGGAGGGAGGAGGGGGTGCAAAGTAAAGCGAGAGAGCTGTCAGAAGAATGCATTCAACACACACTTGACAGGATGGAAGTTCAGATGGTAGCCCTCATCGTGCAGGCAGAGCACAAGGAGTGTACGTCTCAATCCAAGGCATTCAGCAAGCAGAGCACAAATCAAGGCACATTATCCCCACGTAAACATGAAAATGCCATCAGTGATGATAGCGCACAATACTCGCACATTTGCTATTATCACTCATTCATAATTTAAGTTTGATTGGGGAGGACAAAAATATTGTTTTGAAAGCATACATGAAGTTAACTCATTTTGCATTAATGTTGAAGACATGCTCTGCTGCAACAATAGACTGTTGTGTGTCATGATTAATGGTATCCAATCAGGTTGTTGTGCTGTAGCCTCTCACCACCCAGGGGTGTCTATGGAAATCATTTTCATATCATGAAATTGATACCCACTCTCTTCTCCGCCTGCCTTTCTCTGTACATCTGACCTAATCAAGTATACAAGATGAATATGGACTGGTCATGTGATTTAGTCTTGATTGTGTTTACAGTGTCTCTTTCTGCAGCGCAAAAGATTGCTAATCGGCAGTGAGTTATGGCAATAATAACCAAGCTTCCTTATAATAAGGTAATCAATTCAATCTACTGTCAATTGGCCCAGATTAATGCTCCATCTTTGTTCCCCAATGGAGGGGGGCATAATTGAAGGTTTCTGCAACTATTGACTTATGTTGAGTAAACATCTGTTCTTTAATATTCTTTGTTGAGTGCATCCATTAATTATAATTGTACTCAATTAACAAAGTACACGTTGGGAGGGATATATCTAGATTCAGTTAGTTCTCTGATGAATGAAGTGCCAGCTTTCCCCTCAACATCAATCGCAATTACTTTGTATTTCCGACTGCACAACTTCTCACCAGCACTTCTTAATATTCTTCTTTTTAAAATCCAGTGTAAACCTTCTGAAGCAAGTGAACTCTGATCTTCCAGCAAAGGATGGAATTGTTTTACCAAAACAATCACACAAACCACCTTTGCACACAAGATGCCCTTTGTCAAACCCAAAGGAAACGCTATCTGTTGGATTTCCACTGAACACACACGCGGGTGGCCTTTTCTCTCCATGGAAATGCCTCAACACAGACCCTTCAGAGACCTTCTGTGGTTCTGTGGGTAAGGGTTTCAAAGAATTTGTAAAAGAGAGAGAAGGGAGAGAGATCAGAGTTTCCATCCTTCCTTCAGAGTACTGCATCTCTTTCTGGGGAAAAGAAATCAGAGAACGGGGTCATGCAAGGATATTGAACCGGGCTTCAGACAAGTCTGAATTTCAGGATATCCATGCTGACATGAAACCACCAAATTAAATTCAGTGCAATTGAATCCCTATTTTCTCTGCTCTAAAACTCCCTCTCTTTCAAAGCAGGCAGAGAGGAAAAATCAATAGTGTATGTATTGATATTAATGTTCAGCATTATGCGTCTAAATGAAATCATAGCAGCAGAGAGGAGCATAAGGCCTTTATTAACAACATGTGCTGAAATCAAATTACCATCTAGTTCTGTCTCTCAGGTGGCCATCTTTCAGGTAAACCAAACTGCTGCCGCCTTATATTGTTTACCTCCCCCACAACTGGGCTTTTCTGGAAAGCAGAGTCTGCTGCACTAAACTTGTTGACGTGGGAGTAAGCAGATGGAAAAGCAAAATCCTTTCATTCCATTCATGTCCTTCTGGCTCCTTGTTAAAATAACAATCCCACAATGCAATGCTTCGGGCAGTGTGTATGAGTTGTAACTTGAAATTGCAGTTTGAGCTGGAAGGATTAGTCAATTCAGTGATTAGTGGATCAACAGAAAATTGATTGACAACAATTTTTATAATTGATTAAGCGTTTAAGTAATTACATAACAAGGAAACATGTCAAACAAACACAAGTTTCAGCTTTTCCAATGTGATAGTTTGCTGCTTTTCTCTGTTTGATATTGTTGTAATTTGTATATCTTTGGAATTTGGACTACTTGGCCTCTGGGAAACTGATGGGCATTTTATGGACATAACATAGAATTAATAATTTCATTGAATATGACTGTATTTTTAAACTAAAATGTTCTTTATCCTAATTATCCTTTAAAAGGTACCATATGTCCAAAGGGTGTGTGATGTTTATGCCCACTCCCAAGCGGCGGGTGGCGGATCCTTGCAAAGTGGTTGGGTGGCAGCTGTCTGGTTAACCTTAGCTTGCTTGCTGACAAACGTTAACCTTAGTTACTATCTGAGTAACATGATCAAAGTGGGTCGAAGATACATCTCTCTTGCTGACTCTCTTAGGGTTCAAGCTGGTTTAGTTTAGCTAGTTAGTTTAGCAGGTTTAACTCTTTTTTCCTGTGACTCAGCAACTGCCTGTTGGCAAGCAGCTCTGTCATTCTTCTCCACCCGGTCCTCCCCTCTCTGCAAAGCCCATGATATGTGCAAATATTGAACTCAAGTTGAATATTTTCAACTCAGGTGAATAGCCTACTTATCATTCGCATCGCCCAATTCACATCATCCAGTGTAAATTCACGTCTATTTCTCGTCTTTGCATTGACTTGGTATGTACTCACGAGAAATATTAGCTTTGATTTCTGTGTGAACACATAATAAGGAGTAAAAACTGTACCTTGATTAAAAATGTTCAGATGGATCCATGTGATTGATGCAGTGGTCAATAAAGAGGCCTCCCCCCTTCATCCTCCCTCAGGTGGTTGATAACAATGCGGGCACAGGCGATCATCCATTAGTCCTTCTTCAGGACCAGTATTTGTTGCTTATGAAGCAGGGTTTTCAATATTCATGTCAAGTCTGAATAAAAGCATGAACTTGTCAGGCCTGGATGCATTTAAATATTGAGTAGCCTTCCATCATTTCTTTCCTGGGGCCAGCTCTTGAGATGAAAGATAAAAGAGTGGAAAGGCCAGACCTGGTCAAACGATTCAAAAGTGCTGATATCTGCATCCCTTTGAAAATTAAGTGCATTGGCTTTGTGATCAAGTCTGTCTTTGATATTTCTTTCTTTTTGTCACCATGATGCCCAACCTTCTGCTGTGTTATGGGTAAAACGGAATTTTTGGTTAAGATGAATGGTAAATGATCCTAAGAGACAGATGCGAGACAGATACAAACTCTTGCTGTGGTTCTATAGGAAAGACTAGGATGAAGGAAGTAAGTCTGCTGCATATAATTAAAAAAACATAAGTGTCAAATTAGAAATAGACATATGTCTAATTCCATTTATACACTCTCTCATGTAATTTGGCATCAGATTAATACTCAGATTTACAACAACAACATAACAACATTACCCTGACCTGACCAAATATATGTAAACGTTAACGCCACTGTTGGGTTCTATCTGTAAGCAGGCTATTACTTAAATGAAGCCAAGTAGAGGTCAGTGCCTTAAAAAACACAATTTTGTTGCAACACATACACAAACACTAAAGTTGAATATGTGTATACATGCCGCATGTCCGTATGTTAAGGTTAAGATATAAGTGCAATGTATGTGGACATATAGACATGCAGAATTAGTGCAATTTAGGCATTTATACATGTATGGAGGTATGTGTGTATGTATATGGGTGTGCATATGTGTGAGTATGCTTATGGATATTTATAAAACGGGTAGCTCAAATCAAGCAATCAGATTGGTTCATAGTAGTGGTATAATGAGCCTATACAACGGCTATGATGTCCTTTGCACAGATACGTAGCAGTCAGCGACAAAAAGGTTTCGAGTTAATCTGAGGCAGCGTTCAAATTCCACAGTGTACATAAACAGCACTCCCTGCTCAGGGAATGTCGGTTAAGGGAACTTCCCTCGACTAAATCCTTCCATTTGGAACACCCTGCAACATCATCATAGCACAAGTAGCCTAAGTTCTGCCATGTGGGCAGACATCTTGGCTGTTGTGTTGCTTAAATATACTGAATGTACACGTGTATATATGTGTATAGATGGGAATATGTACAGATATGTTGTATAGGCCTATGTATAATCATGAGCCATCATTAGGTTGGAGCTATGATTTGCATGCTATCCAGTTTCCTCCTGTTTTATCCAGTTTCCCAGTTTTTATTTTGTCCTGTACCTGACCTATCTCCTCCATGAGCATGAATAAAAAACAAAACAAAAAAAAACATGAAAAGTGAGATTGTCTTAATCAGGTTTGTTTTTTCAGCTTTAGTACTGAAACATCATTAAATAATGTATATTGGATTTGAAAAGGCTAAGCCAAAAATGTTCAAACTGAGGAGATTTTGACTATGGCAACAGCTGCGCATACAGATGCTGTGGCCGTTAGCTCCTTTAGACTCTGGTATTTGGATAAAAGAGCACCCGAGCCAGCCCTATAAGCTTCATCAAAGAGGAGTCTTAAGCCTACTCTTAAATGTGGAGATGGTGCATCCCGAACCCAAATTGGGATCTGATTCCACAGGAGAGGAGCTTGATAGCTGAACACTCTGTAAGTATTAATATTATTGGAAAATGCTAGCCATGTCACTTGTTTTGTTGCAAAGCTATGTTTTGTACAACATTTTGTTTAAACATATGGTGACCATGGATTCTTTTGTTGACAGGTAGCATTAGCTAATGCTAAGTTACACTCATGCACCCCACGTGTGAAGTGAAACTGAAGTGGCCTGCATCTACTTCTCATTAGCTAGTTTTCTCGAATGAATACAACGTTGGTCACCTAACATTGGGTAGTTTATCTTTTATTCTTTTCTGGCTATAAGTCTCATATTGGTATTTTTCATGTTCTCTACCTCTAGCACTAAAAACAAGCGGAAGACATTCACAGATTTGAGGCTGCGTACCGTCTTTTACTTCCTTAATTGAAGAAATCAGGTTAGGGACACAGTTATTGTTTGTCAAGACCCTTAACCTTCCTCCTCATGGGGAGGTGCAAAGTCAAATGAGTTGTCACAGAGGACATTGTGCACCAGAGAACCACCATTATTTTTACCTATATTTTTTGTCATTACTATAATCTTAACCACAGATCATAAAGTTTATTTGATATATGAAAACTTGGCCTAGTACTTGTGTGCCAGAAATAAGGGTAGTAATGCTTGCATGTTTTTCTTCTATAGGTCCCACAGATAACATATTCTGTCCCACCACCTATGAGGAAAAGCAGCAGGTGTGTAAAAATGTCAATTGAGCAGATCATATAAGATGAAAAGCAGCCAACAGCCTGGGTCTCTTCCCTGGCTAATGTTAATGGATGTAGTTTTAATGTTCCTGAGCACTTCATTGTACTTGTGTGAATGAGCAAGGGGCTTAATTATGTTGTGCTTCTTCTCTTTGTCTCAACAGTGTACACTGCAGCTCGGTGCGCACATGCCTCTTTCCTGTGACAGAAACAGGTGGGTGGGAATGCAGCGATGTGATTAATCATTGATCACCAATCAATCCTTCAAATCGAGGTTTTTTAATGGGCAAGGGTGCAAAAGTACAGCTGGAGTTTTAAACTGCTAATCTGAGGAGAAAGAAATAGAATGCTTGTGCCGTAACAATGAGGTACACACAATAAACTTTGGTTCTCAAAAATTTGATGTGTGAAATATTGTGACTTGCTCCTTATTTCCATTCTTTGTTTCCTCATCAGATTCAAAGTTGAAGTTCAAAATCCACCTTCACACTCATATTCATTGCATGTTTGATACCAACATTCTTTTACGTCTCCTCTTAAAATAAAACTGCCTTCTCTCTTCTCTTCTGGGCTCGCTTTATCTTTGATGTTAGAGAAATGGTTGTGGCGGTCCCAGTGTAAGCTGGTATAGCAGCAGGTTCCTGAGTTTCCAAGTTGAATCTTCACACTGCCTCTTCAGCTAGACTCTCTGTCTTTCCATAGAAACAGCACTCCATGTCATTAATAGATGTGATGTTCTAGCAAACGTGGATGGGTACAGGAGCAGTCTAGTGGGTGGCTTGTTTTTATGATGTTGCTCATCATTTTAACAAAAGAATGACAGGTGAAGTTCCCAATCAATACAACAGACCTTAAATTTGTGATATCAGATATATTATGTGAAAAGCTCACAAAGAAACTTTTGAGGACATCAGTGATGTAAGTTCTCACATAAAAAAGGATGACAGTGAAGACTACCTCTAAAATACTGACATTTTTGTGTCTTATCAAGCTGAATAATAAAGTAGGGAGACTGTTAACGTGTGTTGATTGTTTTATCTAGCTGTTTCTGCAGAAGCCCGAAGTTTCAGGGAATATTTGATTTTAAAATCCCTAGATCCAAGATGTCACGACAAGCAAGTACAATGAAGGTAAATAATTAACTGTATGCCTACAGTTACTTCTGTTACCCTATTCTAATATAAATTTAATTATCTGTTTGTATGTAGCATGAAGGGACTACAAACTTTCATTTTGTTGTACAACCTTATGTTGTATAATGATAAATTATAACCTTGATAGTTAGAATACTAATTGGTCATGGCTGTGGTGAGTTAGACTTCCAAGCTTTCAAGAGCAACCATATCGACAAATGATATCGACAGTAATATGTACACAGCGTTTAAATAATGTAATGGAATATGTCACATCTTGTTCTATTGTTATTATTATCTGTTTTATACTGTGTTTGGTACTGTGTCAAAATATGGTGTCAGATAAGACCAAAAATGATTCCAAGAGCCAAAGATAAAGTTTTGTATTTAGTTAAGAGGCATTTTGACTTACATATAAAGTTTTGACCCAAATGTTGTTCCATTCCCATTACAAATTCCTCTTCTATTTATTCCTACCAATCCTTGTGCACCTCTAATACAATAGGGAAACCTAAACAGCAGCATTGCTGTGGGCTGTTGTCAGGATTCAAACATGTCAGTTTCCACTTGGGGAGGAGCATTTAGAAACACGTTTTGTTTTGTGGCTGCTTTCAGAAAATGAATGACAACCTGGATGACCACAAACCAGATCTTGTGTAAATGTATGTTGAGAAAAGTTGATCTGGGATTTTAAATCTTTTAACCAACCGAGGTTTCCTGCAGCCAGAGCAGCATATTAGGATTGCCTGGAATACTGTTGTAGATGAATATCCAACTTGTCCAGAATTACTCAGGCCTTCCAGGGAGACTGTTCCATAATCAAAATGCTTGCCAGCAATTCTAATACACCATCTGGGATCTGGGTGCAATGATTTCCTTAATGACAACCATAGCATGGGGATGAAGAGGCTAACAGAGACAAGAAGCAATGGTCCTCCCTGCCAGGACATTGGACAGTGGAGGTCTTACCAAGTACCAGTCCAAATGGTCTACACCCATCAACTCTCATGAATAATGCTGTAGAGCTGCCTGTGGCCATTCTCATTGTAGTGCATTGTGTGTAGAAAGGTGCCTTTATGTTTGTGTACGTGTGCATGAGTGTGCATGCATGTACTGTAATAGCAGGTGTGAACATAGTCTGCATGTGTATTTGGGGTGTGGAGTGGTTAATTGGTGCCTCGGGTGACACTGGACACTGAGACATATTGTCAAAGCTGTGAATCCTCACTGAAACTGACAAGACAGCAGTTATTCTGAGCTATCAAATTGGACATGTCACTACTGACTATGCCATTGGGACTGGTAAGTCACTGAAAAGAGGTGTCTCTGTGCATCTCGGGGCCCAGCGTGGGCCGGCTCTCATTGGGCCTGTTTCCTCTCTGGTGGTATATACGGATGCCCGCCATCAAAACAACTATTCTTTCTGAGCTAAAGATTTGGCAGATCACTCCCCATGGCACTCCATGATCTACACAGGCAAGACTTCCTGCACTTCAGACTGTCACATCTTTGCACCAGTCTGAAGTGTAGTTAATAATCAGATTTAAAGTGAGTTCAGATAAAGTGTGTTTGAATGTTTCCCAAATCATTCATTAAAACTTGATATAAAGAAAATAGAGTGAATTTCTTCTCCACTTGAAAAATTAACACATTTGCATTGGTAGGACTTCAAGACCTTGAAATTGATAAGGCTGCTTCTAAGAATCATTAAGTTTCGAGAATTGCCAGCATGTAGGCAGTGAAATCCCATGAAAAATATAAAAGAAAGACTTACATGAATTAAATTGATGTCCTCAAAAGTGCATGTCTATCATATTGTAAAGCTATAATAGTTGCATTTTAGTGGCGGCTGTAGGTCAGGAGGTAGAACGGTTGTCCACTAATCAGAAGGTTCGATCCCTGGATCCTCCAGTCTGCATGTCAAAGTGTCCTTGGGCAAGATACTGAAACCAAATTTGCAATCAATGTATGAATGTGTGTGAATCCTTAGTTCCTTTCTGATGTGCAGTTGGCACCTTGCATGGTATCCTCTTCCATTAATGCACGAGTGCGTGTGGCTGGGGTGACATGTAGTGTAAAGCACTTTGAGTGGTCAGAAGACTACAAAGGCGCTATAAAATTACAGTCCCTTTACCAGTTTAGTGTAGGCACTAATTTCTTTAATCCGATTTGAGTGGCCAGAGCATCCAGAGTGAGAAGCATTTGAAGAAATCTGATTGGGATCCAGTTTCATGATTCAGTTTCAATTTATAAAACAAAACAAGGAATACACACAGCTTTATGAGGACGACAAACATTAATCAACATTACTGTAAATATGAAAGTTTTAGCCAGCTGGCTAATTTTCAACTGCAGTCCTTGGGCAAGATGTTTTAAAACCTTAAAGAAATAATAAATCTGACAAAAAGAATGCATGTGCATAATTTTGTCTTTGTGCGCACAAAGTTATAGTCATGAATCTATACAGAATTTTATTAATCTGGCCACTGGGCTTTAAATTAAAGTCTTTTCATACACATTTTTCACAAATTTTACAAATGTGCCCTGTTTCTTTGAATCTGTGCCCAGGTCTAAACGTCTAAAACCCTCCCTGTAAGAACCTTGTCACATTATGGCGATCTTTAATTCATCAAAACCCTCCAGTAAAGAGAACATAATAATCTGTATTCCTATCAGAAAAAAATAAAAAAGCTTTCCAGGGACTGCTGTGCATGCATTACCACCATTATAAAAAGTATAAAGTAACTCTACATTCTCTCCCAAAGGTATTGAAACCTTGCATAAAATGTTCTGTTTCAATGCTGGCTGCCAACAATGATCTGAGCTTTCTCTTTTCCCTGGTGCAGCCTGCAGTTGCCACAATAACTCTGGTGTTACAGCAAAAGCTGGGACAGCCGTGAGCCCTGGTGCACACCCTGCTAATTCACATTTGTTTTACCTGGCAGGGATACATTCAGTACACACCGTACTCTAGCCGAATGAGGAAAGAATCGATATGCCTTTGGCTCTGTGAACAGGATTTAGCTCCAATTAGATTCAATTTCCAGGTGTCATGCTTGAGATTATTTTGTTTTGACAGAGTTAGGGAGGGAGAACGTAATAAGCAGAAATGTTAAATGAAGGAGCTGGACAGCACAGAGCACTGCCTCAGGATTGGGGATTTCAGTTGAAATTTGAGATTGTTGAGATTGATTTCCTCCTCTGGAGAAAGGTTCAAAGAGGGGAGATGTTTTCTTTTAAGCTAAACCACAGTGTTTAAGGGAAATGGTGGTATTTGCAGGAGTGCCTCTTCTATAAAGCAAACTATTTGCACTGACAGCTGATGATTTTATGTTTACTCCGTGCCCACCTCTCGCATCTCACTCACTCGCCTCCCACCACACAGTTTCTATTACCTTCCCTCTCTCCGGGCACTTGGGCTTTCACTTGCTATCGCCTGCGCAGAAACAGCAGAATACAATCATTCAATTCCACCCCCCACCCCTCCTTTTTTTTTGCCTTGGGTGAGCACTCCAGTTCCCTGTATGGATGGAGACCATTACAGATCAGACAGCGCACAGGGGAATGTGTCACGCTGGATCGTCAGCCGGGAGAGTCACAGGTGGACACGTGACACGTCATTAAGTCTCAGCTCTGTCCCCTTGTAAGGAGGGAGTGCCCTGGGTCAAATGGAGACAGTGACTGTAGAAATGTAGTGGAAATAGACAGCGATCATAACAGGGCTAATGGGCAGGACTAATGGTACAATGGGCTCCAATTACAGGGCTTTCTGACAGCTGCTCACCACCACTCCGGCTTCACCTGCACTGGGAGCGCCAAGCAGCCGATGGCCGGCCAGTTGAGGACATTGTTAGCTCGTATAGAGTTATCTCCCAGGACTACCCGCAGGAAAGATTGGTCCACTGCACATGATTTAAAGGCCTCACTGTGCATGGAGGAATTTTTGCTTTATGAGAGAGTGGGCTGTATTTTGTATCTGCAGTTGACAATCTGTGAGGGAAGTTGAGGTAATATTGGGTCACAAGACTCAGTTTCTTCAGCTGTTTTGTTCCGTTTGAGAGAGGATTGTTTTGTTTCCTGTCTTTTCTGATGTTCTTATTGAACCACGCTGAATTCAGAGACACGTCATCATTGCGTTTATTCCATAATGTCAATATGTCGTTGGAGCCATCAGTTGACAGCAGAGATATATCACTGGATATGATTTTCCCAGAGTTCTAATCAAAATATTAATTGTGCTGCTGTGCTGGGCTTCGCAGCTTCAATCCATCTGCGAGGAGTACATTAAATAAAGAGCAAGTCCTTCCTCGGAAGCCCCGCCCGCTAATGTTCCCCAGCATTATGAACACACATTTGTCTTCTAGGAGGGCAGCTTGTCCTGCTAGTGAATTACTCTCCGGCGCTTAAAGAATATTCATTCACTTACTGCCGGAGCAACCTGTCTGCTTCCTGCCCTTCTAAATGGCTATGGATCATTATCAGTGATAGAGAGTTTTTTTCCCCTCTCTGTGTGTTGGCAAGAGCTTTGTTTACAGTATGTTTTCAACTAAACACCGTAGCTCAGCATTTTTGTTGATGGATTAAAACCCGTTACGATGGCAGAAGCATTTTGGGCCATCAGTGTCTGTCTTTATTATCATTATCATCATGTCATTATTATAGTGAGAGGTAGAAATTTGAATTTTTAATTGTGTTTCCTTAATCAACTAAATATAACAATTATTACAACAAACCTTAATGTAAAATAATTTTCTGTTCCACATTATTGTGATCTACATCATTGCCTGCAAAACCAACAAAGTTTCTGTTTACTTGTGCTGTAAAGCCATAGTGTGTATCCTGGAGGCCTTACAAAAATGGCTCATGGCTGTTTTTTTACCACCACCTGTAGATCAATGTAATAGGGTGAAACTTTTGGAAGGAATGTGTATAGCGTCACCCAAGTGCATGTGCATATCTGTGCACAAGAACTAACAAAACAGGGACCCACTCAAAAACTCCATAACACTAGTGGCGGTCAAAAACTCCACAGGGTACTTAAAAGCACCACAATCTTTTGGCGTCTAACTTCATGTCAAACTATTCTTTATCTTCTTATTGTGTTAGGTTTTGTATGGACAAACAGGACTTCAAGGTCCTAAGTGAGAAGTTCTTTTTAGTCTTTGGTGGCAATTTTGTGAATGAAACTTGCCCACAAATGTAGCGGCACATGGCTAACCTTTTGAAATCTGACAAATGTGCACCCACTGATAAACAAGTGGCATTCATCAGGTTGAAACAAGCCATTTACAACAACAAGTTTGTGCAGTTAAGGAAGTTTGGGGGACCCAATAAGCCTCACAGAAAAGGGGAAGAGAAATTTAGATAGATACAAAAATGTTCTTGCATGAGGCCTAACGTTATCACTGAATGAGGGCCAAAACTATCAAAATAAAGACCCAAGTTGTAATAAAGCAGAAAATGAGGACTGTTCAATTTGACCAGCTTCCGATCACACTTAAAGTACAACTAGTGGTTACCCTGCTATTGATATACCATGGTATACAGGTGAAACTTTAGCATATCATTCAAAAGTTCATTTATTTCAGTTATCCAACTATATCATTATTATAATATAGACTCATTACATGCAAAGTGAGATATTTCAAGCCTTTATTTGATATAATTTCAATGATTATTGCGTACAGCTAATGAAAACCCCAAATTGAAGATCTCTGAAAGTTAGATTACATGAAATCAATAAAAAAAATAATTATTGATTATACTTTTCAGCCCTCTGAAAAGTATAATCATGCATATGTACTCAGTACTTTGTTTGCGCCCCTTTTGCATGAATTACTGCCTCAATGCGGCGTGGCATGGATGCGATCAGCCTGTGGCACTGCTGAGGTGTTATGGAAGACCAGGATGCTTCAATAGCGGCCTTCAGCTCTTCCGGATTCTTCGGTCTCATGTCTTTCATCTTTCTCTTGCCAATGTCCCATAGATTCTCAATGGGGTTCAGGTCAGGAGAGTTTGCTGGCCAGTCAAGCACAGTAATCCCATGGTCTCCATTCTTCCTCCAGCCTCTGGGACCTTGGTTTCCAAATGAGATGCAAAATTTGCTCTCATCAAAAAGAGGACTTTGGACCGTTGAGAAACAGACCAGTTCTTTTCCACCCCCCCTTTAGCCCAGGTAAGACGCTTCTGACGTTGTTTGTTGTTCAGGAGCGGCTTAACAATAGGAACACGACATTTGAAGCCCATGTCCAGGACCCGTCCGTGTCACTCCTTGTGAAGCTCCACCACACGTTTGAATGGCCTTTTCCTGACAATCCTCTCCAGGCTACGGTCATCCCTGCTGCTTGTGCACCTTTTTCTTCCACACTTTTCCCTTCCACTTAACTTTCTATTAATGTGCCTTGATACAGCACTTTGAGAACATCCAACTTCTTTTGCAATTACCTTTTGAGGCTTTCCCTCCTTGTGCAGGGTGTCAATGATGGTTTTCTGCACAACTGTCAGGTCAGCAGTCTTCCCCATGATTGTGAATTCCACTGAACCAGACTGAGAGACCAATTAAAGGCTCAGGAACCCTTTGCAGGTGTTTTGGATTAATTAGCTGATTAGAGTGTGACACTTTGAGCCTACAATACTGGACCTTTTCACAATATTATAATTTTCTGAGTTTTTGAATTTGGGGTTTTCATAGGCTGTACGCAATGATCATCAAAATTATATCAAATAAAGGCTTAAAATTTCTCACTTTGCATGTAATGAGTCTATATAATATATTAGTTTCACCTTTTAAGTTGAATTACTGAAATAAATTAACTTTTTTGTTAAATTTTTTGTTTGTTGTATCTGTTATGATTCTGCATTCTCCTCCTTATCCCTTGTGTCTATGTTCTCCTCCCTCCCAGTGTCTCCTGTTAGTCTCCCTGTCTGTCTCTCTGTGTTGGCTGTGTGCCTGTCTGGGCGTGGCTTCTCACTCTGGCCCTGGCTCTCCACCTCCGCCTGCACACCTGATCCACATTGTACTAATCAAGACTCTGCAGTATGTCAGCCCGGTTAGATTGTCAGCTTACCATAGTGGCATTTGTGCTGTGGCCAACAATCATTTGTAGTGTACACTCGTGTTTGTTTTTTCTGTGAGATCTTAACCTACCTTATCCTCCCTGTGCTCAGGATCACTGCCTGCCTGGAGATACTGCCGACTGTCACACTCAGCTCACTGCTTGCCTGGAAATTCACCCGTTGGTCTCCACTCCCTGGTCTGCCCTCTGCTTTGCTCCGACCCCTCCCCATATCAGTAGCTGACACCTTTCAATAAACTGTTAATTCCTGGAATTGAACATGTCCTGGACCTGCTTTTGAGTTCAGTCACCTAGTCATTAGAACAATATCTAACCCAAGGACTACAATACATCAGTCCATCCATAATCTATGCCCGCTTATCCGTGCAGGTTTGCAGGGGCGTGGAGCCAATCCCAGCTGACATTGGGAGAGAGGTGGGGTACATCCTGGACAGGTCACCAGTCCATCACATGGAACTACAACACAGCATATCACATATAGTGCTTTTCACATCCAGCCCTCTGATTGGTAAATGTGTGTGTGTTGATCCGACACCTCCAACTCGGCATTCCTCACCACAAACTGGACCTCTGCATGCCTATTACTCAACAGATAATATCTGTGGTGACTATGTGACTGGGAGGTTCATTACCACATTGAACCTGAACCAGCATTAGCCTCTTCCAAATAAGGTTATATACATACTCAATATTGCATTTCAATAGGCTGACCTCTGCAGTTGCGGTTTAACATGCCAACTCTCAGAGCTCCGCAGAAGACTTCACAGCTCTATTATAAAAGTCAGTGGGTCACACTCTGAACAGACATTATTCTCATATTAAACAGTGATCCGCTCTCACATACCGTCTTACTGAGACCATTTGTTATTCCACCAGCAACCGCATGCTCCGCACAGGGAGTCTGGAAAATCAGGCTGCACTTTTTTCATTCGTTTTTTTTCCTCTTTAAATTTCATTCTTAGTCCTGTGTGGCCAGGCTGATGTGGAACTCAAGTGGATATGGCAGCATGGAGCACACAGTTAAATCCCAATTGTGCTGTAAAACTGCCGATGCTTATTTTTGTATACTGTAAGTACATGTGTTACAGCATAGTTGACTGTGTTACATAAAAGCTTTGTTGATATGATAGCTCATATATGTGTTATTTTTGTTCAGAAATGTTGTTTGAGCCTATATAAGCCTGTTTGCTGTTTATGTTTTTGTTTTGGCTCATTTTCTGCCCGTAGTGTCAGTCAACAGGTCCAAAACCACACTGGAATAATTCCCTGAAGAGGCATTTGAAATGAAGCTGAGAAAACCCCTCAGTTTGGCAGTCCTCATTCCCTTTTAAAACTACTGTTTGCTACATGAGGGACCTCTCCTCCCATGCTACATAGTTTTTGTCTGATAGAGAAGGAAATAGACAAGTAAGTCTCTTCTTCTCTCCTCCAAGCTGTATCTGTTTTATAGGGAGTCTCCAAAACTCAATTTCCATGTCATTTAAGGCTTGGCCCAGGGAAGAGTTGTAGTCAGAGGTGTAAAATGTGCCCTTATCTACCCTCCACACAACCACACACAGACAAACACACATACATATTTATCCCCTTGCGTGTTTTCGACACACAGTGCTGTCATTTACTGCCAAATCAGATCATAATGCTCATAAACACACTGCATTTCCAAAATATAGAGCAGAAAAAGATCTTTTAAGGTTTTTTGTTTGAACATTAGAATTTGATTGAATATGTGTGTATCCATAGAGTGTAATAATGACGTTTTAGGTTGGGAAATGGCAGCATACCTGTTTATATTCAGCTGCCTGTCCACCAATGGGGGGCACAGTACATTCAGAATTTTTGTGAGAGAACAGAGCATTTATATGTTGTTTCCTTCACTTTCCACATATAAGTATAGAAACACAGAGCACAACATATCTATAATGTTGACACTAAATATTTGACAAGGACACATATATAGCATAATGTAGTTGTAAGCAGATATAAGGAAATCTTAAAAAGAATAGTTCACTTTCTTACCGAGAGTTAGATGAGAAGATTGATACCACGCTCATGTTTGTACAGTAAATATGTAGCTGGTGCCAGCAGCAAGTTAACTTAGCTTAGCATAAAGTCTGCAAACAAGAGAAACAGCTAGCCTGGCCCTGTCCCAAGGCTCACAAACTAACATCTTATATCTTGTTTTGTAATCCAACCAAAACCCGAAAAAAAAACAATTTGCTGTTTTGCTGTCGTTATGTGCCGACTACTTCTCGGCTAGGAGCAGTAACTTTCTGGAATCTCCACTGGTTACCTGGCAACTGCTCTCAGCCACAAACCCTCACATTACGGTGGTGAAATGGTGAATTGTTTTGACACTTTGGTTTTTGTATGTTTTGAGCAAACAGACAAAACAAGTTAATTAGTAAGCTTAACAAGTGTTCCTAAACACATTTTGTTACGTGTGTATATAAAACACTGCAAAGATTTGTTCATCAGTATATTATATATATTATATATAATTATAAAGATGAACATATATATGATAAGATTATAATTATGTTGTATTGTTTTATCAATCATTATATAACTACATTACAGTGTGTTAAATTAAGTATCACAGATAATATGCTTAATGCAAATTGATGAGATTAAACAGTTAAAGTGTTTTTCTTTGTCCAGGAATTGTGAATGCCAATGTGTCCATTAGTTTTGGTTTGAAATGAAAGTTGGGCAAGGTGACAGCATTATGCCGGAAATATAATTGTGTCACCAAATTTATTCCTGTTTGTGTGTGCACTATACTGTAGAGTATATTTCCTGTAAATATACGACAGCAATCACATCAGCCTTAGACGTAAAAGCACAATCAGGGCAAAGCCTGCCTACCGGTACAAACAGCAAGCTTCCACTTACACATTCATTCCACCTCTCTTATTTCCTGTCCTTTCCTTAGTTCCGCCTACAAATCACCCAGACTCAATTCATCACTAAGACCTTTACCTACTGTCATGGTACAGTTAGGTATGACTGTGAGAAGTGTGTTTTCTAATGGGTTTCATTTCCCTGCACACAGCGGTGATCATTATGTGTGCTGGAGCTGCAGAAGTGTGATGTAGAACACAGTGTTCTCATTATGATCACCGGAAATAATCAGGGCATCCATCCATTTATCCATTCATCAGTCCATTTTCCAATATCACTGCTCACAGTTACTGTGAGCAAGGTAAGTAAATATCTGCATGAGATGTATCTTAAGGAAAAGTTGAAAAGAACTTTGAAGAGAGAGTTCAGGGTCAAGCTTGGCAGAATTGCCTGTGGACAGGAAAGGAAAGGCTGCAAAGAACATCTCACAAAACAGTCCTTGAATATTCAATGTTTAAATATATATTTATAAGCAACCAGGAGTCAAGATCATTTTTGTCATTCATGTGTTGGAGTCAGTCAGCCAGAGAAAGAGACTAATAGGAAGACGCAGGAAAGTTTAAAGTGAGCAGCTTTAGTAGAAATAATGAGCCACCGTGTTTGAACATGTTTAAACAACAGCCATGAGGGACATACCAAGGTATCAAGGTCACATGCCACGTTCATGTTATATCAGAATTAGTGTAATTACTGATTTGCAGTGTTCATGTCAACATCAAAGTTGTATGTAAAACTGTAAAGGGGTAAAGTAAAGGGGCGCTGATGATGTCAATCCTGATGATGTCATCGTGGTCACCTCAGGCTACAAATTTATAAAAGAAAACCTTTGTTAAAAACCGAGGGTGTGGAGCATTTACCAAACAATTTTACATTGATATCATACATTGATTTTGCACATGCTTTTTAACTCTTATGTGACTTTAAGGAAGTGCAATACTAAATCACTGGAGTAACCATTTAAAGGAGAATTTGCCTTGTATAATGAATTACTGGCATCAAATGTTCCTGCATTTTTAAACTAAATGTGCTGTGATTTTACCAATAAAAAGAAAGAAAACATGTCGTTTGTGAATAATGGGCACAATATAAATGTAAATATAACCACATTTTTGATAGTCAAAAACACACAGTGTCATTACACAGAACTGAACATCATTTACAAATTGATGATGCCTCAGCAGCATTTTAGTCCAGGTGAGTGCTGACTGCTAGATGCAGGTTTACCTAACTAAAAAGAGGTGCATACTGCAGACATGCTGCAGTGATAGATACTGGTAATTACTTTTAGTGATCTCATTTAACCCTACACACGGGCAGATGCTTAATTGCCTAGAACAGAAACACACAAATCGAGTTAATCTGGTGTGAGGGGATCTCATGTGGAGAGAGTCCTAAAGAGTGATGTTAGAGAGCCAGAGTCTGTGCAAGTGTGTGAGTAAGAGAGAGAGAGAGAGAAATTTACTAAAATACAGCCAAAAGTGAAAGCCTCCGCATATTTACCTTCTGTCCCTTCTGCACTATATACTGGTACAATCAATCATTTTGATCCAAAAATTTAAATATAACCATTGTTGTCCATCAGTGTCCAGTCAGTGGATGTGGTACACAAATGGTTAACAGCTCTTGTTCTCTACTATGAGTCTGATGTGTTTTTAAGTTTTGAAAGATAATGTCCTCCCCCTGATATGCTTCACAGTGATTTGGTCCATTTTCAGAATCTCATTAATTTTATTTCTGAAAAAAAGTGACTAGCCACAAATTTAGTGAGTTATTCCAAACATCAGGGGGAAAGTGAGAAATATACAAAAGTCTACTATATTGTAGGCTGTCTCTCCCTCTCCTCTCACACTGTGTGAGGAGTGAGAATGAGTTACTATGGTTGCTATGGAGCGTCTCTGTCGCTCTGAAACTTTGCAATAACACTGGAAGACAACAAGGTGAGATGGAAGATAAGCAGCAGACTTTGTAGTAATGAGGCTTTTTCGTGTTTATTGTCCCCAGCCACAGTGACATGAAATACCCCCTATTATAGTGGTAAGTTGTTAGAAGTTGTCTGGACTTCTACATTTTCTGCGATAAATTGTTTTCTACTGTCATTTATACACTTCCTACACATGGGCTATGTTTAGGTTTAGCTAGCAGGAAAATAACGTAATATTTAACTAATTAGATGATAGAACACGATTTGTTTTGTTCGAAAAGGTAAGTCAAACTGAGGCTAAATAAAAGGTGTGTAAGGTCTGGGTGGACATTAATAGTAGAAGCGGTACAGGAGGTTTTAAAAGGGAAAATACAGGTGAGAATTTTTTACTGCAATACACGATTTTAACAAAGAGGTTGTGTATATAATGTGAGGAGGTCCAAATGAAAATAAAACTGGTCCTAAAAACCTATGAAAAAAATATTGAAGAAAATGTGATACATTCTCATATCCATTTTGCATGTGTGTGCATTTCTTTGAGTCCCTAACTTCAGCTTGTGGGTTACCCATCAACTGTCAAGTTGTGAAATATGCAGGCTTCAATATCAGATCATGAGGTAAAAATAACACCTCTGGTACGTCAGGCAAGATTTATCCTGCACTGTTAAACAAATGTTATTGAGGATGAGCCTGATTTGGATGTCTAAATATTAAACTTAAAACTATTATCGCCTCTGTATTTTCAGCCTCTAGCAAGTTGTTTACATTTAGGAAAATCTGCATCGTGGAAAATCATGCTGCTTTGGCCACAAGCAGATCCCGTTCCGACACAACAATCACCAGAATTATATTTGATTCAGAACAAAAAGTGTAACTCTGATGATCACAAAGAAAGATCTTAAGTTAAAAGGAGCACTTTTTATATGATGAGCTGATTAATAGACATTATCCTCATCATGAGAGGGCTATTAAATCAGTATATCGGAATTCACTGATTTTAGCAGCAATTTTTGAATTAGACTTTATTTTTAAAAATCCTTAAAGTATCTCATTGTTTATTTTGCCAGTATCTGTAATAGATCAAGCCCCCCACTCATCTTGATCAGTGATTGATTTACATATAAAATTCTCTGCAGCCTATCTGATGTTTTGTATATGTCTAATGTATAGATCATCTCTGTTATCTATAAACCTGTCTTTATTGTTAGAGTCATGTATGTCTAACAATGAATCAGTTACTAATCAATGAACACATCCAATCCCTTTGTGAATAAATAGAGCAATTTGCACTCAGCACAGTATATCAATACCGCATATGATAAACATGAGACTGCCGTCTCTGGATAGCTGAGATTCATCAATACTTCATCAACTGACAAACATTTGTGCCCAGTCTGATTGTATCTGCGATGAGTGATGGCATCTCTCTCAGCACAGGAAATTAAGAGCCAGATGGAAATTCCAATCATGTCTCTGTTTTATTTTCAGTGTATGAAGGTTAACAAGGACTCATCTGCATTTCAGGTGCAATTCCTGAAGCATGTTTGCGAATAGTTTTGGCATACCTTGTTACTGAAGGTGATGCATAGAGCACAGACGAAAAATGTTGACTTTTACTAACCTTTTGATAAACTCAAAAAACTACAGAAGGGAAGTTAAATCAGAGAGGCTTAGGCAGTGAAACTGTTCCAGAGTTTTACAGAGATAGGGACATATTTGAAGGTTTCTGACAGCCAATTTACAGCTAGTGAGAGATTTAGAAAAAAAAAAAAAAAAACCTTACCGCCCTGCCACAGACTGGACAAGGAAAATTTCTGTTCTTTGATAAGCTTCATCCCTTTCCTCTGCAGTCACTACACTTATTTGTTTATTTCATCACATACCTTCTTTGTGGTTCTGTTTTCTTCCCTTTTTATGTTATTTCAGGCTCTCAGTAGTCTCCCAGCCATGACAGTCGCATCCAAGAACCCGTACAGATGTTCTATAGAGGTAATATGATGATTAAATTATTATTATTATATAGTGTACTATCTAATCCTTTCTTTTTCTGCTATTATCAAATCTAACATCCACCACTCATCTATCTACGTTTAGATAAGCAAACTTTGATCTCCTCAAACAAAGAAATCATTTCAGGTGGATCAAATGTGCTTTTTGGACTAGGAAAATGGCGTAACCTCCACTCAACTGCATTTGTTCTTTCAGGTCCATTACAACTTGGTGAAGGTTGATCAGCAATATAGAAATGAGAGAACCTGACATTTTCTAAATGTTTCTGCATCCATAAGCATCATTGGAAAGGTCTGTAATAATGCATATTTAATTTATATTCCTCAAATCATGAAGGTCACTGCTGGGAAACTCTTCCCATAGATCAATATGTCTGCATGACCTGGCAAGTTAATATGATCATGCTCCCACTGCTGAATTTCCACTGCACGCGCTGAGCGCTGATAGTCATGATTTCTGATGATTCTCTTTCATTATCATTCATCTGCTGCTAATAAAACCATCACAAACTTTTTGCAGGAAAAGACACCTTCTTCCTCTAACTGATGATGTGTGATGCACTGCAGATTAAAGATGAGCAGAACTTGTGTAGACTTTGTCAGATTCGCCTGCAGAATCTGTGCATTCATAGCTAGAGGGCGTGTACTTTGCAGTGATGTGGACACTTCACTGGCACAGATCAACCTACTGCACTGCCTCCTGTAAACATCTCAGAAGTAGATTTGCAAGGTTCTTCTTTACGTTTTCTACTTGCACAGTGCGTCTGCCATCACTCAGGAACGGACTCATTTTCTTTACTGCAAGCTAAAATATGACCTGACTACTGTTATGAAAGATGGTAGTTGTTCCCCCCCTCCAATGCAGTGATGCATGATTCCTGCGCTGAGCGGGCATGTGTTACCTATAGACTATAAGAGAGATCAATACAGCAGTTAGCAGAGCTTGCATCCAATGTATAAATCGCCACGGCATAAGAACTTTCCACATCACAAACACACACACACACACACACACACACACACACACACACACACACCACCACCACGATCACCACTCCCATCACACCAGAGAAATAAGATCCAGTCCAGTCCAAGGTCACCGTCACAGTCTCTCAGGCTCCCATGATGACACTTCACACTGTCTCACAGAGTTAAATGAATCTTCAAGTGCAGACGTACAAGAGAGAGATCCAGCGATGTTCCAGACTTGACAATAAACAACATATCAGATGGTGAAAGAAGTCGAAGATATTGATAGCTCTGTCTGCGGAGGCTCTGTGCTGGGGCCTGCCAGTTTTCAGATTCCCAATAGCATGGCACGTGCTTTTAAACCCAAAGTAAACTTTGGATCCAGCAGGGCCTCAAGGATGAGCATCACCCAACCTTAAACTAAATTATAAACCAGAAAAGAGGGGGAAGCATGTGCTCGAAGAAAAGTGTTTAAAAGACTAGTGCAGACTGGTATCCATGAATATTTGATGCGTCAGTCCTTGAGTGAAAACTGCAGCACATTATTTAATGTCCCTAATGGTGTTAACTCCTCCTCAGCTGAATGTGAGCTGCTTGTCTAGCTAAATCTCAGAAACCTCTCTCTCTATTTGGACTTGTACAACCAAAGCATTGTCTCTTTGTTAGTTTCCACATTTCTTTAGTCAGAGGTGTCTTAATACCTGAGCACACTTTTTCTTCTTTTAATTAAAACATTTGGTGTGGCGGCAGGATGGAATGGCTTCTGAAAAGCGGAGGCATACGTCACAGGGAGGATTATGAGAATCTAACACAGGAGAGGAAAAGGTGCTTAACTGTGGAATTACAGCTGAAATGAGTTTTTAATCGTGCAGTTAATGTTGGCAAAATGTGAAGCCCAGAGACAGTGCGGATTGCCTCCGTGAGGGATAAGACACCATCAGGGAAGCCAAGTGAACAGATTACTTTATATCAGATTGCATTTTGGTAGATACAATAGCATTGAGTGTGTCTTTGTAGATACTCTATATATAACTCTATAAAACCACAATCCTCCACAATTTCCTCTAAATTCATAATATTGGTATTTGAGGCACTAAATGAGCATACTAAATGTATTGATAACGTTTGCAGTCTCAAGCTCGAGACCTCGAAGTTGCAACTTCAACTTTTTGTAGAATAAGAAAGCCAAAGGTCACCTGGGCTCATTAGCCACAGCTAATCCTATTTTAGTCTTGAATGCTTGCATGGCGTCATTGCAACAAAACCCCCTTATTTTTTTAGCTCTCACATGAAGCGCAGCAGAGCTGAATGTGCTCCTGTTAATGAGATACTGGTTATCTCTATAGCACACTGCCTCCCACCCTCTTCCAGCCCTGCATTATTGTGCATCAGAGAGGAACTCGCAGTGTCATTAGTGTTGAAAGAGGGTAATGGAACAGAGCCTACCCAGTTTCATGAGGGGTTACCATGACCCAGCAGGAGAAATAGGTCTGGATGGAGAGGTCTGGGATCTAGTATGTAAAAAACACTGGCTGAAAATAAAATGTCATGCCCAGCACTCCCTTGCAGCTTGTCCTGGTGCTTCGTGCCCCATTATATCGATTTACTAAATGAATAGATCATAGTATGCAATTATAACCCCCCCCCCCCGCCATTGGCTTTGTAAAAGGTCTCAACTTAGGACATTTTAAGGATCATTTGCAGCATAATGTGAGCGCAAGAGTCCATCTTTCTCTGGAGCACGCCCTGCTTATGCATAAATGGATGATGAATACCGCCATGATTAGAGATTCATCTTCCATCGCTCCGGCCATACACACCAAAGTTCCTGAGAGCAACAAGTCAAACGCCTTGTGTAATCTTTAGCACGGAGGGCTTGTTTCCTTTTAATTCAGGCGGAGAAAGCAAGGGAGAGGAGCCCAGTGATTGTAATTCCCCAAAGCATTTCATTATTTCAGTGTGTGTGATAACATCTTTAATTCCATTTTAAATAGGTTTATATGTCCATCATAAAATACTCCCTTGTGGGTTTAATTATTGCTCTAAGATAAGAGACACTATGGGAAGAGAGCAGGGACAAAAAGGGAGAAAGTCATTTCTAAAAGAAGGAGACACAAATTATGTAGCTGGGTGTCTGATTGTGTCCTTGTTATTGCTTATCGCTTGTGACATCACTTCCTGTAGCTTTCATTCGTTTGCTGCTATCTTGTCATCTATTCAACACAGACAATGGTACTGCAGCATGTGCCATGACACAAAGAGGCTTATTATGGCAAGATTAAGTGCAATCTGAAATTGTCCTGTTTCAAGGGGCTTTTGACACAGTCACAACACTGTAGATGTTAACAGCACCTCATTTTAACCATAGAAACATTCAGCTTCCTCGGGTACATGTTGCTTTTGTATATGGTGCACTGTGAACACACAAGCATGGCATTTTGCTGTGATTATAGAGCGCAGCTCTCTTCAGTCCTGTGCACATGTACACACAATACATTTTACCCGTAAACTCTCACTTTCCTTCTCGCCCTGTTTTTCTTGCTCTCTCAGCCCAGGAGAACACACGTGCATACACACCAATATATATTTCACACACACTCACCTGCACAAACACACAAATTCACACATGACCAACAGTGGGTCCTCTGAAGCCTCTTTCTCTGTCTCTGAGGCGCTGTCACCTTCAGACCAGACGCTCGCTGGCTAAAAATTGTTATGTCAACCATAAAATTACCTTCAATTCAAATTCATTTCAGCTACTTGGAAATTCTATTCCATCAAGCACAAACATATTTCAGTGAAAGAGCTAAATTCTATATTTTTCTTTCTTTTATCCTCCTCTCTAAAAAAGAAAAACAACGGGTGGTTTGAAGCTTGAACAATGTGTTGCATGGTCAAATGGGTAATCTCTTAATCTGTCTTCTTATCCGCCCATGATGTTTTTCTGAACTATTCTCTCCTGACTCGCTGTAACCTCCATCACTCCCACATACTCTCTTAACAGTTAGGTAAGCTGCATTTACCACTTCATCTGCTGCAGGAAAAGATCACCACTGAGAGACACAACTGAGAGATACTTCTTAAACTTCACTGTCAAACTAAGCTCCTGTTAGAATAAAACGCAAAGAAGTCGGCAAGCACTTCTTCTGTGAAACAATACCTGCAGTCACTTTCCTGCTCTCTGACGATCTTAATAGTCACCTCCTGAAGTTTAAACCAGAAGGCAATAAGGAGAGTGGTGGAAATGGTAGAAAGCCTACACAACTAACTATTTATAGATGATGTTCTGTACTTTACAAAAGGTTACAATTAACATTCAATATCCTGACTGTATTGATTAGGTGTCAGTTGAAGTCAACAATACTGATGGGATGTTTGTTACTCCACTTAATGAATGATGTTTTATTAATGGTCATGTAATAAGATTACCTTTATTTCAATGAAAACCATCAATCTTTACCCCCTGCTGTGCAGCGCTGTGAACACTCATTAAGCTCCATATAGATCTTCTCAGATCTAGGGAGGACCTATAGAGCCTTGTAAATCTGCATGAACACAAAGCAGTTCATTCACGGTTATCTATTTAAAAAATGACACAAGTGATTAGAAAAAGATTTTAGACATGTTTAATATTAAATAATACAAATTCAAGTGAAATATTTGTGCCTGTATAGAATTGTGTAATTATTTATTAAGCATACAATTTCATTAGTAGTATTATTTTGTTATAAAACTAGTTATTTTTCACATAGTCCACTTCTTTAACCACCAATATGACCAAATATTTCAATGTATTAGAGATGAAGAATATTAAATTTACATTTACTCATTTGGCAGACGCTTTTATCCAAAGCGACTTACATTTGAGGAACAACATACAAGCAACGATAAAGCATCAATACAGTAAGGGATCTGCAAATGACAACAGATACAAGTTACAACAGCAATAGATACTAGTAAGAGCTATTTGCACTTATGGCATCAAGGGGTTAAATACCTATGGAAATAAGTAAGAATTAACAAAATAGTGCATATTGCATTTTGCAAAAAAGAACGTAACTTCGGCACTGAGCAGCAGAAGAGGTACTAAATAAAGAGCCCTTTGAGAGTCAAAAGAGGCACTTATTGCTGATCAAAAGCCATGTGACAATAAAGCCAGTATATTTTCTATACAGAATACATTACAGCCACTTCTGCGCCAGCTCAAACAAAATCATTTATAAGATTTAGTTTTGAGTTACAACAAATGTATTAACTGGTTGCTCCAACATGACCTTTAACCCACGCAGGAAAAATCAGGCCAGCCTTGGACTGGTTGAAAGAGTGAATGAAAATGGTTGGCTGACAGCTCTGCTGAGGTTTGCTCTCTGTGTTTCAGTGGTGTACTGCACAGGGGCTGCCAGTGGAATCTGAGGTAAAACCACCTGAAACAATGACAGCCCCTCCCCCTCTCCTACTTCATCTATCAGACACTTGACACAGGTCGGAGAGATTGATCTCTTTTTCACATGGGCCTGACACCCCCCGTGCCCTAGCGAGGCTTGTTTAACAAACGCCATCCTCTCTGCCAATAAAAAGCACCTTTTCCACCCCTAAGGCATCTCACGGGGCAATGCTTGCGTATATATTAGCCATAACTTTTTTTAAAAGCAGGATTTATGGACCCCACAGTGGGGATATATGACAGACCATGGTGAATTAATTATTCCAAAACAATTTGATATATCTAATTATTAATTCTGGGACACGAGCTCAGTTAGAGCAGAGACTGCTTGTAAAGGTTGGATTTATCATGTTGACATTTTGCTACAGCCAATGCTCTCTCGCTCTCTCTCTCTCTCTCACAATGCAGTTGTTCAGAGCTCTGCCTTACAGTTTTTTTCCCCCTCCTGCACAAAGTGGCAGAACACAAATATGCCCTTTTCATCCGTCTTCTGCCTCTTTCTCAATGAGAAAGCTACGGATGTTTTAGTAAGAGATTACAGCGAGCACACAAACATATTGCTCGCACACACCAGCTGTTGACAAGCGTTCTTTCTACTGGTGTGCCATGCATGGCGGAGCACGCAAATGAAAGGTCAGGCCCATCAACATCCATCTCCCCCTCAGAACGGCAGAGACACCAGCCTAATCCAGCTGTACGAACAAACAACAAAGACAAGACGAGAAAGGAAGAACTCCAGTAGATGCATCAATCTGAAAGCATTAGAGAAGGTTAAGCCCCTCAGTTTGTTCAGCAAGCACTCAACAGCAGCTATGCACTCCTGACTTAAATGCATGCAACTGAACAAAGGAAAATGTTATTGTTCAGGTTACATTCTGCTCTATTTAGAGGGTTACACTGAATGTGTGCAACACCAACTACAGCTGTAAGCTTTGTAGTGGTAACCTTATGGGAGCGCATACCAACCTGCTGAGCCATCAAAAGTGAAGAGCTGATCTCACCAAACCTCTGACATTGACTAAAAGCCATGCCTGAGCTTTAGACCAAGCTTATGAGCCTTGCAGATATCAAACCACAGTTTGAAACAAACAGAGGAAGCCCGGTGAAGTGCAAGGCCCATAGATGCATTACTGAATGGGGCCCCTGAGTGTTTGGGCCCCTGGGCCTTGCTCCTCACAGCTGCCAGAGTTTCTGTTTGAATTGACTGTTTGAGAGTCAGGGATCAATTAAAAGTAGGGATGTCCCAGTCATGGGATTTTTTGTTTGCTTCTGATCGATATATTTTAAAATTTAATATTGAATATCTGCCAAACAAATTTACCAGGTTTATTTTCCCTTTCATGTTGCAGCTGTACAGCATACTGAGGCTACATTAACATTTTATTAAAGTGAGAAAAGCAATATAAATCAGCACATCAAAGGCTTTTTTATGCTTTCCTATAATATTTTTGTATAGAGTCTTGTAGTATTTTATACAATATCTGTGCAGAGGACTGTCAGTGTGGATCTGCTTCGACAGGAAGCTTTGGACAGGAGTCAGACAGCCTCTCTTTATCTACCACAATGAAGCATAAAACAACTAAAAGGAGATGCAAAATTACTACAAATTACGCAGATGCATGTCTTGCAGTCTTGAGTTAGGGTGCCTTTTACTCATCTATGCCCAGGGGCCCATTTTCTCATAATTTGTCCATGGCAATGGAGTGTTACCTACACAGACACATTCCAACATGACATGTGACCTTGAAAATGAATTTCAAGCTTTGCTAGAATATCATTAAAGCAAGCCAAAACACACAATAACCGTTTCCCCGAGCTCTGACTTTCATTACACTTTGGTTCCCTCAGTTCTATTTTGGCAGGCTCTGTATGTGCCCTTGATGTGATGAGAAATGTGAATTTCTACACAGGACATATAGCAATGTGCTGCCCTGATACACACTGGCTCATAGTCATAATTTACATCCCACTTGAAACATTTCTCTCTGTCCTCTCTGCAGCTTGTTTTTCACATACTCCCTTGCACATGAGCTGGCTAAAAGCACTGTCATTACTCCATCACGCTCTTAAAGCGGTGTATCTGACCCATTAGAGTGGGCTGGTGGGAGTAGGGCTGTGAAATAATGATCGCTAAGAATTCTATAAAAAGAAAACTGGCGTGAGCATTTGTTACTCACAGTGGAGGAGCGATTAAGGCAGGCTGATTGAAAGTGTCCCACGTGTCGGCCTCTGAGAAAGTTTTGCGATGGGCGTAATGGGCCAAATATCTGCTCGGCTTGGCTCCTCTCTCTCCTCCACTCTGCAACGCTTTGCTCAATTAATCCAGAGCCTCTAAATGACCCTCGAAGGTGACTCAATAGATAAGTGCAATTACACTGGAAACAAGGGTGCTGCCAATTAGTCCTCAAGTCTCCCTCCATCTTTGCGACGGAGGCTGAGCACGTCCCACCGGGTCGGCCTGTTTGTGACTTCATTAACAGGCTTCTAAAAGGGGAAAATGAACGCCTGGCCTAGATCACACTTCTGTGCGCAGGGATCAGCACCGCATAGGATGTGTTTGTCCTTAGATGTTCAGGAATGACAGAAAAGGCCCGGGAACGTGGAAAGAGGCAAGATCTTGGAAACGTTTCCCAACACCCTGACATCTCAAACTGTCCAAACAGATCTAGAGATTTCTGTATGGCAGTTTACAGGCTTTTAGGCAGAAATACCTAGTGGAATTCAAACTGATGTCTGAGTTTATCATGCCAAGGAGTGATGATGATGATGATGATGATGATGATGATGGGGGTTAAGATGATGATGATGATGATGATGGTGATGACAATGCATCTAGTGACAGCAGAGAGGAGGTCCCACTCCTCATCCTTTTTCTCTCTTTCTAATGCCCCTTTGCTCGTCTCTAATTGCTCCCCCGTTGTTCCTTCCTGAGCAAATTGTTAATGAGAATTTCCTGCTATGTAGACGTCAGGGGCACAGTCACTTGTTGTCTGCCAGCACAGAGTCTGTGAGTAATGGGTGTGACTAATGCTGCTTGGCAGGTTCCACTCTCGTCCCTCCCTGCCATCTGTCCCCTGCCACCCCTCTGGGTGCACTGGGGTGCTCTCAGCAGGTCTCAGTAATCATACACACACATACACACATTCTACACACAAGCAATTCCAGCCATTTGACAACATCCCAAGATTTTTAGAAAGTGGGTTTCCAAATCTGTGAGTTTCGCTTTGCCTCTGCATCATATGAGTCACCTTCACAACAACTAATTATCTTCCTTTAAATGCACTGTGTTAGAACTTATTTGGTCTGTGTAGTGAGCATGTTTTAGTAATTTAAAAGTCCTCTACGGAGAACAGACCAGTCACTCTCCTTTAGAATAACAGATAGAGTAACCCTGATGATCACTAAGAATTGTAATTTCTGTCTTGGAGAATTACATTAACATACATTTACTCATTTAGCTGATGCTTCTATCCAAAGCGACTTACAACTGCTATGTATGTCAGAAGTCTCTTTTGAAGCAACCAAGGGTTAAGTGTCTAGCTCAGGGACACACTGGTGGATGTGTCGCAGTGGGAATCGAATATGGGTCTCTCACACTAATGCACGCGTCTTATCCACTGTACCTCCACCACCCACAATTGACATTCTCCTCATAAGAAAGTACTGACACAATCTGATGAAATATTTGTTTTTCTTCTGGTTTAACTGCATTCCATTCATGTGAGAACACTCCTTCCATGTAACGATGCAATGGCAAATGAGATGTGTGAGTGAGCGCGGAGGATAAATGTATCCAGGATGTCAGTGCTGGCTTAAGATAGGGGGAAGCAGCATGAATCTCATTACAAGGGCCCCAGGACCTGCCCCTGCAGCAAAGTGTATCACTCTGAGCGACTTTAAATTGGTGTCCAATGAAGTAGGAATTTATCCTTCGCCCTGTTCTGGTTCTCTGAGGCGGTTTGGACTGTAATCTTCAGAAGCTGCAGCTTTGATTTTTGGTATCCATATATATTTGTCGTGGATTGGTTTCCATACAGCTGAGGTCATTTTATAGTTGGAAAGCAATGCATCTGCAGAGGTAAATATTTGCTCTTTTGTTACTCTAGAGATGACTGATTATTCATTTTAGGCTATATTGAATGTCTATGTAGAAAAGTACAGGAAATTCTATAGTCAGACTTGTTCAGTGGGTTGGGATCTGATTGTGAGTGTTCATTTTAACTTCAATGAAATACATACTTATATGATCACCATGTACAAGAATATGAGCAGAAGGTCATGGTCTTGGCAGTGCTTCATGGAACGTAAGTAGCAGAGGCCTCACTGAGACTTTAGCTTGCGCTGCTGCTGGTGTGGTGGGAGTGGTTTTTTGTGTCTGAACAGCAAGAGGCATAGTCACTCTCATTCTGCCTGACAGTAGCATTGGCAGGGGAACTATGGCCTCCCAAAATAAAATTACCATTCCTCTGTTACCTGTTATATGCATTTTAGATAAAATAGGATCCCTTTATGCTGTGCAAGCCTATTTACATAAAAGACTGATTGTTGATGCAAGTATTACGGTAACATGTAAAATATTCTTAAATAAACTGCACTTGTCAGAGTTGGTTGCTACTAATGTACATTATTTAGTGTAATTGCTTTGACACCAGTCAATGTTTGCTGTAAATTTGTGACCCCTACAGGCAGATTGAGGTACTGAACCTTAAGGGTTCTCCCCAAATTGCTGTATCCTCCATTTAGTTTTTCAGTCGACACAGCACACTCAAGCAGTGCATTATGCAGGCTTTTGGTTTGAGCCTTGTACATCTGTCTGAGAATGGTTACTTATCTTTGCAATTTAGTTGTGCTTCAAAAATGCTGATAAAAGGATTTTGTTGTTGTCCACATTATGAGACGAGTTAAAGAGCTGCTGAGCTAATCAACTAACTCGAGCTAATCGCTAGCGTAGGCTGCTTTCAAAATTAACACAGTTAACTCAACGTGCTGACGTATTGCGGTAAGCGTGTCGACTCATTTCCGTTTCCGGTGCTTGTGTGTTGGTACCGTGTTGTGCTGCTCTCGCTAAATAACAGTTACATTTGTTAGATTACAGCGGCCAACTGTTCGCTAAACACTTATTCTTTACAGTAATTTTGCCTAAGCACTCACAGTTCTTTCCATCTTTTAGTGACTGCTGTTCAATCTCATAGTTGTTCTAAAGTTTTGGTAACTGACGCTACAGTACTTTAGCTTAGCCGTTAGCGACTTTAGCTTAGCAGCTAGCGATGGCTTCTCCTTCTCCCTCTCTCTCTCCTACTTTCTCCTGCTCGGTGTGTCAGATGTTTAGTTACTCCTCTGCCTCCTTTAGCGGTAATGGTACATGTAATAAGTGTAGTTTATTTATAGACATGGAGGCGAGGCTCAGTGAGTTAGAAGTCCGGCTCCGCACCTGGTAGATCAGTCTTTAGCTACTGTAGCTAGCCAGTCCCCGGTAGTCGGTGCGGAACGGCCTGAGTTAGCCTCTGGTAGCCGTCCTCCGGCATCCCCTGTGCAGCCAGGAAAGGGGGGCTGGGTGACTGTCCGAAGGAGGAATAGTAAGCATTCAAAGTCCACGGGGCATCATCAACCTGTTCACGTTTCTAACAGATTTTCCCCACTCAGCGACACACCCGCTGAGAAACCAACTCTGATCATTGGCAGCTCCATTTTGAGAAACGTGAATTTAGCGAAGCCAGCGGCCATAGTTAAGTGCATCCCTGGGGCCAGAGCGGGCGACATTGAGTCTTATTTGAAACTGCTGGCTAAGGATAAACGTAAATACAGTAAGATTGTTATTCACGTCGGCGGTAATGACTCCCGGTTACGCCAATCGGAGGTCACTAAGATTAATGTTGAGTCGGTGTGTACATATGCAAAAACAATGTCGGACACCGTAGTTTTCTCTGGACCCCTGCCAAATCTGACCAGTGATGACATGTATAGCCGCATGTCGTCATTCCGCCGCTGGTTGTCGAGGTGGTGTCCAGCAAACGATGTGGGCTTTGTTGATCATTGGCAGACTTTCTGGGGAAGACCTGGTCTGATCCGGAGAGACGGCATCCATCCCACTTGGGAAGGAGCAGCTCTCATTTCTAGAAATCTGGCCAAGTTTATTAGTGGACCAAATCCATGACAACCCAGAGTTGAGACCAGGAGGCAGAGTCGCAGTTTAACACACTTCTCTGCCCTTCTTTTTCAGCAGTTACCCACCCAAAACCCTACGCAGAGTCGCAGTCTAACACACTTCTCTGCTCCTCCATTTCAGGAGTTACTTAGTGAAAACCCTATAGTGACGGTGTCTGTCCCCCGACCATCGAAATTATTTAAAAAGGTAAACAGAAGAGGAGCTGTGCATAAAAACCTTATAAAAATTAAAACCAAAAGAGCAATAGTGCAAACAAATAGGAGAGTTAAATGTGGACTCTTAAACATCAGATCTCTCTCTTCTAAAGGTGTACTAGTAAATGAACTAATATCAGATTATGATATTGATTTATTTGGTCTTACTGAAACCTGGCTGGGTGATGGAGAATATGTTAGCCTAAATGAATCCACCCCTCCCAGTCATATTAATACTCACATTCCTCGAGGCACAGGCCGAGGAGGTGGAGTTGCAGCTATCTTCGACTCTAGCCTATTAATCAGCTCTAAACCTAAACTAAACTATAACTCATTTGAAAGTCTTGTTCTTAGTCTTTCGCACCCAAGTTGGAAATCACTGCAACCAATTCTTTTTGTTATAGTGTACCGAGCACCTGGCCCGTATTCTGAATTCTTATCTGAATTTGCAGAGTTTTTGTCAACTTTAGTCCTTAAAACGGACAAAGTTATTATTGTAGGGGATTTTAATATTCATGTAGATGTTGAGAATGACAGCTTCAGTACTGCGTTTATCTCTTGTTAGATTCCATCGGCTTCTCTCAGAGTGTTCATGAACCGACTCACTGTTTTAACCACACCCTGACCTTGTTTTGGTGTATGGTATTGAAATTGAACATTTAGTGGTGTTCCCACAGAATCCCTCTTTATCCGACCACTGTTTGATAACTTTTGAGTTTGTATTGCTGAACTACTCGCCATTGGGCAAAAATTTCTATACAAGATGTCTGTCTGATAGTGCTATAGCTAAATTTAAGGATGCGATTCCATCAGCTCTAAATACATTATCTAGTCACAAAGTAACGGAGGACTCCTATGCTAATTTCAGTCCCTCCCAAATCGATCATCTTGTTGATAGTGCTGCTGGCTCGCTGCGAATGACACTCGACTCTGTAGCCCCTCTAAAAAAGAAAATACTAAAACAAAGACGGTTAGCTCCATGGTATAATACTGAAACTCGCAAATTAAAGCAAATATCACGGAAACTTGAGAGGAATTGGCGTTCCACCAAAGTGGAAAATTCTCGTTTAATTTGGCAAGATAGTCTTAAAACTTATAGGAAGGCCCTCCGTAATGCCAGAGCAGCGTACTACTCGTCATTAATAGAGGAAAATAGGAACAACCCCAGGTTTCTTTTCAGCACTGTAGCCAGGCTGACAGAGAGTCACAGCTCTATTGAGCCAAGTATTCCCATAGCTCTCAGTAGTTACGACTTCATGAGCTTCTTTAATGATAAAATTCTAGCTATTAGAGACAAAATTCACCAAGACCTGCCCTCAACTGGCACCGACTTATCTCTAACTCAGGAACCTTAGAAACAGCTGTAGAACCAGATACATGTTTAGACTGTTTTGCTTCCCTCAATCTTTACCAACTAACTTCAATAATTTCTTCATCTAAACCATCAACCTGCCTCTTAGACCCCATCCCGACTAGGCTGCTTAAAGATGTTTTACCCTTAGTCAGCACCTCTATACTAGATATGATCAATCTATCTTTATCAACAGGCTATGTACCACAGTACTTTAAAGTAGCTGTAATTAAACCTCTTCTGAAAAAGCCCAAACTTGATCCGGATGTTTTATCAAACTATAGACCTATATCTAACCTTCCATTTCTCTCTAAGGTTCTGGAGAAAGCAGTTGCTAAACAGCTGTGTGACTTTCTACAGAGCAATAGTTTATTTGAGGATTTTCAGTCAGGATTTAGAGCTCATCATAGCACAGAGACAGCACTGGTGAAAATTACTAATGACCTCCTTATTGCATCAGACAAAGGACTTGTCTCTGTACTGGTTTTATTAGATCTTAGTGCTGCATTTGATACCATTGACCATCAGATCCTATTGCAGAGACTGGAATATTTCATTGGCATTAAAGGAACCGCTCTAAGCTGGTTTAAGTCCTATTTATCAGATCGATTTCAGTTTGTACATGTTAACGATGAGTCCTCCATGCACGCCAAAGTTACTCATGGAGTTCCTCAAGGATCTGTCCTTGGACCAATCCTCTTCACTTTATATATGCTTCCTTTAGGCAATATTATCAGGAAACATTCCATAAGCTTTCATTGTTATGCAGATGATACTCAGTTATATCTATCGATCAAGCCAGATGAAACTCATCAGTTAGCTAAACTTCAAATGTGCCTTCAGGATGTTAAAACCTGGATGAGCTGTAATTTTCTATGTTAAACTCAGATAAAACTGAAGTTATTGTTCTGGGGCCTAAGCACCTCCGTGACGCATTATCTAAAGATATAGTTTCCCTGGATGGCATCGCCTTGGCCTCCAGCACCACTGTGAGGAATCTTGGAGTTATCTTTGATCAGGACATGTCGTTTAAGTCCACATTAAGCAAATTTCAAGGACCGCCTTTTTTCACCTACGTAATATTGCGAAAATCAGGAACATCCTGTCTAAAAATGATGCAGAAAAACTAGTCCATGCATTTGTTACTTCTAGGCTGGATTACTGCAATTCCTTATTATCAGGCTGCTCGAAAAAGTCCATTAAGACTCTTCAGCTGATCCAGAATGCTGCAGCACGTGTTCTGACAGGAACCAGGAAAAGAGATCACATTTCTCCTGTTTTAGCTTCTTTGCATTGGCTTCCAGTAAAATCCAGAATAGAATTTAAAATCATTCTTCTTACCTACAAAGCTCTTAATGGTCAGGCACCATCTTATCTTAAAGAGCTCATAGTACCTTACTACCCCACCAGAGCACTGCGCTCCCAGAATGCAGGGTTACTTGTGGTTCCTAGAGTCTCCAAAAGTAGACTAGGAGCCAGAGCGTTCAGCTATCAAGCTCCTCTCCTGTGGAACCAGGTTCCAGTTTGGGTTCAGGAGGCAGACACCATCTCCACATTTAAGAGTAGGCTTAAGACTTTCCTCTTTGATAAAGCTTATAGTTAGGGCTGGCTCAGGTAGTCCTGAACCATCCCTTAGTTATGCTGCTATAGGCCTAGACTGCCGGGGGATTTCCCATGATGCACTGAGCTCCTCTCTCCTCTACTTTCTCTCCCTCTGTATGCAACCTTATCCCATTATTGCATGTTACTAACACAACTTCTCCCCTTTCTGGTAGTCTTGTGCTTTCTCGTCCCTCTCCTCTCTCCTCCTATCACTTCCTGCAGGTTTTCTGGCTCTGGAGCTGTGGAGTCTGGATCTGTGGCTGCGGGTCGCCTGCTGCCCCGTGTTCCTGCTCGACACCCTCTACTGCAACGACTATTGTGCTAGTCTTATTGTTATTATAATCATTAACATTACGATGGTTACCATTAACACTATTATAAATATCTGTACCATTTTTCATTTAGTTTATAGCAACATTACCTTCGCTGTCTGTACCTCTGTGTGTATATTGTGTAGGCTGCCTCCCTCCTCTCTCTCCCTTACATCCCTCTCTCTCTCTCTCTCTTTCTCTCTCTCTCTCTCTTTCACTCTCTCTCTCTCTTTCTCTCTCTCTCTCTCTCTCACCCCAACCGGTCGAGGCAGATGGCCGCCCACCCTGAGCCATGGTTCTGCTCGAGGTTTCTGCCTCTTAAAAGGAAGTTTTTCCTTGCCTCTGTCGCCTAGTGCTTGCTCTTGGTGGGAACTGTTGGGCTTCTGTAAATATCATCACAGAGTACGGTCTAGACCTGCTCTTTTATGAAAAGCGCTGTGAGATAACTGTTGTTGTGATTTGGCGCTATATAAATAAAATTGAATTGAATTGAAACATATGGTAGCCGGTCTGTAGAAGTTACACAGATGATGTTGTTCATTTGTGATATAACTGTACTTTATCATGTGAGTCACTGAACTCACCCCAGGAATCCCACAGACAATCACATAGTTGTGTGAACTCCACCATGGTCCCAGCTGCATCTATGATTGGTCAGTGACCTTTGACCTATGAGATCACCTCACTGATAAAAGTTGCAGCATGATGCAACATCGTTCTTTTCCTCTTGGCTGTCTCTCTCTCCTCGCCTCGCTTCTCAGCTCTTCTTCTGGAACCTGGACACCGGACCACCCGACTGTTAGCTTTTGATCAATAAAAATTGACATGTTTTTCATTGAGGTTTTCTTGTTGTGATCATTGTTAAGTGAGATTATGTAACCATGCTCAGCCACACTAAATTATTGTTGCATGCTAACTAACTCTTTTAACTCGGCACCGTTAACCGTCACTTAGATCACATACATAGCTTCTATTCAGCCTTTACACAACCACACACATGCAGGAAGAAACCTAAAAGTTCCTGCTGCACATTCTTTCGTCTGATCACGTGTGTCCGTGCAGATCCATGTAGATACTTCCACAGATCCTTCAACCAATTAGCTATTAATTGTAATCTTGTTATAGTTTTCTTTGTTATCAATTTAAATATTAATCAAAGGACAAATTAATAGTTTAGTATATTTCATGAGACTGAATTAGGTAAAAAAAAAAAAGGTTAAAAAATTATTTATTAAAGGGGCTATATGTAAGTTTTTGATTTTAATAAATAAAATTTTCATTGCCTTATGTCAGTGGGCTCAAAACTCACTTAGAAATGAAGCCCACGCCTGTTTTCTCCGTTGCGTGCATCAGCCACTATTCTGCTTTTAATGTGAGGTCTCCGGGTCGGATTCAGCCCTGTGCACGCTCCCTGGCCTCTCTCAGACTACAGCGACAACACGGCAGCTAACGACATGCAGTCCACTAACACCATAAAACAACCGGCTCACAGCAAAACACAGGCTCCATGTAAGGATACAAAACAACAACAAAGGTTTATGTGCTGAAAACCATAAGACCAAACAGGTTCAGATGATGTCGAGTAAGAACAAAGTGAACATTAGCAAAGCTGGAGAAACACAGGGAAAGCCATGTTAGCTCACCGGCTAACGCCGAGTAGTTGCTAATGTTGTCCGGTTGTCCTAAAGTTATATCGCTTTCCACATGTTACTATCCTGTGTACCACTGTTGATTTAGCCTGCAAGAAAGGATGTAACGGCAAAAAGCAAATGTGGAGCGATTTGTTTAGCCTATAGTGATGCAGCCAGGAGCAGCCAGCTACAGTACGCTCGGACCTGCCCCTGTTTGCTTTGTAACATTCAGTTTATGTTTATTGTGGTTTTACCAATAGATACATAGATAGATACTCAGATACATAGCTTCCCCACCTCTCAGTCGCTGTAACTAACATGACCGACATAACATAAAACACTGCAACAAAACAGTCACAACAACCCAGAGGAAGAGCCATCCACTATCACTTGTTACAGTAAAGTTACTTGCTGCGGTCTAACTTTTATAAAGTGTGACACAATCTCGTTATAATATTCATTCCAGCTCACTAACCGTTTCATTATCATCCAATACATGTAGCTGTGCTGACATTGCAGAGTCTCCGGAGACAGATTCACAGATAGTAAAAATAGTACTGAATACTGAAAGCAGCAGATGAGCTAACGCTGTAGCATGTCGGCTAAATGTAGTAAATGTACCGAGATCATGTAATGAGCATGGATTAGTTCAACCTGCAGCTGATAAAACTATTACTGTTACGTTGCAGTGGGAGTTTACCTGAGTTTCCAGCTCTGTCTGTTCTCCCTGTCTCTCTATAGCCGCTGTCACTCTGCCTTTTTCGGGAGTATTGTGCCAATATGCGGCTGGCTGCACTGAATTAAAGGTATGGCACCGGTGTTGATCTGCCTCTGAGACGGGAACGTTTAAGTCACAGAGCCTGAACATGTCTGGAGAAAAGCCACAGCCTGCATGCTGGTGTTCCTGCATTTATTGTGGTATTTGTATATGAAAGTGGTTGCATTTCGGATTATGCTCGCTCATGAGTTCAAGTGAGCACAAGTACGAGCACACACCTGGTTGCAATCTTAGAACCGCACCGCTATTGGCCGCTGGAAACTTCATTGTGCCCCTTTAATTATTAAATAATAGTAGTACTATTATAGTAGTAGTAATAATCATTATTAACAACATTATTATATTATTTAATGTAAATATTGATGCCCAACAACATGAAGAACAGCCTACTGAATTTTGTGTTTGCTATCTGTCTAGGTATGCAGTATGTGCGGATTGATCCTAAAGTATCGATATTTCTGATACCAACGTTTCCTGCTCTAGGATCGATACTCATATAAAAGGATCGATATCTAAACTCAGTAATTTGGAGTGAGTGTGTTTTATCATAAGTATCTTACTGTCACCAGGATGGTCTAACTACTCAGTTGATAGGAACTACTTTTCCTTCCGCCTGTCAATGTCATGCTTGCGCTAAGGCTCTGTGATGGAGCTTCTTTGAAGTGAGCCGCTGCAGCCCTTTACATTTCCCGCGATTGAATACTGACTATGGCGACTGTAAAAGCAGTCACGTCTGGCTGTATTTAGCTGTGAAGGTAATAATGTTGCTCTGTGTGATGTGTGTGCAAAGACAGTGAAATACTTTGGCAACACTGCAAACTTCGCTAAACATCTGAGATTAAGTCAAAATAATGTGATGTTATGAAGCACAGTTCTGAGCAGGATATTTTCATTATAATTAAAGAATTTGATGTTTTGTCATTATGCAGCTATTATTTTGAATTGGTAAGGCTACAGCCTACTCCTTATTTCTCTCATAAATACAGAAACGTGGGGAGGTGACATTAAACTAGAAATAAAATATGTAAAAAGTATTGGTATTGGTATCGGCAATACCAGCTTGGGTATTACTTGGTATTGGATCGGATAGGAATTAAGTGGTATCGCACATCACTAGTATGCAGTATGACACATCTGTGAGGGCAGACTAGTACTTTTACAAAGTGAAAAGTAGTTAATTATTTAAAACCAGCACCTAACCACCAGAATGAATGCAGCTGCTAAAGCCAGTCAGGTTAAACAAACAAGGTCAATTGAATTGGGTTTCAATAAGGTATTGACATCGGGTAGAGACTTTGTTGAACAATAATGCAATCACCAAACCGTGACATCCCATGATGCATTGTTGCCAGCCAGATGGAAAAACTGACAGGACCTAAATGCAAAAGAAGAAACATCATGCAAATAGGGGATTGTGTTCATTACTTGACATAATATTGAACGTGGATTCTTAAAAACATTCTCAATGAACTTCTCACACAGTGAAATACAGTACATAGACCACTTATATGCCCCATCTTATGAGCAGTACACAGACCATGCATAAAAAATGGATTTGCTATGGATATTTTCAGGGTCACTCTGTTGGTCCATAATCTCATTTGGAGAGAATGAAATAAACATATCCGTGGGAATTGGACACAGTTAATTCTAAAGGGTGCAAATTGATTTTCTGTAGAGCTAGGAATGGAGAGCAGTTGTGCAGCATGAAGATACTCCAGTGATGAAAACTTCTCTCTGGAGTTTTTTTTCCCTTTCTTTATCAGGCAGCTTACAGCAGAGAATTCTAAGGAACTTTAGTTCTTGAAATTAATGAATGAATGCTCTCTTTCTGCATCGACTCGAGTGAAGTTTGAAAGTCATAATTACATCAGCATTTATTTTATCGCTGATCTTGGCTCCAGCCTTGCATTAAAGCAATGAAAATGTGATTGGAGAATATCCTGTTCTGTTTTTCTGTAAAAGGACATTTGTTTTTTATAGTTACTTGCAAGAATATCCTGTAAATGTGCAGCAGGTGAAGGGGACAAATCAATGTGACCAAATCAAAATTTTGCTGCTGAAAAGGCTCCACACTAAAAACACATCCAGCTGAAAGACTTTGTGTAATTTGTAGCATTCAAATCTGCTTTGTGAGATGTTTTCAAAGGGTGGGCTGTTTTCAAAGGGATGCGTCTCGTGTTTCAACAACGTGCCACTGAAATTTCCACCACGCCAAAACCCACTATCCACAGACCAGCAACCATTGTGTTGATTTCACTTCCCTCGACAACATGAAGATGCATTCCCTCACCATCAGCACTGCATCTCAAACTTATCAGCAATTATTAGAACCATTGAAGGAAGGCTGCTATGGCAACTGAATATGCACTTCTCTCACCACAAGGGCAATGGCTTATTCTTTATCGAGATGTAAATGTGTACGGCAAGATGTGAGGTACGGGTTCTTTGTTTTTTTAATTACAAGTTTCCATGTAGTTTGTTTCCATGGTTACTAATCATATGGCTCATAAAAATCTAGTCAAAGATTAGACTGAAGCTATGGTATATTCAAGGATTGTTTGCCTCTCTATCCATCCATCTGTTACAAGTTACTCTATTAAACAGAGCTCGATTAAAGTTCTCATATTCATCTTTTCTTTAGATTTACCATTTCTTGATAAAATTGTATATGAATAGTTTTATGTAAACTCTGAGCTTTCAAAGTCTGCCATTTGTGATGCTAACCCCCCCGAGAAGCACTTATGCTGGTTTCCTAAGTTGCTGGAATCAATAGTAATTCAGCAGAAGCCAGAGGTAAGAGAGTTAATTATCTCAATGTTCTCAGGTATAATTGAACAGATGTGTTTTAAATTGGTCATCTCACCATTGCAGTGCCAGTGGTAATATCCTCCCACACTGGTATGCTCTGCAATGCAGAAACCAAAAGACAGGATAGAGGAGAGAGAGATAGAATTACTGTACAGTCTTCATGAAATACAATTCAGCTGCAGCACACAACAGTCCACCCCAGAGACTGCTGGAAAGGCAATTAACCTTTGACCTCTCTGAAACACTAGCCATACGCTGCCTTGCACTTGCTAGCTTAAAACTTTTAACCTTACAGGACCTTGATTTGCAGCACTTTGGGCCTGTTTTGAATTGAGTTAGCACAGCCTTGTCATACATCATTTATACCCTGAGCGTGCTTTGCTGGGTACCCTGTGGTCTCAGCACCACCACAGTTCTCATCTGTGTGGGCCCCTCCAGCCACAGGCTGCTGCTGGTGATAAGAAGATGGCAGGGCCGGCCCTGATGAGTGGCATCTTCCCGCCATCACTTCTCCCATTTCATTTCCCTGCTTTAGAGAGGAGACATCAGGATGCAATGGCCTCAGGCTGTTACCTCCACTCTGCTTCCATGATTCACTCTCAGGCCAGTCTCTCTCTCTCTTTCTCTCTCTCTTTGGGATTTTGGGTTTACAGGTTATATTAAATATCATTATTAGGGGTCCAAGCCCGAGTGGGGCTAGGGTACCCAGAACCAGCGGTGCTGAGAACCCTATTGAAATCGTTCCATTTTTTAAATTATTTTCATTCTTCCATACATTAAAATTGATACTGCAGCCTAGACAGTAAGTGATGTGAAACTCACATGGTAGGCACATGACCCTACACATACCTAAGGCGCAAAAATTCACACACTTCCACAACTAGGGGGCGCTACAAGCAAGGGAAACTTGTTTGGGCTTGGAACTCCCGCATACGAAGGCGCAAATCAAAAAACTTATACCCACGCATTCGGGGGACTGAGCTGAATCTCGTGGTATAGAAACATTTCTGCCTATAATTTCTTTCAGCAAAATCGCGAACACTGAAAAACTTACTTTAATTAACTCCTCCAATCGGCACCAAACTTGGCACAGGTGATCTCTGGCTGATGCTAGGGCTGTGCAATATGACAAAATTCATATCCCGACATTGGTCATTTCTTCTGCTATAGCTAACATCACCACAACAGCATGTCTTGGTGAACTACAAAGTAAGCTGAATGTCCCTGAGCAATTGCCTAATTTATCTCCTAAAATATACTACACTATCAATTAGGAACCTAATTTACCATCAGTAGCTAATACGTTAATTTGGAGTTCTACACATAAGAGGTTTTTATTCAACAGAAAGAAACAATACACAAGATGAAACCTAACTACAATGTACTAAACTAAAGAACAAAGGGATGTATATAAGATTAACATTACTAACATCAATTTAGCGGTGGCTGAGAACTACAGTTACAATAATAATCTCACATTAACCAACAATAAAACCTCAATGAAAAACACATAAAAACATACATTTACAAGCTAACAGTACTATGTTAGCCAAGTATCATTACAGTGTTAAGCTATTATAGTGATGTTATACACAGTTATTTCACCAGTCTGTAGAGGAAGAGAAGTCGCTTAGGTGTACTAGTTGTTAGCTTGAGATTCCGTTGTGGGTTGGCCAGGCGGGGAAGAATTGTGGTTCTGTTGCAGTCTGAGGTTTTGTTGATCAGGGGATATCATGGGTCATAGGTCCGACTGACCAATTATAGCTGAAAGGTGTGATGTCATAGAGGATCGTGGGAGTTCAATGTCTCAAAGGTTTAGGACACACAAATGAACAAATTCGTCTGTGAGGCCCTCATAGTCTCAACATTATGCACACTGCCTCTCTCCAACACGACAGACAATGGCTGCTCAGAAATCTCCAGGTTTATATGAGCAAATAAAACCTGTTCCCCTGTCCTCACTCAGATACTCACAACACCTATGAGTCATGGGCCACTAATGAAAACTCAATCAATAAGGCAGCCCACGGGTCACACAATACCAAGGGACAATCCAAGCACCATACCTGATTGCTTTGTGACTGGTAGCTGCTGTGATAGTTGAACTGTGTTCATACAGTGCTCGTTTTGCACTTTGGTAGGAATTGTGTATTTGCATAGTTGTGTGTATAGTTTTTGGTTTCTATGTGCATGTGTTCTATGTGTTTCTATGTTTTAGTACTGGTTTGTATTATTTTCTATGTGGTCTTTCAGTTTTGCAAACAAATCAATACAAAACAAACAAAAAATCTAAAGAGGAAAGAACTTAAGTAAAATACAAGAAAAGTCGAGCCTTGTATGTTAACTGGCTGTCTAGCTTTGCACAAGAGAACACTTTGTAAGGGCAGCACACATGTCAGCCTCATTTCCAATCGCAGGTAGCTTGCTTCCTCTGCCCACAAGTGGCCAAAAAATCACAAACATCCAGAGCAATCCATTGAAATTCACCAGTCACCCTGTGCTCTATGCCACCCCCACATGTTAGTGAAGGCAGCCTAACCATATATGGAGGGATTAGTGAATCAGAATAAAAAATTAAAAGTCTAAATTGAAAACTGAAAATCTAAATCAAAAATGCATTTGGTATTAAGGATTGGTCGTTTAGTATTTAGGATTGGGCATTTGGGCATTCAGGCATTTAGGATTGGAACTTTCCCAGAGGAAAACTCTTTTGCTCAGAATAGTCTTTTCTTTAACTCTTGAGAAAACACTAAGATCTCAATAGCATATCTTTTTGAGATCACTCCAATCTGAATTGTTGCTCCTAAAACTTAGGAGAAAAGGATGAGATGAAGAGAGATTGACATTTTGAGACCAAAGGTCCTTGCACACTGAGTCCAAAATTTTCGTATAAGTTTTTTCGTATCCGTCATCCTAATAAATCATTACACACAGAAACCTTGCACACTGAGTCCGATACGTTTTAATAAATCCGTTGCGAAAAAATACTCAAAACAATACAATATGGAGTCTTCAAGCAATGAGGATGACTTTGTTGTAGTCTCTCTTCTTAAAAAAAGAAAAATAAATAGGACATTTTGGGTCCATCCAATTTTGAGATTGCATAAAGAGCAAGGAGAGTTCCACCTCCTTATCAAGGAGCTGCGGGATTATCCCGATCGATTGAGAGTGTACTTTAGCATGTCAGTGGGTCAGTTTGATGCTTTGCTAGCGATACTGGAGCCACATATTAAAAAGAAGACCTCAAATTTCCGCGAACCACTTCATCCTGAACAGAGGCTGGCAGTATGTCTTAAGTAACACACACACACAGAAAATTGTGCCATCGGAAAAGTTCGCACCAGGCACTGAAACCAGCATATAATTTACAGCATACAACACTGTGCTATAATAATATTTGTATATTTATAGATATCTGAGCACAGGGGACTCATTCACCACCATCGCCAGCAGTTTTAGGTTGGGAATGAGCACTGTTGGGATGATTGTGAGGGAAACCTGTGACCAAATCTGGCTGTAGCTCAAGGACACCTATATGCCAACTCCAACAGAGGACATCTGGAAAAACACAGCAAGGAGGTTCAGTGAAAGGTGAAACTTCCCTAATTGTACTGGAGCTCTCGATGGAAAGCATGTCAAGATCGAGGCCCCTGCAAACACAGGTTCCCTCTTTTTTAATTATAAAGGCACCTTTTCCATTGTCCTCCTCGCATTAGTGGATGCCGATTACCGTTTCCTGGCCATTGATGTGGGCAGCTATGGTGGGAACAGCGACGGAGGCATTTTCACACATTCTGCGCTGGGACGGGCGCTCCACCCTGAATGTTCCACCCCCAGTAGAGCTACCGTCTGCGCCTGAATTTGGGAAGGTGAACCACGTTATTGTGGCAGACGAGGCCTTTGCCATGAAACCATATCTGCTCCGACCCTATGGTGGAAAGCACCTTGAAGAGGACAAGCGCATCTTCAACCTCCGCCTGTCAAGAGCTCGCCGCATCTCAAAAAATGCGTTCGACATTCTGACCCAAAGATTCAGGTTTAACAAAAGGCCAATGGAGGTGAACCCTGACCTGGCAGACAGCATCGTCAAGGCAACCTGCATCTTATGCAACTACCTGCGCCATGAAGTAGTGGGACAAGCCGGCCAAGATGACAGCTTTGAGTTTGAGGATGCTGGCAACACGTGTCTACAGGAGTTTCAGAGGCCAAGGGGTAACCGGGCATCTGAAGAGGCTCTCCACATTAGAGATACATTAAGAAAATATTTTGTATCACCTGCTGGCGAGGTACCATGGCAGTACAACCGTGTGCGCCATGGACTTATAGACAGTCAGTCACACTGTAGACCTCCGTCGTGCGTAATGGCTGAGCTGGCTTATTGTGTAATTCGCGCGTGCAGTGCTTGCACCTTCTTGAACACACTTATATTTTAGATATATTATACACTCTATTAAAATATAAATATTAGTGTAGGCCAATATGCCAGCTCAGCTATTACGCACGACTGAGGTGTCCGACACGCTGTTTAACATGAAAAAATTTGTAACGGCAATTAAACTCTGTTCTGCCTGCCCTTCAGGTTCAGTTGGGTTGCGGAAATTGCTGGTCTTCTCCACGCACACATTTACAATGTAGTTATTAAGTTATTATTAACAATTAGTAACATTATTACTACCACTACTTTTATTGTTATTGTTATTATTATTTATATTACAACTCTGAACCCCAAATTGTTATGCACATTATAGACTATTACGCCATGTTGTAAAGTTTATACATTTTTATATTTTGTACATAGTGTTATATACATACAATATTCATATATCATACATATAAAGAAAAACAACAAAATACCAATAAATGACTCGTTTCTGTTTATTTTCCATTCAAAAGAACTTTCTGCCCAGAAGATTAGAAACTAAATTCACAGAAAAAAGTTGTTCTGCATATAAAAAATAACATCAACAATAAGTTAAACTAGAATTTTACATTAATAACCTCTTAAGCCCTATTTACACTGGAATAATACATTGGTAATAATATAGATTGAAACTGATTATCTTAAATGGTTGTGAAAAGATTATTTATAACTATTAACATTTAAACAAGTAGCCTAGAACAACTATAAATCACAGAGAACGGTAAGTTGGATCTTGGGAAAACTGCTGATAAGAAACCCCTCCAAATGATGCAGTTCCTGCTTTTATTTTTAAATAGGACAATTTCTCTGGGGCTAGTCTCCTCATGGAGGGAGCCAAGCTGGAGAGAAAGGCTGACACCTCATCTGTTTGCAGGTCCTGCCAGGCCTGACGCTGCAGTCGCTCTGCCTCTCTCTCCTTCTCTCTCATTTCTTCCCTTGCTTCTCTCTACTGACAGTACCTCGCTAGGGTGTCCTCATTCTCTGCCTGCGTCTTTCTACGTTTCGCACCGCGGCTACCAGAAGAAGTTGCGCTGCCCTCACTCTCTGGCCACCACTACACTGTCGCTCCTTCTCTGCCTGCGTCCTCTCATTCTCTCTATTCCATTATCCTCCTCCTCCTCTCTTCTCATCCACCTGGATATTACCATCTGACCTGTTGAACGTAGGTTGAAATGAAATGATACATTGCACGCTGCACGCGTCAACTTTCTGTGGTGCATTCTGAACAAGCCAACATTACCTTCTCCTTGCCAAGGAATTTTGCAAGAACAACATTGCGTCCCTGTTTGGGACGAAGTTAACGTTAGCACTACTCAGTAGTTACAAATGGATGAATTACGTTAGCAACAAGCTATTGTTTAGCTAACTTGAGCACAATAATATACGATCTTTTGTAGGCTTCACTCTTTATTTAAGCCAGTACCTACCATCCTCTTTTCCAAGTTGTTCCGCAATCATCTACCACAACCGGTCTTTGTATTCCGCACTTTCTTTATGATAAAGTGCTTTGTGCTGCGAGACGAAATCAGCTTGTCAGTCCCGCTGCCCGGCTTTGCGTAGACACGGCGCGTCCTCCTCGGGGTCAAAGTGTCCCGCGATGCGGTTGTACAGGTAGGGCAACCGCTCGGCCCACCTGTCCCACAGGGTCTGACCGCGGCGAGTTTGTCCGCGGCGCGTCTGGCGGCTGGTTCGCGGTCGTTGAATTGCAGCAGCATCGAGTACGCGTAAAAGACCTTGAGGGCATCGTGGCCCGGAATACGGCCCGCCCGCTCTCGGCGTACCACAGGCTGGCCGCCGCCTCGCCAGGACCTGTACACGCCGGCCAAGATGAGCAGCCCGACGTAGGCGCGCAGGTCGGTCTCATCCATGCCCTTCCACCAGCCTATCGTGTCCGTATTTTCGACGACCGGCTTCCAGGTTAGTCATCTCCAAAATGAGCTTCTCGATTGTGGGCGTGAACAACAGGCGGAACGTGGAGACGGTGTCGCGGGCGAGGGACGCGGCGTACGGGGTGGGTCCCGGGGTGGTGGCTGCGGTGGCTGCCGACGGTGCTGATGCTGCCGACGGTCTTGATGCTGCGGTGCTGTAGTCGTCATTGCGTCTTCTTGCTGAGGTAATACTGCTACTTTGCTCGGGCAGCTGCGGTCATTATTTTTGTTGTTGTGTTTTTTCCAATGGTCCCCGTGACCCCCCCGAGTAGTTCCGAAGGAGGGAGTGGTCGGTTTGACCACTCGGCGCTGGGGAAGCTGCGGTCATCATGTTTGTTCAGTTTCAGCGCAAGGGCGCTACTTATTCAGCGAGTATGTTCCGAGGGGAGCGAGGGGCCGTTTTGGAGGTGGTGGCTGAGAGCCGTGGCGACTCAACATCAACTGGCCACAGGAGGAGCAGACACACAGGCTAGTGGTAAGCTTGATGAAAGGTTTTCTTAAGCACACGCGCCACCTCCACGCCGGTCTCTGCCATTCTTTCCTGATTTACATGATGAACTGAGTAAATCATGGGGCAGACCCTTCTCTACACGGCTTTCCACACCCCGATTACTGAACTACAGTAATGTGATGGGGTTAGGGACCGTGGTTATGGGAGGATGCCTCAGGTGGAGGATGCGCTTGCGAGCTATCTCTCCCCTCGACTTGCGTCCTCCCTGGAGA
>NW_024043372.1:31353216-31370216 GCF_014851395.1 Micropterus salmoides
ATACCCCTGGAAAAATCAGAATAATATATGTCTTGAAGGTCTTGAGTATCAGCCTCAGGTGCTGCAACAATGAACGCAGCTAAAGAACTAAAGTAGTACAAATAGAGGTGCTTACTCTCTGTGTAAGTAGGAGGGACCCAGGTGTTTTTACTCTAGTGAGAAATGAGGCATTGGTTGCCCCGAAGCACACCAACTTAAGCTCAAAGTGTTGACTGCCTATTGATTTCAGAGCCCAGTGTCAACAAGGGGATATATTCTACTTTGATTGAAATTCTCTTTACTTATTCTACTCAAGCGAAGCGTAAGAAGCAACAAAGCACCCAGCCAATCATAACCGACAAGACGGTCGATGGGCCTTGGGGCCTGGGGCAACAGACCTTTACATAGTTGATGCACCAAGTTACTGTCTGATAGAGGAAAAAAGTTGAAATACAACACTGATGAGCTACTGGGGTAAACTCTATCTATGCTGCACTGCATCAGGAATTTTGTTCAGCATGCTGACAGTCTGTGTACTGGGGGTTGTCAACTGAATATCAAGGCCACTATATATCACTGCGGTCTGTTTGTTCAACAGAGCAGTGGACATACTTTCTACATCTGAAGTTTGAGGTTGTAATGTTATGATGTAAGTGTCACTGAAGAATGTTAATGATTGTCTGTAGTGAAAGAAATATTCCTTTACCCAAGTAAAAGTAGTAATATTACAATAGCAATACTTATTTACAAGTCTTAATTAAAAATTTTTTTAAAGTAAATGTGCAGAAGTATTATCAGCAAACAAAAGTGAGTATCAAGTCAAAGCACTCTTCCTGCAGAATGACTTAAGGTGGTATATATTTAATGCATATTACTGCCAAATTATTACTGGTTACTGTTATTGAGGATGAAAAGGAATTATTGATAATCTACATTTTGTTATTGTTGTACAAGATTGAATGAATGATTCTGAGCAAATTTTAAACACATGCCACCGCAGTAAGTTATTAAAGTTTGTGATCTACACTGGTAACAAGGTTTGTCAGATGTAATCCATAACAGTGGAACACAGTGTATGATTTTAGATTTGATTTTGAATACATTTGCTATATTGTGAAATATATAATGTCATAAATATAAATAAATATCATGACATCAAGTTCCCAACATTTCTGATGATCTAACTGGTTGAGGTGAAGCTAATTGCTTAAATATTTCTGTGTAGTAAATCATCCTATATTGAAATGAGATTTTTGTGTACAATCTGAAAGTAAAAAGTACAATATTTCCTTCTAAAATGTGGTAGAGTAGAAGTATAATGTAGCTTAAAATGGGAATATTCAAGTAAAGTGCAAGTACCTCAAACTTGCGCTTAAGTACACTACTTAAGTAAATTTACACTGGTGATTATAATAAATTTCTGATCACATAATACTCAAATTGTGTGCTGTGCCTTTGAAGCACACTGGAGTCTTTTGATCATTTTTACTCTGCCCATATGTTTATGTCAGTGATTTGCACAACATCCCAGTGAACCCAAACGCTTTAAAATGAGAGATTATCATTTATGAATCTTTCTTTTGCTGATTTGTTCTGCATAATGTGGCCACACTTCTGCCAGTGCTTGAATGACTTTGAGCCCTTGAAAACTTCACACCTTGAGTATTTCACTATGACATTAAATACTGATGACTAAACAAGCAGCTATCATAGTTAGATTTTGGAAGAAAACATCCTTCTTTATTATTAATTATAAGAGCTTAGCACTGGAAAACTGAGCTAATCTGCTTCATTGGGACTTTTTGGGTGTGGTTTGATCAGATTTGGTTGACAGTTGGCATGGCAACAGAAATAAACAACCCCCATAACTGTCACATTGTTCAGATTCAGTTGTTACTGAATCCTGATTAGTGCATGGGGAAAATGAGCCTCACCCACCTCAAACCAGTGAGATGAGCACAGACAAAACAGCAGACTATCTCAAACTTTGGCAGATCTTATGTGGACACCATCGCTCAAAGTAACAAGCTAATTGAGAAAATGTGTTTTTTAAAGAGACATTCTTGTTAATTTTTAGTCCAAGAGTTAAAAATTTAACCTCACAGTAGAGTTCAAGCTCATTGCAAATGTTTTCACTGTTTTCATGTTGCACTGAGCCGCAAAGCTTCAAGTTCACTTTGCTTTTTTCAAAGCTAGCAGTGTACTTCAAAAACAATGAGGCGCTTATTCCCAGAACCATGTTGTACAGCACGAAGGGCAACAGAAACAGTGTGGCAGAAAAACATTTCTCAGTCAGTTTAAGTGCAGGTCAGTTACTGTGTCTGCTGTAATCAAAGCACATTAGAGGATTTGCTGTTAATGCATAAAACATCAAAAAGATGTCTCCCAACCTGATGGTTCTGTTCTGCTCTGACAGTGGTGAGAAACCCTGAATAAGTTATGATGAGCTTGTGTTGCTGAAAGTAGTGAAGGGTTAGTCTTTGAGTCGTTTCCCAGTGGGCTTTGCAGAGTGCAGATTACAACAATCTTTGTGTGAGCGTTGTCCCCTCCAATGCGAGTCTCGCTCGAGTCTTTGCGGAAAGCAGCCAGTTCTAAACACAAGGACTAAAACATTTATGTGTCCTTTCATTTGTTCTGGCTGTTTTGTTTCGGTGCTCCAGCACAAATGTGTACAGTATTATCCCTCCACTTACAGTCCCTCAGTAAACAAAACCTTTTTCTTCCTGATTGTTCCTTTGCTTGTGCAGTACGCCTCATTTTCTCACTTCCACACATGGATCAGCTACAAGAATGTAATTGAAATGGAGGGATTGTTTTGCAGTCTTCTGTAGCTTTCTCATCACACTTGGCTTTTTTTTTTTTTGCTCCATCTCCAATCATTTCATCTTTACTCCTCTGCCTCGCTATGTTACTTTCTCACCATCTCCTCCTTTGATCTCTCTGCCTCCTCTCTTTCCTCTCGCCTCCCCTCAGGCTCGCCTCAAGCCAGCGGGACAGGAACCCTCCAGATCTACCTGATTGACGTGAACGACAATGCGCCGGTGCTGATACCCCGGGAGGCCCAGGTGTGCGAGCGTGCGCGCCCCAACTCCAGGATCAACATCACAGCCTCTGACGCTGACGCCGACCCCAACGTGGGGCCCTTTGTCTTCGAGCTGCCTTCTTTTCCCGCCAGCGTTCGCCGCAACTGGACTATTTCAAGACTCAGCGGTAAATAAATGCTGTAAAGCTACGATTCATATTGCAAATACTTTACCCACCCTTGTGATATTTAGGAGGTATGTGGGAATGATATATGACCATTCTGCATCCCCAGCCGAATTAAACCATAAACTTAACAGATGGGATGCAAAACCCCTCTGCAGAGTAACTGGTGACATCAATCAGGGGACCAGGGATTGCTGTAAGCTGTGAGAGAAGTCCAAGTTTAACAAAATGTCTCACAAAGCTCACAGTGAGAGACGCGGGTGCCATCCAGTGTTGACGTACGATCTATCGTTTGTGACAAATGAGACCCATTCATCTCTCTGTCCCCCGAGCAGCCGATCTGTCACCTCATCCACCCAGATGGATGTATCACAGCAGTTGTCTTGAGGACAAATCTGATCGCATACCTGGATTCTTCTCCCACTGAGGCTCTTGTCTTAGCTTGACTGAGTGATAGATGCTCAAGGTTATATGTTCTGTTGTTTTCTTATATCTTTAATGCCTCCTCGCATACATACATGTCAGAATGATTGCTGTGCAGTTTGTTTGGTTGCAGCTTTTATTTGGTATGTCATTCACTTGTACCTACGCACATGATGACATGATATTCTGCAGTGTACAACAAAATGTAATTTCTCTAACAATCTTATTTTCCCCTTTGTCTTCTTCTTCTTCTCTACCTTCATGTATTTTTCCCTCCTACAACTCCCCCTAATGTTTCCCCACCTTTCTACTGTTTTCTCTCCATCATCAACACTATCTCACTCCCACTCTCCAGGTGACTATGCTCAGCTGAGGCTAAGGATTCCTTACCTGGAGGCGAGTGTGTACGAGATCCCCATCATCGTGTCAGATTCGGGGAACCCTCCTCTGTCCAATCGCTCTGTGATCAGAGTCAAAGTTTGTCCCTGTGACGACAACGGGGACTGCAGCGCCACAGGGGCTGTGGCAGCTGCCGGCCTTGGCACCGGAGCCATCATCGCTATACTTATCTGCATCATCATACTGCTCAGTGAGTACCACACAGTAGAAGGATCAAACCTACACATACTGTGCAAATGACTAATGTAAATGTAAATATAAGACTGCTGAACCAATTGTTACACCAACACCTTTTCTCTATGACAGCTGTTCATAAACCGGGCCTTTGACTACTACTAACGTTTCTGTTTTTCATAGGTATGGTTTTGCTCTTTGTGGTGTGGATGAAGCGCAGAGAGAAGGAGCGGCAGGCAAAGCCCCTGCTGATAGATCCCGAGGACGATGTCAGGGACAACATCCTAAAGTATGATGAGGAGGGAGGAGGAGAGGAGGACCAGGTATCATTTGAAGTTCATAAATACATACATAATAACAAAAGTCATAAAAAGCAAATAACCAGCTGTGGCATCTTTGAGAAATGTTATTTGTTGTAACACAAACTCTCATTTTTTGGTCAAAGATGGCATTTACTGTCTCTTACGGAAGGTCAGGAATTTTTATAGAATATTAATAGACTAAATTAAATGACTTTATTAAACCCCTTAAGGTAGTTTGATCAATACAAGTCAAACTAATACAAATTCCAAGAGGACGGTAGATGTAGCCTGCCTAGCCACAAAAAATAAATAAATAAATAAAATCGATCAATAAATTGATTTTCTTGATTAATCAATTAATAGTTTTGTCTATGAAATGTCAGAAAATAGCAATCCAGGTAATGAATTCCAATTGTTTGTTTTATTCAACCATCAGTCTAATACCACAGAACATTCAGTTTACTATAATATATGACATCAAATCCTCTTGTTTGAGAAGCTGGAACCAGCGAATTTTTGGCATTTTTCGCTTGAAAAAAAAGTCAACTTTGAAAATGAAGTACAGTTTGAACACTCCCCTGGTTCTTTCCTCCAAAACATTTTGTAATGAGTCAGGAGTCAAACCAATTATCAAGCCAGTCTTTACCATACATGTGTTAGTCTTGTTCCAATCATTGGCAGTAATGCTAACTAAATAAAACAAGGCACTCACCATAAAATTTTGACTGGAGACAGTTTAAAGCTTTCTGCTAAAATCTAAGGACCTATTAGTATAAAATGATACTGAAAGTGAAAGTGAAAGAACACAGAAAATGAAAAAAAAATCATCTACCAAAATTGTAAAATTTGTGAACAAGACTGGGAAGATTGGGAAAGGCCGTAGATTGAGTCTGTAGAGAACAAAATATACTCTTCTAGAAGTGAGAGAAAAATGTTTTCAGGGTGCAATCTGCCCTCTTCCTTACGAACAAATGCTGGAGCAGAAAATGCTCCTGGGCTTGAAAAATCTATCTTTCCATATAACACCAGCCACTTTTTTCTGCCCAGAAATTGTTATATAAGTTATACAAGTGCGACACACCAATTCTTCTTATGTAACACTATTTTCTAAATAAACGATAACCTTCAATAATGTTAAGCTGCAAAGGCTTTGATTAATTCATAAATGTATTATTAATTATACCATTTTTGATACTTGCTATTTTCCAACACCCTCACACACCGGATATCTAACATGCAAATACACGTTAGAATCAGATGGCTGCAGTGTAAATAGCCATATTGTCACTCTTAGGCACCTGCATGAGGATTTAGTGGGTACAATTATTTATCAGCTGCAGCAGTTAAGGGAAGTCAACAGTCTGCTCTATTTACAACACATAGTTAAACATTTTAAATAGATTTTTAACCTAAGCTGATTTGTATGAACCACAGACTATTTACGTACCGTTTTGTTTAGAAATCAGCAGTGAATATAGATTGAACAGCAAGCACCTAGTGCAGTTAGAATAATTAACACATAAATATAACAGTTAGAATAATTAACACATAAATATAAGCAGTAAGAGTGTTGTGTGTAAGTGTGAGAGAGAGTTGTCAAAGATGTCACCTGCATGATCAGCAACTATGCTTTGAGAGGAATGTGACAGTAAAATGTGCGGCTCATATTTCATATAGAAAAAGAGTAGCGTGAGTTGTTTGTATAATGAATTTAAACACCAACATTGATAATATCAGTAATGTTTGATGAATGTTTACATGTTCTTGCAAGCTCTTTTAGTATCTTTTTTATCATTTCAGACTTCCCCTAACATTCTTGTTTCTAACATTACTGTGAATTATGGGTAATTCCCTCAAGCAAAAGGGCTCAAAAGTCCATTTGAAACCACAGATCTGTTGCACATATTTCTCTGCAGGTCAGTCCTGAGCCCTCGCAGACTCAACATGAATGCACATCAAAGCCTGTGAGTCTGTGAGGGTGGACAACGAAACCACAGGATATGTACCAACTTGTAAACTGAGCACAATTCAAAACTCAATGCATGCACTGTAGTTAGAGAATCAGCAGAATATAAGGAGGTTATTAATTTGGGGTTTGATTGTTAAAAAAAAAAATTGTAAAAAAACACACATTGTTCAATGAAAGTAAATCTGAAAAAAATAAATAGATTAGTAAATTACGAATAAAAGCAGAAGAAGTTGAGGCACCAGTTAGCTCAACTGGTATAGCACACATACCCATGAACAAGGCTGAGTTTTTATGGCAGTGACCTGGGTTTTAATCCAGCCCACGGCCCTGTGCTGCTTGTCATCCCCTCTCTCCTGCATTTCATGTCTCTGTTCAGCTGTCTTATCCAAAATAAAGGCAAAAAGCCCCCCCCCAAAAAAAATATATATATACTGTATATGTATAGGAAATGAACATTAGGATGTCTCTCAACATTTTCTCTACGGACTTCATCCAGGACTATGACCTTAGCCAGCTGCAGCAGCCCGAGTCTTTAGACCACATCATCAATAAGCCAGCTGGGGTGCGCAGGGTGGATGAGAGACCAGTGATTGCTGAGTCCCAGTACCCTGTCAGACCCAGTCTGCCCCACCCTGGAGATATAGGAGACTTCATTAATGATGTAAGTTGAAGAGTGGAGGAAATATTTTGTGGTGTTGTGTTGATTTCATGTTCCTATTTATAAGCTGGGTGTTCACAGACTTTTAATGTTACCTGACTGATGTGACTCACACAAAGGCTTACACTACATGAGATCTGAACCTTTTTTTGGGAGGGATTGTTACGTTTTTCAAAACAAATTGCAGACTTTTTTCACTCCAGAATTGTATTCCTGCCAGCAGAGATGCTGTGAGAAATATTTGGCCCCTGTACACAGCTCAATGTCTGGCTCTAAAACGGCATTCAGACCGTGATGGAACATTAAAACCTTAATTGGTGCGTAAGCAAATTGGTTTATTAGGTTTATTGGAACTTCTACAGTCTGGCCACCTAAACCTATGCTCCATTACATTGTTGCTGAACAACAATGATTGGCCTAAATCCAGTTTTGATATGTCGGTCTAACCACACAGAACAGGAAAGACTATAACTGTAGAGTGTGGGTTGCAGATCTGTCATCTGTCAATCTTTATGTCTCCAGGGTCTGAGGGCAGCAGACAATGACCCCACAGCTCCTCCCTACGACTCCCTGCTGGTGTTCGACTACGAGGGCAGCGGTTCAACCGCCGGCTCCGTCAGCTCGCTCAACTCCACCAGCTCAGGGGACCAGGACTACGACTACCTCAACGACTGGGGCCCTCGCTTCAAGAAGCTGGCCGACCTCTACGGAGGAGGGGACGATGACTGAGAGCGGAGCGGCAGGCTGGGTGGGGCTACAGCAGGGTTTGGGAGAGGCGTGATCGGTTGGGTGGAAGCTCCTAGAAACCACATTCAGGGGCCAAGAACATGACGCAGTCTCCATGGCAGACATGCGCTGCGTTAGCTTGCTCACAGCGACCGAGCCCGCAAAAACATGAATTCCACTGCTACGCAACTGTATTCTGGCTTTATATTTTTTCGTGGCGCGTTTGTAGTGTGATGTTTTTTTTTTTTCCTTCTTCTTTTTGTTGTTCTCTCACCACGCTGGACCTGGAGCTCTCTGGGGATGAATCAAGGCGGTCGTGAGAGACACAAGTAGTGAATTTGTGCTTTGATTGATTGTTAAAAGGACACCATCTCTTGCTTTAGTTTCACACTGAAGAGAATGTTCTTGGGAAGGCGCTCTCTGACTCTCTCTTTCACTCTGTCAACTTGAATTTCCTTAGAACAGAAGCACTGTCATTTTATAAAGTGCCTTTTGTGGTGTGTTTTTGTATCAGACTCCTGCTATCTCAGGATCGGTTGCCATTCGTGCAGTACAGTGGAGGCGCATTCTCTCGTCGCCCCCTGTGCTCCTCAAACCAGCCCTGCCTGTCCCTCTCCTCTCCCCTTCACAGTGGTGCAGATAAACAACCCCAGCAGCCAGTCCCAGGAGGGAAGGACACAACCAGGGCAGACTATCGGATATCATAACCCAATGAATTATGGGCCTAAAAGAAGCCAACAAGAGTTGTTGTGGTAAAGACAACCCTCTTCTCCAAGGACCTGCTCTCACAAGCATCACCTGTTGACCCACTGACAGTGTGTGAGACCATTTTTATACATGTGGGGGTTTTCTAATGTAGTGGAGAATGCCTGCCTTTCCTCTATGGACTCATGAGTTTAGGAGCCTTTATGTTGAGAAGCTTGCCTGCCCTGTATGGTTTTGTGTTGCTTTCTCCACAGTGTAAACCTTATGTAGGCATGATCTGATTAGTCAGACAATGTAAGAAAGTGGAACTTGAAATGACTTGGAACAAAGGCATCTGAGAATTTTTTTTTTTTGTCGCCTTGAACATTCCCGTTTTTTATAGGCCAACAAAACTATTAAAGTGCATGATTTTTTTTTTCAAAATGTTTTACTTAAAGCACTTGTTACTATGTGGTGAGAATGTGAAAATAGTCAGAAGAAACTATATGAATATACTCTGTATAAAGACACTGAGAAAATAAAAATACTGTAAGATACCTATTTTTGAAGTATTGATGACATAAAAGTTGCTGCTCTTTCTCCAGCTCTTCACTGGGCTTAGGGGATTTTTGGCCCGTTCATTTTTAATATATGGATATTTTTGTTTCTTTGTCTTCTGTTGAAGCATAGTTCCATTTTTAAGATGCCTGCTTATACATGGTTTGCTAGTTTTTTTTCTTTTGAGATTGTTTTCTAAAATGCTTTGTTATACTCCTTTTATATGTGAAAACACAGCCTTCCCCTTTCAACCTGTATTGTCACTGACGGACGTGTTCCTCCTGTTGGCCTCTGGCCTCAGGACAGAGAAAAGTTCATTGGCCATGCCTGCTGATAGTTGTTCTATTATTCCGTGTCCTGGAATTCTTTTCTTCATTCATCTAGATACTGGATGTGTGCTTCAGAAAATAAACAAGACATGTTTTGAAAATGTGCCATCTTTTTTGAATATTCCCTACGTGCATCATCTTCCGGAGTATGCTGAACTGTGTGACATGGCCAGATTGGTTCAGTGCTGGTCATTTCATGTCACTCAAAGCTTTAAATTATAACAGGACTCTTGTCTTTAAAATCATTATTTGTTACAGCTTTAGCTATACTAGCCCAGACTTAAAGCCACTATGTGTTGGATTTTAACATTTCCCATGTTTGCGCACCCCCTGTGCTAGTATTAAAGAAGATAATATGGCAGACAGCAATGCATGCCTCTAGCCCCCACCCACCCCCATTGACTGAACAGCCAAGACTGATGATGAATGAGCTGAAAGCAGCTCAGGGACTGCATCAGTTTTCAGGATTGTCTCATTTTTCTACAAACACACACCAGAGTCATTTGATGTGTATGCTATAATCACATACAGATTCTACACATAGTGGCTTTAAATTGACTGCTTTCCCACCTTTACTTGTTCATGAAATGACTGGTTTGTATTTGCACTGAATGATTGCACCTTCTTTATTTTTTACTGTGGACCAATGTATTTTAAAGTGTTAGAGTCATGAAGCAAAACAGACTCCCTTTGGAGTTACGCAGTTAATCTCTGACCCAATTGTTTGGATATGGATTAATTTTCTAATAAAACACTCGCTATTTGTACTTTTATTGCATCTCAGAAGAAAGAGACGTAGAGCAGTGTATGGGGTCAGGAAGTATATTTGTGTCCATTCCTGTGATTTCAATTAGTCAGCTGAAGTGCCAAAAAGCCCACTGGGGACTTAAAGGGATTTAATCCTCTCCGGCTGTGTGTCTATCAATTAGCCACGCCATTAATCCCCACGGCGTAATCTCATTAGATAGAGCTCCTTTAATGAGACACCCAGAGAGAAAGCAGAGAGGCAGTGCAGTAAGAGAGAGGGAGAAAAATGAGGTGGTGGCAAAATCCAGGTAGGCCGTGTGGAGAGGTGATTAGTAAGATGGAAGCCAGGGTTGGAGGGGGCGAGGGAAGTGAAATCCAAGCACAGTAGGGACAATGGATAACATTTAGAAAATGGTTTGTAAAAAAGGTTAAATATGAGGTAGTGAAATAGAGGGATACTTATTGGGTTGTCCACTATGGCCGGAAATTAGAGGAGTGGGCAATGGAGAGGTACAGAAGACAGGTACAGGTGAGCAGAGCTGGTGGAGCATAGTGGACTAGTTACCAGTGCTTTTTCCTCATCTACAGTGAAGTATCCCATCCCTGTAATAAGAACACTCAGTAATAAACCCAAGTTCATCTTTAGTACAATGCTGAACTCTGTTATGGACCCATCAGAATTCTGGACCCATGTTAATAAGGGAGCCTTCAGAGGTGGGCGCCACTGCTCTCAAATAATGATCAAGTTGGTAAAAGGGCATCTTGGTCATAGCAGATACGGAGATTTACTTCAGGGAAGGTTTCTTTGATGGGCTTAGCTGAGGTTTCCCTGTGGCCAATAGGCAGAGTGATAGAAGAAAGCACACTCAAGTTGCCCCCTTGATAAATGGCATATATAGACTGAGAGATTTGCTGCTGGCTTGCAGCCAGTGCTTTGTGTGTTGTAAATAAAGATCTCCTCTTCAAACATGTCCAAGACTGCCTCTTTTCATTTCCTCTCCATATAGCTATTGAGTCTCTTGGGCCAGTGCTGGGGGGGGGGGGGGGGTTCTGATGCCGGCTGCGTGATCAACTGCTCCTAGTTAAAGTGTTAATGTTGCTATTCAGTAAAGGTACTGCCCAGGACGGGCTGGCTCTGCTGGCTGCTTTTCTGCTGACACCACTCTGAGCCTCCTGCTATTTCAGGACTCAGTCTAAAATGAGATCAAAGCAGCAGAATAAATGTGATGTTCCTGCTGCAAGTGGGGGAGAGAATATCTACTGTTTAACGACCAGCCATTTATGATATGGGTGGCTGGTCCCGTGGAGATGCTATTAGACTGGGTGTTCATATAAGTCAAGGCTGAAACACTGTCTGTGCACCGACAAACAGCACTTGAAAAGCCCCCGGTTCACCACGTGTCAGTTAGTCACACATAAATTGGTTAATTGCTCATTTGAAACACTAGGACTTGTCATAGTACGAAACGTACAGGTATAATTAATAACATTAACAATGTCTCTACTGTTAAATCGAATTGAGCAATCATTTATTTTATCATTAACACCTTGGATTTCCTGCTGTGACGTCAAAATGTCTTCCAAGAAAAATACCTACTGTATATACAGTGAGGTGCGTCCAGCATTATTACCTAATCTCATGGGCCACATGTCAAAAGCTATTCCTATGAGCTTTATTGTATAAATTGTCATGACATTTTGTACAGGGGGTCATGGACCCCAGAGGATGAATCCTACTGACATGAGGGATCCCCTGACTTTTCCTCTAACACCACCACAAGGTTGACTTTAATGTTAATGGGGTGATTTTTGGTTATCCCTATAGTTCTCATCTAGCACCGCCATCAGGTCAAATTTTCTTGTATGCTAATTTGTTATTTGTCCAGTACTTTGATTTATAACTAAATACCTGCAAAACAAATGACATTGACGGAAATGTCTTTGTACTTTGGGTTTATTGCTAACTAGCAATTGTTAGCATACTAACACACTTAACTAAGATGGTGAACATGGTACACATTACACTTGCATATCATGAGCATGTTAGCATTGTCACTGTAAGCGTATTTCCATGCTGATGTTAGCACTTAGCTCGAAGCACAGCTGTGCTGATTTTGACCATTCATTTTTTAACATGTCTCTTGTGAGTTAATTAACACTGTGAATGTTCAAACAACTGGCCAAGCACACTTGTCATATTCAGCAACACTTATAATATAATCACAGAGAAGGACGCATCATGGTATTGCCCTTGTGTTCATGTTGACATCCTCAACACAAGTACGTGAAATCTGAGCATCTCTGTAGAGACCGACTTCTCTGTGATTACATGCTAGAGTACAGTGGGATATTCGAGCTGTGTCCTCGAGCAGAGCGGCTCCTCTAATCAACTGCATGTAATTCTTCACCTTAGCCACAGTTTAAGTGCCTTCCCTGGGACACTGGCTACATCTCTAAATGGTATGGAGATGATTCCTTAGCAGCCAAGTCAGTCTGGTGTTCTTTAGGGTACAATCAAGCTTCCATTCCCATCTTCCCCTCCATTTCCCTCTGTCAGCATCACTTCAGGAAGACAGAGCAACGCTTACCATGAATAATGCATGTATAGCAGTCATTAGTATAAATAAATAATTGACCACCACACATATGTAACAGAATTAGTCTTGTAATGATGATATTAAAGTAACACGACAGGGAGGAACGACAACCTCTCTGGGCATGTGCCCAATCTAAGATGATTAGTCGCAGCTTGATGACTCTGTTCTTATGTGTGTGCCCTTTGTATATAAACTCCTTTGTTCATCACAAGAGCAAAATCTACCTATGTTTCATGGCAAATAGCCTCTTTTCATACGTAATTAAATTTTGTCTTTCTGAATCTTAAACAGTGCTTCAAGGTGAGGTGACTTTCTTGGCCTAAAGTGGTCTCATGGTTATTTATATTCATTTTTGTTGTTATTTTATGTCTTTTGATGGAAATATCTCAAAAACATATCAAATGGATTGCTATTCAATTTTGACATTTGTGTTGATCCTTTGACTGTTCCACTTGCACCACCATGGGGTTAAAGGTTTTTCTTTTAGTGTCACATTGTAGCAACTTTATATATCATATATATACTCATATATCATTTGGTACAGACACTTATAGTGCCAATAAAAACATCCGGAGTGAAAACCCTGAAAATTTGGGGGGAAAGTCAGAAAAAAAAGTGTGTTTGGTTGGTGTTTCGATAAAAAAAAAATCAAGATAAAGAAAATCCCACACAGTGCAATGGAAGACAGATTTGGCGAATAAATCATGACGTGCATGCAGCATGTGATTTGAACGCCCACTGAAAATTCCACTCCACTGGAGAGATGAAAAATGTCAGCAGACGAAACATCAGGTCTTTGTGGGGCAATGAGGAGACTGAAAATTTCCACAAATTAATAATTAAACAAACATAAATACCATATTTCCATCATGTTTTATTAATATATTTTCTAAATTCACATATTCTTTTGCAAATTTTCTGAAAAGTCTGGTAAAATGTGTGCTCGCACCAGCCATGTTTAAATCGGTTCAACAGAACCCTGGGGCTTTTACCCCCTTTGATGGGGTTCGTTTGGGTTGGTGTGAACAGCAGACTCGAAACTCTGGTGCGGACCAAACAACCGCTCTGTGGTCCGCCTCGAAGGGGTGGTCTCAGACAGCTGTCAAGTGAACTCTGGATCGGTTCATATCTGGTGTGAACACCATTCAAACCAATCACAGCAAGCATACTACTGTATGTGTCATTTAGTTTAGAAAAGTTTTCTCATGCTGTTCTGGCAACTGGTGAACTAGTAGCGTGTTTGCACCAGGGGACAAACCTGGACTCATCACAAAGTGAGATACCTCCTGGATATTTGGGCTGAAGCATTTCTCAATTTCTAGAGAAGGCGCATAAGAGCATATAAAATAGGTTTTATAAAAATATTATGTGATAAAATGAAGGAAAATTGATATCAGCGATCTGTTGAGCAGTGTGGTGTGAAAGTTGAAAAACTGCTTCAACAGTACATAAAAGTGGAGGGGACCAAGGATGTTCTGTCTGTATCTTGGAGCTCTTTCAAGCCAGTGTACTCAAAATGTGATAAAAACTAGTTAGATGTGAATGAAATTAAATGGTGTAAGTGTTATCTCTGCAACACAAACAGAAAAAGCATAGTTTAGTCTCAAACACAAGGAGTAAAACGTTCCTAAACAATCCTCTGCAGGCCTTATAGGCACACAGAGAAGCCTACAGGTCTTTTGAACATAGTAATAAAAAACCTTACTGTGTGTGTCAGACACATACTGAATTTCAAAGAAAAAATATAAATACAACAAAACATTTTCATTGTTGTTACAACTAACCCAGACTCTTGTTGTTACAACCAGTAGTGTAGTCTAGGTTTTTTGTAGTGAGTGTACTGTGATTTTTTCCCTCCCAGCCTCATACTCACCCGTCCCAGAGCAATGCGTCCTAGAGCGACACCCCAAAAGCACCACCACACTCACTAATGCATACAGTACGCATCTACATGTAACTGAGAGCTTTCTGAAAGACTGCTTATGTGTTATAAACATGCTCTAAGCTACATTTAGCCTTAGAATATGAATATGGTCACTCATCTTCTAAAACTATTGTCAAACTTAGGCTATGCACTGTATGAGATTAAATGCATGAGAAAGCATCCAGGAACTGCTACTTCTACTACTGTACACAGACGCACACAGATCCACAAACACACACACTTCCCTTTATCTCTTCCGTTGTCTCACATTCATTGATCCACTACACTAACGTTAGTGAAGTTAGCTAGTTTTAGATACAGTTCAATATACCCTGCTGTTACAGCTACTTTAATTACATTAATGATAATGTATATGCTACTTATACTTACCAAGTAACATGACAAAAGCATCTGGCTTGTTCTCTGTACTGCGTGGGATGGAGCTCAGACTCATCTGGCTTATTTTCTGTGGTTTCATTCATTTTAACGTTCATGTCGTCTGCTGCAACTGCTGTGTCACCTGAAGCGGCAGGAGCTTCAGGCTACAAAAACAGTTCTGTCACAAAACAATCTTGTTATGTATGCTCGCGTTTTTAAGTGATTTTCTAGAAATCGTTGACCTCACATAAACCACACCACTGGCAACTAACCCAAACTCTTGTACCCATGAACTAGCTTACCTTAAAGCTTACAGTTAAAACATTGGCACTACCAACTTGCATGAAAGACATCTATATAGACACACAATAAACATGATTTAAGTGAACATTTGTGTGGAATTGTGGTGATATTTCTGTCTGATCGCTGATGTTTTCAGTTTCGGTTTTCTTCCTCTGATGAAGAGCAGTGCGCTAGTCTCATCGAGTAGTTATTCAAATTATTTATTTATATTGGCCTATACTGTTTTTTAAAAATGGGCCAACGATCGGCCCATAAAGCATAGGCCTACACTGACATTGGGTTGGCCCAATCACATCTCTTACAGCACCCACTCCCTCCCCCTCTGCTCAAGCGGTGTGGAGGGCCAAAAATAATAATAATTCGCCAAATGTGCGAAAATAACCAATATATAAATATAAGCTAAAAAACTAATAAGCTACTGGTTACTGCATTACATTCTATTATATTTTTATATTCTGAATTGTCACCTGCCACCTAAATTTTGTCCTTCCCTTTATAAAAATAAAGACATTTCCACCATAAATATGTGCAGAAAATGTCTCCAGAATGCAGGAAATTCAGTGTTCAATGCTCAAAATTTTCAAATATTTCATCAATAAATAACTCTTAACTGAATTCAGATTAATGAAGCTATTTTATCATTGAGGTGAAAAGGTTAAAATGACTTTAGGTTGATCTACAGGAGAAATATACCTGACAGCCTTACAGCATTATATTACACTATATTCTTCTTATTTTGAACTGTCGCCTGAGACATTTCCTCAATAAATTGGTGAAAAGAAAATCACCAGAATGCAGATAATTAGGAGGAGGACCCCCAGAACCCCCAATTATCAGTGTTAATTGTTATCAATAGTAATTATATATATATATATATATATAATTTACTGTTGCTTTATAGACATACTTTGGGTAGGTAGCAATGGGGGGGCTAAAACATGAAAGACTTCTGGGATGGGCTAAGCCCCCAATGTTTCAAGAGCCTGGAAACGCCCCTGTGTCTGCCACAGGGTGCTACTTTTTACCATGTGTAATAAGGACTAAACTGAGCATGTGCAGAGTGAATCAGGTGATTCATAACTTGTTGGTGATTGTAGAAATTAATAAACCAGCGGCTGCGTTGGTTTGACTGCGCCTGAACGCTCCGCTACGAAGGTGAGTTTGCGCTACTGGGAGAGATAACTTCCTGTTATTTCTCACAATATATAAGCCATTTGTGCTTGAAGTGTTCCGGTATTCACCGGTTTACATTTTATGCTTTGGCGTACCGGCACATTGACTCTCCTATGCGCTCTCCAAATCAGGTTTTCTGGGCTCTACGTGACGCTCACCTGTTCCCGATCTCGCCTGCCTGCTAATGTCCGCAGGGAGATCGGGAGCCTTTCATGCAGCCGCATGCATCAAGCTCGTCAAAATCACTTTTTCGCGAACCAACCAATCACAGCCTGGAGGAGGCACTACAGCAAACTTTAGAAATGCTGAACTCGTTGTTCTGTATGCACGGTTATTATTATTGACGAATTAGTAGGCTACTTTGCATGTGGAGAGATAACCACCAAGTAGAATTTGTCTTGCACAATAATTGAATGACTGAAAACAACCCACAAAAATGAAACTGCTGTTTTGTCCAACTGGAATTAATA
>NW_024043372.1:31370716-31391472 GCF_014851395.1 Micropterus salmoides
ACTCACCCTGAAAGTAGCTTCACTGCGACACCACGCGTGACAGGACCCACCTCGCGCTGTGAGTTGCTGACAGTTTGTGCCAAAGCGGACATATACAGTAGTTTCAGTAGGCTATAAAAATGTAAAGTTAAAACTGAAGCCTGACTTGCTCTGCTGGGGATTGTAAGCAGCACTTTATCAGAAGTGCTGAAGTTAACGTAGTCAGAGCTTTCTGCCTGATCACAGGTCTTGTTGGTTAGTTTCGTTTTCCCCCAGCATGTGCACCTCCTCGTGTCATTCATTCGTGTCTGTTAGACGGCGAGGGGATACTTCCAGCGAATCAGTAACATAATGCAGTATAGGGCATGTAGTAAAATATTATGAATTCTCTTTAAATAGGCTAATGATGTTAGTCTCCCAGTACGACTTTTTTTCTTTACATGTCAGAGAACACACATACGTGGGAAAAATTCTGAATGTGCAGAAAGTTTTGAACATGAGCAGAAGTGTTTCCCATACGTTCATTTATTTGTGGCGGCCCACCACAATATCAAGGCTGACTGCCACATATTGATTTTCGATTTTATTTACTAGGCCAATTTAAGATCGTATTTGACTGCAGAGCTGCAGGCAGCATGTATTCGCGCAGCACATCCTCTCGCTCGTCTCTTTCATCCATCCCTCGATCTCTCGCTCTCTCTCCCTCGTGAACACTGCTGCACAAATCTGTCCAACACAAAACTGTCAGTGTCAGAGACCCAGCTATTAAAAGTTATTAGCAAGCATGTAAGGAGCCTAGCGAATAAGGAGAGCTAAGTTAATGTTAGAATACAGCTGGGTTTTCGAGGCTAGCATGCTGTATATAGCTGTGCCACAGTTAGTTGTTAACAGATGAACTAATAAAGTCCAGTCAATAACTGAATTAAAACGGATTAATTTATTACTGAGATGAAAAGGGGCCACAAACACATTTAAATAGGTTACTTCCCCTCAAAAGAGGAGGTAAAACTTAATCTTGTGTGTTGACTCAGCAGGGATGATAGTTGATCTACAGGAGAAAAATATTTAAAAGCAATGAGAATGCCTGAGAGCCTCACTACATTATATTCTATTATAATTATACATTTTGTCACCTGCCACCTGAATTTTTGACATTTCCACAAATTTCCATAAATTGGTGCAGAAAAGCCAGAAATTAGAGGAGAAATATTCACCAGAATGCAGGAAATTAAGTGTTTAATGCTCAAAAACTTCTGGGGGAGGACCCCCATATCCCCCACTTATTAGGTGCCCCATCCAATCCAATCCATTTTATTTATATAGCACATTTTAAAAAACAAAGGTTTACAAAGTGCTGAACAAGAAATAAAACATAAAAACACATATAAAACACACAGAAACACATAAAACAATAAGACTACACAGCTCTTTATGCTGGGTTAAAAGCCAGGAAATACAAGTGGGTTTTAAGATGGGATTTAAAACATTCGAGGTTCGGGCCAATTTGACCTGTGGAGGTAGCTCATTCCATAGTTTAGGGGCTGCTGCTGAAAAAGCAGGTCGCCCCTGGTTTTTAACCTGGTTTTTGGAGCGACCAGCCGAAGTTGGTCAGTAGACCTAAGTGACCGTTGGGGGGTGTAGACTTGTAAGTGTTAAGGTTTGGTTAACGTCAATGTAAAGTGCATTACAGTAGTCCATACACTCGTCTGGACTACTGTAATGCTACTGTAATGAGATAAAAGCATGAATCACATGTTCAAAGTGCTTCCGAGATAAAACAGGTTTGATTTTAGATAAAAGCCTCGGGTGATAAAAACTGGATTTAACAATATTATTTATCTGTTTATCAAGTTTAAAACCATTGTCTATTTTCACACCCAGATTTTGTCTCTACGGGTTTTTGCATATTGTTGCAGGTAGCCCAGGTCAACAGAAAGGATATCACTGGCCTGACTGGGTCCAAACACAATGACCTCAGTTTTATCCTCATTTAGATTTAAAAAGTTAGAAGCCATCCAGCCCTTAATATCTTTTAAACACTCTAGTAGAGCTACGAGGGATTTTTCACCTCTTTTGAAGGGCAGATATATTTGGGAATCGTCCGCATATAAGTGGTAGGAGATGCCATGCTTTCTAATTATGCTTCCTAGGGGGAGGAAATGAAGGGAAAAAAGAAGTGGTCTAAGAACTGAGCCCTGTGGAACACCACAAAGAAGGGGGGCAGTAGATGAACCAAAGTCTCGAAGCTTTACTGAAAAGCATCTCCCAGACAAATAGGATTTAAACCACTGCAAAGCAGTGTCCCTGATACCAACACAGTGCTCTAGACGCGAGATAAGAACTGCGTGGTCTACTGTGTCAAATGTAGAGGTGAGGTCTAAAAGCACTAGTATGGCAGAATTACCAGAGTCAGTGGTTAATAAGAGGTCATTAAAAACTCTTAAAAGTGCAGTTTCCGTGCTATGAAGTGGTTTAAAACCAGATTGAAAAATCTCAAAATACCATGTACATCTAAAAAAGACTGCAGCTGTAGAAGTACAGTCTTCTCTAAAATCTTTGAGATAAAAGGATGCTTTGAGATAGGTCTGTAGTTGGATAAAACTGAAGAATCCAGATTTCTTTTTTTAATCAGGGGTTCCACAACTGCTTCTTTGAAATAAGTTGGAACGACACCTGCTGCCAGACTACTATTTCTGATTTTTTAAGACATCTGGGCCAGTTGTCTCCCAGGCTTCCTTAAAGAGGCGAGGGGGCACAGTGTCAGTGGGGCAAAGATTTGAGAGTGACATAGGCTCAAACTGGTTGAGGACAGTTGAGCAAGTGCTAACTTTAGAAGGGTCAAAAACAGGGGATGAGTTATGGGCTCTGATAGTGGCAACCTTGCCACAAAAAGAAGTTAAGAATTTTTTCACAGACTTCAAACGAAGCTTCCAGGCGGGGGGGATTGTGGAGAGTTTAATAAATAATCAATAGTTTTAAAAAGGGGGGTTTATTAACATTTTGGGAGATAATGTCAGAAAAATATCTAGTTTTTTCGGCTTTGGCAATTTTCTGATATTTTCTCAAGCTATCTTTAAGGACTTCATATGATACCTGATGCTTGTCCTTTTTCCACCTGCGCTCAGCTCTCCTGCACACTCGCCTGGCCTCACGGGTGGCGTCATTGAGCCATGGCTCAGATTTAGATCTGAGACACCTAACTTTTTGTGGTGCAACAGTATTAAGAATGTCGGCACAGGTGGAAAGGAAGGAAGAAAGTAATTGCTCTGTGTCAAGGTTAGCCAGATAACTATTACCAGACTGAGTTACATTAATAAAAGCAGAAGTAAACTGAGCAGCAGTGGAGGGCTTATACACACGACACAGGCGCGTAGGAGCAGGCAGGTTGAGACTATGAGAGGGCAGAGTTAGATCAAATAAGACAGGCATGTGATCAGAAAAAGCAGCATCATGTACTTGGATGTTAGAAATGGGCAACCCATAAGATATAACAAGATCTAAGGTGTGGCCATATTCCTGTCTCAGTCCAGTAACATGTTGTGCAACATTAAAAGCATCATTCATACAGTATCTAAAAAGTCTTTAGCAAGTGGGTTTGAAGGACAGCAGATGTGTATGTTATCCAGGTTTCCGTCAACAGGAGTATATCCACAGCATGTGAAGTGAAGAAATCCTTGAGGAGGTTAATGACCGACCTAGCGTTGATCAACGCACATCTAGTCGGCGAAATTGGGTTGTCAGCCGCACTAGCTGATCGGCCCAGCGCCTGAAGGTTGCGGTGGTTTAGGGCATGACGCTCCTCATACAGGACAACAACAGGTACTAGCCAGATGCTGACCGGAACGAGGGCACAACGAGAGACATGGCGGCGGAGATACAGGACGTATTCCGGTGCGATGCAGGGAGGAAACCGAGCCAACTCAGGAGAGAGAGCTAGCCAAGCTTTAATCTTAACCAGCCAGCCGCTGTGGGACCCTCTTCGTTTGCGTCTCCGCAACAATGAAGCCTCAGCTCAGAACAGGTGAGCTGGGACACCTGCCAAGAGCGGAGGGGGAATGGTTCTTGATCCATTCTGGGTAAATTTTGCCACACAATCCACACTGTTTTTTATTTTTAGTAGCTCCTGACGATCATACACCAGCAGAGAGTTAATGTTCTTTGTGATAGACGCCAGAAACAGAGTAAACAACACAAAGTAGCCAGGGTAAAGCGGCGAGGCAGACACAGCGGCGCCATCTTTACAGTCTCAGATGCAAAGACCACAACACAGTTTCTGGGAGGAACATTCACTTATTAGTTAAATATAATTACTTTTCACATGGCTTTTTTGTTACCTTTTCCATGTTTTTAATAACAATAGTAACAATGAAAAAAAATCAACAAAATTTAGGTTAAATAGCAAACATCTTTTCTGATAGTGATGTCACTCACCCTATTATCATTGTGATTTTGAAGCTGTTTTAAGATGAAAATGCTACGTTTAATGTTACTTTAATTATCATCCATATATACAGTGAAATCTGATGCACATTATAGATGATAATTTTGGCTTAGCTACGGTTACAAAACATTCCCATCTTGTTTGCTTCTGAAAGTTCTTACTTACATTTGAACTATTGAACTTTTTTCTACTTTTAGGGGTCATTTTGCCCACAATAAAATGCTGGTTGAAACCTAAACATGGAGTGGCTGTATCCATTTGTTGGTAATCACTGTTTATTTTATTCATGCTGTAACTTCAGAACAGAAGTACAAACTTCCAATGAGGGCATTATGAGTGTGGGTTACTGCAGGAACAGTTTTTCTAACATCAAGGCCCATGTCATACTTGTTTTGAAGTGAAATAAACATTTACAAATAAATAATTGATTATATCTGTATTATTTGGGGGGAAGGAATCGGGAAATAGGCATGTTTTGGGTTCTTCAAAGACATACCTAATGCATAAGTAATACTTTTCACTTTCAAGTGTAAAGTCCCACTTTTGCCTCAGGTATTTCATTTCTCTGTGTTTGTATCTCCGTCTCCATTCTCCGCAAACACAAATCAGGATAAAATGAGGAGAGGAAAAACATGAAATGCACATCAAAGACATGATCATATGACACATTAAGAATCAAATGGAAATGAGGCATCTCCTCATTACAGCAGTTGCAGGCTTTCCGTTTTGCCAGCTTAGTCTGCACAACCACAAGTCCAATACAGTGCTCACACAGTGCTCCTCTCAGGTCAAGTAGAGTTATTCCACTGCAATGGCAACATGTGATTACCCAAAGGCTGTCAGCTCCCCCGTGGCCTTAGAGTAGGGCAGCAGGTATGGGGCCATGATGGCGGAAATGTAATTCTGCTGAGGAGATTAGATTCTAGCTGCGGTAAAGCTTAGCTCTTGGCGTTGCACATCTGTTTGGACATTAATTGGCTCCAGTGGTTCAGGAATAGTTCGCGGAACAGTGCATGGCTGAGGAAAAAAAACCCAACAGAATAATAATAGATCGAGTGTGGTCTTTCCTAATCGATGTTATCCTTAAGGCCAAACTCAGAGGTACAGGAAGCAATCAAGAAAACAATGGCAGGTACAAGAGTGATTTTGTGGCACAGCAGCTTTGCAGATGGGTGGGAGACTATTAAAGAGAGAGGAAGGCCATCTGCGACCATGCTGGTAACATAAAATCTGTGAAGTGTACAGAGATGCAAAGTGTATACATATCCAAGCAAGCATATTATGGCAGTACATGTGAGGCAGGTGTCTTTGAATACATAATAGATACTATTAGCATATAGCTGACACTGATTTTAGAGTTATGTTAAAAACTATCTCTACTAAAACAGAAAATATTGATCTGTGCTTCTTTAAAAAAAGCTGTCCTGTCTCTTTTCAGTCTCCCTTTTCACATCAGCATGTTTACTTTCAAACATCAATTAAAAATCACAGAGGCACATAAATATCACATCTCTTGCAAAAACTGTGTCTCAAACACACAACTTTAGTTTTTTATAACTGGTCCCTAGTTTCCCAGCAGTGGGGGGCCACTCATGGTGAACAACTTATTATTATAGGGACCCCTTAAAATTAGTTGACCACGTTGATGTAGCCAAACTCGGAGGAATACATTTACTGGATGAAAGATGTAAATTGCTTGAGAACAAATTGTATGAAGTGGTGGCTTTTCTGTGATTTTATTGCCCAAAAAACATGAAAATACTGTAGATATTGTATAAAAAGCCAAAAGAAGGAAGGTAGATTTAATAGATAAAGTGTAGATGCTATGAAAGGAAGCTTGCTTTTGTAAATATGTATCCACCAACTTTTTTACATTAATCATGTATTTGTCAAAGTCTGTTTTTTTGTCATGAAGGGACATTGTAAGATATAAGTATACTTTCTTTTTTTAACTTAATGTAAATCATGCAAAGCTACCATACAGGAGTCAAAGAACTACATTCTAGGGATGAAAATGCAGTACAATATGTCACCTTTAAGAATGTTTGGCAATGCATAGCCTGATACATATTTTTTTTTTCAAATAGGCTTACTTGCTTATAAGACTTGGGTTGATTTTATATTATCCTCCACGTTTCTATCTAATGTCAAAAACATAATAATTAATAACATATATCCTTATCTGACCATCATGGCTATACATGCCAATTACATTTTAAATTCCTATTTTTTTCCCTGGACAGTGTTTCCTTACTGAGCTGCATTGGGATGTCAACAGGAATTTTTTTTACTTACTTTACTTACCCTCACTCACACTACTAAAAAAAATATAATGTTTGTTTATTTTGACACAGAACGAGGACTGTGTATTTTGTCCCATACGTCTACATTAAGAAGAGATTTCTTCTTGGCAATTATGGACTGGAGAAACAACCAAAAACAAGGCATGGAGGTGAGAAAGTGTTGCTTTAAGGCAGACTTGAAAAAAATATGGACCAACCCTTCTTTGATGCAAATGCTTGGTTCAAGGTTAGGGGTTAGAAATTGCTTTATGTTAAGGTTAGGCATGTTAGGCATGGTAAGGGGCTAGGAAATCAATGAAGAGTTCCCTCTAGGAAATCAATGACAAGTCCTCACAAACCTAGCGTGACATGTCTGTGTATTCGAAAAGACTATTGGAAGAATGCTGTCGATGGGACAGTGCTTGTCAACACTGAGCACCTACTTTGATGTCTGTCACATCAGGGTTGTCTTCGGTCCTCTGGGAGTATGGTGAGATCTAATTGGTCGATTATTTAGCTAACCCAGCAAAGCACACATCTTGCCACTCAAGCAGAATAACTATGGACTGAATGACTCTGTGACAGTGACCAACAGCCAAAGCATCCTGTACACTATCAATCAGTTCTTTCCCACTTGATTAAATTTGGTCCTCAGACCTTTCAGTGAATATGGTAAATATGGAAAAAGTTACATGTTCACTTTCACAGTTTTATCAATTTATTCATTCCCATGAGAATATTTCATTAGGGGGCTCCATGAACTTGTAGTTCCAGGCAGCCAGCCAACAGCTTCAGTACTATACAAACTGACACGATTTGTTATAAGCAGGCAGCTGAAGCACTGTGATGACCCTTACTGACTTGCATCATCTTCAGCACCATGGACAGATCTTTGAAACTGATCTTTCTGTAGACTCTTCACATTCCTAAATCTAAATATCTAAATCGATATGACAGGCATAATGCTTTTGTAACAAATAGCCTAAACCAGGGGTTACTGAGACTGCGGGCCTCAACTCAGACAAAGCTAGGGAAACGGCACCCCCCCCACCGCATCTTTAGTTTACTTGGTAAGTTTCGCTCAATTCCTGGATACCACACTCAACATTTGAGCCGTATAGCCTAATACTGCTGTTTGACATAACTTGTGATTACACCAAATAGTTTTAAAAAAGGTCTGTCCTAAGGCATTCTGACTCTGATGGGGGAAAACAGTTCCTCAAAACTACTGTATCTCTGAACTATCCTACGTGTAGGCTATTCTATGTGATCTCCTTTTGATAGCTAATGCAATAAGTGATGTTATATTGTTTCACTTCTATTCACTGAGCCTCCCCTGAAACTGTTAGGAGCCCCCCTAGGGAGGCCCGCCTCACACTTTGAAAACCACTGACCTAAACTTTTTTGAACAAATTATTCAAATTAAGTAGAACTTCTCTTTCATTACCATATTTTTTATGAAAAATTGACTGACCTTTATGTTCATGACCTCGCAGTGTTTTTCTTATTTTCTCTGCTCAGTTAAAATATTGCTAGTTTTGGCTTATATAAGCTACTATTAGCAATGGTATATATTTTAGTTGAGTTTGAGTAGTTGTAGTAGTATTAGAGTAGAGTTGCAATGTTTAGTCGATCAGCATAAAATAAATGTAACTATTTTGATAGTCAATTAATCATGTAAGTAAATTTTAAAGCAAACATTTTGTTTTCAACTTCTCACATATAAGAATTTTTCCTTGTCTCACATTATAATTTGAATATCTTTAGATTTTGGAAGACACTTTGGGCTCTAAGAAATTGTGATTTTCAATGTTTTCTAGACCTAATTATTAATAGAGTAGGCTAACTGAAAAAAATGATTTCCAAATTAATCAATAAAGAAAATAATTTGTTAGTTGTAGCCCTATATTAATGGGGATATATGATGGTGCTGTAGATACTACAGTAATGAAACATAATGTGGTTTAACTGATCTAAAACTACAGACCCTTGTGTCATCTCTGACCTGTAATCATACTGCTGGGTTATTATTTCAAAGATAGTCTACGCTCAACATCATTATACTCAAGTGAAGACTTACTCTACTCAGGACAATGCTGGCTCACATATCCTGTACAGGCTTGGTGATGGTCTTGCTTTTTCAATTTTCAAGGTCAGTTTGCTGTAGAATGATGTTACACCAATTAAATGAATTTGCTTTTGTCGGAAAAAAAAATTCTCTGAATGGAAGCTATTTTCTTGAGAAGCGAGTGCTTGAAGAAAATGATTTACTTCGGAAAATCTTTAACAAAATAGCTAAACTTCTATCAGCTCTACAACTGATTGTTGTGAAATTGTTGCCTGCTGAGTGTGCATGAATGAAGAATCTTTCTAGTATTGTTCTCCTTGTCCCTGCAAGACACAAACAAGGCATTCAGTCTTTATATAAATGGGCTCAATAGGACAGTAGAAGTATGCACACAGATTTGAAGGTGACTGGACGGGGCAAAAGATGCTGTGGCATGTATTACAGTGAAGCAGAGAAGCATCATCTGTCTAATAGACAGACATGTCTGCTTCTTATAGCTCATGGACAGCAAGGATCAAATCAATGATTCAGGCCTTTCCAGTGAATAATGCAGACATAAAATAGCTGCAAAACTTCTGCAGTTAATCACACATTTTTAAAACGATGCACTGTCCAGTTTACATTTGTAGCTTGTCAGATAGGGTAGAATAATAATTGTATCTTGATAGCAGTGAAGAGCAGAGGATTACACAAACCACAGAGGTCTTAGTCCTTCCATTTAATTTAGATGCTGTTGGCTAGAGAACAAAGGTTTTTGGGTAGCTGTGAGACAATGAGAAAGCAGAAGAGTCATGAGCACTGCAAGACGTGCAGAGTGGTGACCCCCGACGTGTATTCCAGCTATAGGTCTAATGAGTCCTGGTTCACTGGTGTCTTATCCTTATTACTTTTAGTTATAATGAGGGTCAGGCTGTTAGGCCATTCAGCTCTGATCACCCTTATTAGGAACCAACAGAGGGAGAGACACAGAGAAGAAAGAGAGTTTGTTCACAGACAGAGGAGGTTTTTTATTCTTAATACTTGGTGGTGGTTATTTTTTTTCTGGATATAGGATACCCCAAATGTTTGCATGCAATACTCAGATAATTGCACCAAACTTCACACATGCACTCACTCACGTATACACACACCACACTTTCTTACTCCATTGCGCTGGATAGGAGCGAATAAATAAAAAAAAGAGTATAAAAATCTAATGCAAAGAGCTCTGCTGTTAAAAGGTCCCTCTTGGCTAAAACATGAAAATCACATATTGCATAGGCACATTTACGATATGCATATGTTGTTGAGGTCAATGGGAATTAATTGGGTCAAATTATTAAGGAGTATGAAAGCATCTTACAGAGGTCGAAGCAAAGCAGGGTTTGAGGGAGCAAACCAGCCCATGAAAGCTGAAGAAGACTTTCATGACTTGGATCATATGCCCCAGCAAATTTTGTATTATCAGTAATAATTATAACAATATTTACATGCTCATTTTTGTTTTCAAGGTTGGCTCAAGTCATCACGCAGACTATCTACCAACAACTGAACTAATGTTTGTGAGAAATGGTTTTATTGAAGTCACAGCTCAAATCACACGTTCTCGTCCAACTGAAAATATCTTTTTTAATGAAAAAGATGTTTGACATTGACACGAGGAGTCACTCTTTCTGTCTGCACTCAGGCCATTACCAGCCCTTTACTGAAAGTTTTTATCAGTGTTACTTGATCCTGAGGGTTAAGGTGTAAGTAGCAGCAGTGGAGTGGGACTTTATGGTTTTGAGAGGAAGGGGACTGAGGCCCCCACTTTGAAAACCTCAAGATCAAAACAAAATTCTCAGTAGGCTACATACACATGCATTATGTTACATGTTGGAAGTTCAATAATGTGCGGCATATGCTGGAATGAGCACACCTCGGAAAGAGAAATCAAGTATTCAGAAATAGCACACAAAGTACCACCATGCTTTGCTCAGGTTGAAACAGGGAAAAAACTCCAAAAGTAGACAATTTCAAGAATAGCTTCGAATGGATGGCATACAAAGGAGCATGAGGATGAATGTGGACTTTAGACAGATAATGTAGAAGAGGATAGCGTGGAGAAGATGCTGGAGTTGCTTCACTATTTACTATTTATTCACTTTTTACTATTTTATTACAAAAGCCCTCTAAGTACACACAGAGGCACACTCAACTGGAGAGTAATTCTGCTTTGTTTCCATTTGGGAAGAAAGGCAAAAGCATATGGTTTATGGAGGGATTATTGGGTCAGAATTAAAACTAAAAGTCTAAAACTAAAAGTCTAAATAAAAAACTAAAAGTCTAAATCAAAAATGGTATTAAGGACTGGGGATTTCGTATTTCTTATTTGGAATTTGGGCATTTAAGATTGGGCATTTGGTATTTGGGATCGGGCATTTGGTGTTTAGGATTGGGCATTTGGTCATTTAGGATTGAGCATTTGGTATTTAGGTTTGGGCATTTAGGATTTAGGTTTGAAGAGTGTATGCAAATAAGTGGCCCAAAGACAGGAGGCTGGGTTTGAAATGGCTGGTGCGCAGAGGCACCTTATGGTCAGCAGGGCGACCTAAATAGCACACTGCAATGAAACCAAACAGAGCGAGTGAGCAGGGCTGGAGGGAGGACTATACTTTATAATGAGATAACTTCAACTTGATGAAAGCGTTTCATTTCGGTGGCCTCGCACACAAAGTCTCCAGTGAATGGAGCGCTATCGGTCTGGTGTTATTGGAAATCCTATATCTGTTATTTGTTTCAAAACAAAAAGTGAAATATTAGCCTATATATATATAACCTTAACATTCCTGTAAAATTCATGCAAAACGCCTATCCAAAGTAAATTGAATGTAGTTCTTGAACCATTTGGAGTATATGCATGGTTTTGGGCTTCTCTGAAAGATAACACTCTGGAGTGTCTACCGCAAAAGTCAGAATGATTGTAAGTGCTACTGGAATTGATTAAAATAAGTTTAAACACACTAAAACTAATATTATTAGTACTATTATAATAATACTATTTTTCATTTCCGCTTGAAAATGCTTGCTAACAAATTCATGCAGACAACTATAGCTTGGACTTACTAGCTGGAAAGCACCATAGGACCACAGGATAAAGGCTTACCTAGTCCTAGTTAAAATTTCATACCAATACCATGAAAAATTAATATTTTACACGTTTTTCTAAGTGTATGTCTTAGTGTATTTTATCTAAAACAGCACCGGCCCTTGGCGGCAGGCGGCTGCTGCTGCTGCATTGCTCCGTATTAGCCGATAGCTTGACGCAGATGTGTTTTTTTGCTGGTAGATCATGAACTTCCTACTTAAAGCTGTGTAAAGTTGTAATAGGGGCGGGCTGGCTCTCGTTGGCTATTGTAGGCTGTGAAAGGGACATGTGAGCTCCTATTGGGTCAGATTTGGTGTCACTCGAAAGGTGTTCAGTGGCTAATTTGAATACAAGCTATCGTAGTTGTTTACATTCAAATAATTATGGTATAATTACGGTTATAAGGACATACGAGCCACGTCTGCTGGCAAATATGAAATGATGCGGCAGCAGTCACTGGGGATTTATTGATGGAGTAATGTGTTTTGGACTAAATGTTTTTACTGGATTGGATCATCCGGACCTTTGACAACGTAACAAGACCATTTTTGTTGGAATATAATCGATCGGTGGATTACTATGAGGCTTCATGGGTGAGTCGCGTCAATTTTGCTTGTACTGGTTGGTCTGACAGAGGCGCTGATTGTACCCGCTGTGGTGATTGTATCTTGAGATGGTTTGCATTGGTTGAATCACGAGGATTTTAACAAAGCAGCTGTGTGCACATACCAAAAGCTGCCGCCAGGACCTGACAGCCTATGGGCGGGCTGTTGGAATGTTAATACATATTAAAATACATTATTTGACATTATAGTTTCAATTACAAGGTGGGCGCTGTTTCACTTTTATTTTACTTTACACATGTACGAAAAACGCAGAGCGCTGCCTTTCCCTGATGGTTCATCAAACAGAAGTAAACCCAAGAATGGCAGTATGATCTGAAAGCCTCAGAGCTAGAGGGGATGCTTTTTGACTCACAATAATGCTCACCAGGTTTCATACATAATTAATGGGAACAACAGGCTGCATGTATTTGTTTTGGAAGAGTTTTGTTTCGACACAGAAGTGGTAACAGTTGATTGGGTAAGCTGAGAGAGATTTTAACAGTAATAGTGCCATTAAAAGAGTAGCAAGAAGGCAGGTGAAGTTCTTCACATCCGACCGGCTTCAAACTCAGTTATAAGCTTCCTTTGGTAGCAGTGCTAGCCTACTCTTTGATATAAACACAAGTCAGAACCATTGGCACTGGGCGCCGCAGCAGGAGGTACAGTGACCTCTGCTGGTTGAGTTTCTACATTGCAAGTATAAACATTTGTTATGAAACTATAAATTTAATAAAAATAATTTCAATATTAATTGCTCCTAAGCCTCATATGCTAGTTCACGTTATCGTAATCTGAAGTTACAGGTCACTAACATGGTCTACCAATTGTTTCCTTAACAGCCAGAATTTATAAGTTATTAATTTTTTTCACTTAGTTTTACTGAAAAACGTTATTTTAGTTTAGTTTTAGTAAACTATAATCACCTTGCTATACGATACATGGGCAATACTTTGAATGCTTTACCTGTTACTTTCGCTTCCAGAAATCCAGTGATCCAGTATCCAATGATAACATCTCGGGTTACGTACGTAACCCTGGTTCCCCGAGAAGGGGAACGAGACACTGCGTCGGTTACGACACTATGGGAACGCCTCTAGGCGTAGCAGGTCTGAACGTGAATGAAATCACTCCAATCCTATTGGCTTGTTGCTCGAACGGTAAGGTGTGACGGAATAACCGAAGGAGTATAAAGCACACCTGTACACACTCATCATTAGCTTAAACTATGAAGCAGGCGCTTCAGGCGGGGAGAGAGGTGCGGCGGGCCGACGCAGTGTCTCGTTCCCCTTCTCGGGGAACCAGGGTTACATATGTAACCCGAGTTACCGACGTTCCCCTTTGAGGGAACTCGAACTGCGTCGGTTACGACACTATGGGAACGAGATACCCACTAAACCGTGCCGAAAACCCGCCTGCCCCAGTGTGCAATAAAGTGGCACGACTAAGAGGAGAGCGCACGAGTGCCAGGTGCCGAAGGAAGGTCAAGACTGTAAAACCGAATGAATGTGTGCGGTGTGGCCCAGCCAGCCGCTAAACAACATCCTGCAAAGAGGCCCCGGAAAGGAGGGCTTGAGAGGCCGCCATGCCTCTGGTAGAATGAGCCCTCACAGCCACAGGTGAAGGCAAAACCGCACCCTGATAGGCCAGGGAAAAGTCTGAACAATCCAGTTGCTAATAGTATGTTTGGATGCATGGAGCCCAGCCCTGGGGACCCCAAACACACTAGCAGCTGGTCAGCCTTCCTCCAACGGGAGGACCTCAGAGTGTAAATACTCAGTGCTCTGACAGGACAGAGCAGATGAAGTCTCCCATCCTCCGCCGTCACATGAGGTGGAGGATGAAATGCCTGCAGCACTGTGGACCCTGCCGCACAAGAAGGCACTTTAGGGATGTATCCTGGACGAGGGTGCATGATAGCCCTATATTCCCCGGGGCCAAACTCCATGCTTTGCGAGGAAACCGAAAGCGCTCGGAGATGTGACCTCAGAGAGGTGATAGCAAGGAAAAAGGCCATCTTAAGGGTCAAGTGCTTAGCCTCAGCTGACTCCAGGGGTTCGAAGGGTGCCTCAGCCAACGCCCCAAGAACCACCGCCAGATCCCAAGTGGGAACCTTGAACCGAGTCGCAGGTCTCATCCTCCGGGCACCACGGAGGATCCGTGTGGACGGGGCCCTGGAGCTGAGGAGGGTCTCGACTGCTCCGGCTGTTAGACCCGCCTCTAGGTACTGTGCCCCCTCAGGGGCCAGACCCACAGCCGCCATACGGCGGGGCAAGGGTCAGACCCAACGGGGCTGGAGGAACGAGAGAAAACCATAGCGGGCAGTGCGTAGTCTCTTGAGACGCAAACAGATCCACATCTATGGGGCCGAACTCTCCGCAAGAGCTCCACCACTTCGGGGTGAAGCCTCCATTCCCCGGGCCTCAGCCCCTGCCTCGACAGCAGGTCTGCTCCCTGATTCTGCATCCCCGGGAGATACATCGCCCTGAGCGATAGTAACCTCTGCTGGGACTACAGGAGGATCTGACGCGCCAGTCTGTACAGAGGGCGCGAGCGCCGACCGCCCTGGTGATTCGGCCACCACCGCTGTGTTGTTGGAACGAACCAGGACGTGGTGGCCCTCTCAGCACGGGCCCCTGGGACAGGAACCAAGTTTCGATGCCGAAGCGCCAACTCTCGAGACTGGGCTAGGATGAGCCAGTCGTCGATGTAGTTGAAAATCCAGATGCCCTGGAGCCTCAGCGGGGCCATGCTGCATCCATACACTTGAACTTGGTGAATGTGCAAGGGGAAGTGCCAGGCCGATGGAAGAACCCGATACTGGTAAGCCACACCCCCGAAGGCGAACCTCAGGAACTTCCTGTGAGAAGGATGGATGGAGACGTGGAAATAGGCGTCTTTAGATCTATCGTGACGAACCAATCCTCGGATTGGATGTGCGTCACGATGGCGGGGATGATGAGCATCTTGAACCTGAATCTCCTCAGAGACCGGTTAGAACCTGCAGATCCAAAATAGGGCGCAGCCCTCCGTCCTTTTTGGGGACTATGAAGTACTGGCTGTAGAACCGGCGTCTCTGTCTGGGGGGAGACACGTTCCATGGACCCTTTCCTCAGCAGAGTAAGAACTTCCTGTCCCAACACCGGACCTTGCTCCGGGCGGACCACAGTCCAAACCACCCCGTTGAATTTTGGAGGGCGGGTTTTGAACTGTAGTCGAAACCCATCTATGGCAGTGCGCAGGACCCATGGAGAAATGTTCGTCAGGCTCTGCCAAGCCTCTGCAAAGTCTGCCAACGGAACCAGCCCCTTGGGGCTGGTGGTCGGTGTCTCATGTGATCTTCTGGTGGACCCCTGAAGCCCCAGAATGGCAGGGGAGAGCCGCCGAAGAACCACGGTGAGTGAGTCTGAACGCCGCCTGACTGCAGACCCTCGGGGCAGGCAGTACGGCTTGGACTCGATGGTGGCAGGTGCGTCCCGAACATAGGGGAGAAAGACTCCCCTACCCTGGTCTTCCCTGAGCTCGGGGGGCCCCCGAGAAGCGACACTCTGCTTCCTCTCCTCTTCGTCCTAGGAGCTTGTCGAGGGAAGGGACCTATGCCTGGCAGCCTCAGCTGCCTTGGGTCCAGACCGGCGAGGGAGGTACTGGCGGAACGCTTCGCCCTGCGTCTAACGCTCCGTGGTTCTGCGAAGCTCCGCCAGATCTTCCTCAGAGGGACCCCCCCTCTGAACCATCTCCTGTAGCAGGTCGGCTTGGTAGGCTTGAAGCACCGCCATGTTGTGCAAGCTCGCACCTGCCTGGCCCGCTGCCATGTACGCCTTCCCCACAAGCGTAGATGTGGTGCGACATGGCTTGGAGGGTAACGCCGGCTTCTCCAGGGAGGACGCAAGTCGAGGGGAGAGATAGCTCGCAAGCGCATCCTCCACCTGAGGCATCCTCCCATAACCACGGTCCCTAACCCCCATCACATTACTGTAGTTCAGTAATCGGGGTGTGGAAAGCCGTGTAGAGAAGGGTCTGCCCCATGATTTACTCAGTTCATCATGTAAATCAGGAAAGAATGGCAGAGACCGGCGTGGAGGTGGCGCGTGGTGCTTAAGAAACCTTTCATCAAGCTTACCACTAGCCTGTGGTGTCTGCTCCTCCTGTGGCCAGTTGATGTTGAGCTTAGCCACGGCTCTAGCCACCACCTCCAAAACGGCCGCTCGCTCCCCTCGGAACCATACTCGCTGAATAAGTAGCGCCCTTGCCCTGAAACATGAACAAACATGATGACCGCAGCTTCCCCAGCGCCCGAGTGGTCAAACCGACCACTCACTCCCTTCGGAACTACTCGGGGGGGTCACGGGGACCCATTGGAAAAAAACAACAACAACAAAACATAATGACCGCAGCTGCCCGAGCAAAGTAGCAGTATTACCTCAGCAAGAAGACGCAATGACGACTACGAGCACCGCAGCATCAAGACCGTCGGCAGCATCAGCACCGTCGGCAGCCACCGCAGCCACCACCCCGGGACCCACCCCGTACGCCGCGTCCCTCGCCCGCGACACCGTCTCCACGTTCCGCCTGTTGTTCACGCCCACAATCGAGAAGCTCATTTTGGAGATGACTAACCTGGAAGCCGGTCGTCGAAAATACGGACAACGATAGGCTGGTGGAAGGGCATGGATGAGACCGACCTGCGCGCCTACGTCGGGCTGCTCATCTTGGCCGGCGTGTACAGGTCCTGGGGCGAGGCGGCGGCCAGCCTGTGGGACGCCGAGAGCGGGCGGGCCGTATTCCGGGCCACGATGCCCCTCAAGGTCTTTTACGCGTACTCGATGCTGCTGCAATTCAACGACCGCGAGACCAGCCGCCAGACGCGCCGCGGACAAACTCGCCGCGGTCAGAGCCCTGTGGGACAGGTGGGCCGAGCGGCTGCCCTACCTGTACAACCGCGGATCGCGGGACACTTTGACCCCGAGGAGGACGCGCCGTGTCTACGCAAAGCCGGGGCAGCGGGACTGACAAGCTGATTTCGTCTCGCAGCACAAAGCACTTTATCATAAAGAAAGTGCGGAATACAAAGACCGGTTGTGGTAGATGATTGCGGAACAACTTGGAAAAGAGGATGGTAGGTACTGGCTTAAAATAAAGAGTGAAGCCTACAAAAGATCGTATATTATTGTGCTCAAGTTAGCTAAACAATAGCTTGTTGCTAACGTAATTCATCCATTTGTAACTACTGAGTAGTGCTAACGTTAACTTCGTCCCAAACAGGGGACGCAATGTTGTTCTTGCAAAATTCCTTGGCAAGGAGAAGGTAATGTTGGCTTGTTCAGAAATGCACCACAGAAAGTTGACGCGTGCAGAGTGCAATGTATCATTTCATTTCAACCTACGTTCAACAGGTCAGATGGTAATATCCAGGTGGATGAGGAGGAGGAGGAGGAGGAGGATAATGGAATAGAGGAGAATGAGAGGACGCAGGCAGAGAAGGAGAGCGACAGTGTAGTGGTGGAGCCAGAGAGTGAGGGCAGCGCAACTTCTTCTGGTAGCCGCGGTGCGAAACGTAGAAAGACGCAGGCAGAGAATGAGGACACCCTAGCGAGGTACTGTCAGTAGAGAGAAGCAAGGGAAGAAATGAGAGAGAAGGAGAGAGAGGCAGAGCGACTGCAGCGTCAGGCCTGGCAGGACCTGCAAACAGATGAGGTGTCAGCCTTTCTCTCCAGCTTGGCTCCCTCCATGAGGAGACTAGCCCCAGAGAAATTGTCCTATTTAAAAATAAAAATGCAGGAACTGCATCATTTGGAGGGGTTTCTTATCAGCAGTTTTCCCAAGATCCAACTTACCGTTCTCTGTGATTTATAGTTGTTCTAGGCTACTTGTTTAAATGTTAATAGTTATAAATAATCTTTTCACAACCATTTAAGATAATCAGTTTCAATCTAATTATTATTACCAATGTATTATTCCAGTGTAAATAGGGCTTAAGAGGTTATTAATGTAAAATTCTAGTTTAACTTATTGTTGATGTTATTTTTTATATGCAGAACAACTTTTTTCTGTGAATTTAGTTTCTAATCTTCTGGGCAGAAAGTTCTTTTGAATGGAAAATAAACAAGAAACGAGTCATTTATTGGTCTTTTGTTGTTTTTCTTTATATGTATGATATATGAATATTGTATGTATATAACACTATGTACAAAATATAAAAATGTATAAACTTTACAACAGGCGTAATAGTCTATAATGTGCATAACAATTTGGGGTTCAGAGTTGTAATATAAATAATAATAACAATAACAATAAAAGTAGTGGTAGTAATAATGTTACTAATTGTTAATAATAACTTAATAACTACATTGTAAATGTGTGCGTGGAGAAGACCAGCAATTTCCGCAACCCACTGAACCTGAAGGGCAGGCAGTAGACAGAGTTTAATTGCCGTTACAAATTTTTTTCATGTTAAACAGCGTGTCGGACACCTCAGTCGTGCGTAATAGCTGAGCTGGCATATTGGCCTACACTAATATTTATATTTTAATAGAGTGTATAAATATATCTAAAATATAAGTGTGTGTCAAGAGGTGCAAGCACTGCACGCGCGAATTACACAATAAGCCAGCTCGCCATTACGCACGACGGAGGTCTACAGTGTGACTGACTGTCTATAATCTGAGTCCACGGCGCACACGGTTGTACTGCCATGGTACCTCGCCAGCAGGTGAGACAAAATATTTTCTTAATGTTTCTCTAATGTGGAGAGCCTCTTCAAATGCCCGGTTACCCCTTGGCCTCTGAAACTCCTGTAGACACGTGTTGCCAGCATCCTCAAACTCAAAGCTGTCATCTTGGCCGGCTTGTCCCACTACTTCATGGCGCAGGTAGTTGCATAAGATGCAGGTTGCCTTGACGATGCTGTCTGCCAGGTCAGGGTTCACCTCCATTGGCCTTTTGTTAAACCTGAATCTTTGGGTCAGAATGTCGAACGCATTTTTTGAGATGCGGCGAGCTCTTGACAGGCGGAGGTTGAAGATGCGCTTGTCCTCTTCAAGGTGCTTTCCACCATAGGGTCGGAGCAGATATGGTTTCATGGCAAAGCCTCGTCTGCCACAATAACGTGGTTCACCTTCCCAAATTCAGGCGCAGACGGTAGCTCTACGGGGGGTGGAACATTCAGGTGGAGCGCCCGTCCCAGCGCAGAATGTGTGAAAATGCCTCCGTCTCTGTTCCCACCATAGCTGCCCACATCAATGGCCAGGAAACGGTAATCGGCATCCACTAATGCGAGGAGGACAATGGAAAAGGTGCCTTTATAATTAAAAAAGAGGGAACCTGTGTTTGCAGGGGCCTCGATCTTGACATGCTTTCCATCGGAGCTCCAGTACAATTAGGAAGTTTCACCTTTCACTGAACCTCCTTGCTGTGTTTTCCAGATGTCCTCTGTTGGAGTTGGCATATAGGTGTCCTTGGCTACAGCCAGATTTGGTCACAGGTTTCCCTCACAATCATCCCAACAGTGCTCATTCCCACCTAAACTGCTGCGATGGTGGTGAATGAGTCCCCAGTGCTCAGATATCTATAAATATACAAATATTATTATAGCACAGTGTTGTATGCTGTTAATTATATGCTGGTTCAGTGCCTGGCGCGAACTTTTCCGATGGTACAATTTCTGTGTGTGTGTTACTTAGACATACTGCCAGCCTCTGTTCAGGATGAGTGGTTTGCGGAAATTGAGGTCTTCTTTTTAATATGTGGCTCCAGTATCGCTAGCAAAGCATCAAACTGACCCACTGACATGCTAAAGTACACTCTCAATCGATCGGGATAATCCCGCAGCTCCTTGATAAGGAGGTGGAACTCTCCTTGCTCTTTATGCAATCTCAAAATTGGATGGACCCAAAATGTCCTATTTATTTTTCTTATTTTAAGAAGAGAGACTACAACAAAGTCATCCTCATTGCTTGAAGACTCCATATTGTATTGTTTTGAGTTTTTTTTTATTAAAACGTATCGACTCGGTGTGCAAGTTTCTGTGTGTAACGATTTATTAGGATGACGGATATGAAAAAACTTATACGAAATTTTGGACTCAGTGTGCAAGGACCTTTGGTCTCAAAATCTCAATCTCTCTTCATCTCATCCTTTTCTCCTAAGTTTGGAGAAACAATTCAGATTGGAGTGATCTCAAAAAGATATGCTATTGAGATCTTAGTGTTTTCTCAAGAGTTAAAGAAAAGACTATTCTGAGCAAAAGAGTTTTCCTCTGGGAAAGTTCCAATCCTAAATG